>NW_026068124.1:243911-393813 GCF_014885135.2 Alexandromys fortis
CCCCCCCCCCCCCCCCCCCCCCCCCCCGCCCCCAGTGCTGGGATTAAAGGCGTGCACCACCAACACCCGGCTTAGGTTTTTCTCTTCTATACATGATATAACACCTCTTTCCTCCTCACCTTTCCCCTAAATTGTGATGGTCTTTCAGAGAAATGCTAAGAGTTGGAGGGGACACCATCTAAGAATGATCCTATCGCTAGCATTTTCATGCCTGTCTGAAGATATCACTTTCCAAATCCATCTTTGTCTCTAGGGCTGAGGCACATGTCTGGGCCTGAGCTGACGGAGCTGCTGGACCAGGTGGAGGGTGCCATCCGTGACCTCTCCGAGGAACTGGTCCACCAGCTGGCCCGCAGAGATGAGCTGGAGTTTGAGAAGGAAGTGAAGAACTCCTTCATCACGGTGCTCATTGAGGTTCAGAACAAGCAGAAGGAGCAACGGGAACTAATGAAGAAGAGACGGAAAGAGAAGGGGTTGAGCCTGCAGAGCAGCCGAATAGAGAAGGGAAACCAGATGCCTCTCAAGGTACATGAGCAACCAGAACACTAGAAACAGCCAGCCTGGAGTCCTAACCATTGCACGTCCTGATATCCACCCTGTAGTAGATTCCTAAACAGTTACAGAGTCCCAGCTGTGTGACAGTGGGTCAGGAAAGCAGGGGATGCCTCCTGTCTGTCCAGCTTCCCCGAATGCCTCTGGTCTAAATGGAAGACATACTGAATAAGAATTAAAAAGTAAGTGGATATTACCTGTTCTCCAGGTCCTTGAAAAGATGGAGTTCGGGATCTCTGCCATTGGCATGGATTATTGCCCAACCTGGTCCCTTTGGGGCCTGTGTAGCGTATTGCTGGGCTGTTTGAATGGCTGAAAATTGCCAGAGACTTGCTTCCGTGGGGTTCGGTCCCAAAGAGGATGTGTGGACACAGCTCGGGGTGGGGGTGGGGAGGTAGATGGATAGGAACTGAGGGTGAATCAGGATGGCAGCCAGTGTATTTATTGGGAAAAAAATACAGCTTGTATATTCTATACTTGCAAATAGGACTAAATGGGAGAAAGGGGGCATGTGAGCTGGGGTGTGACTTATGGTCAGGGTTTGAAGAAGCTAGCATTGACCTTGACAAGTTAATAGGCATCAGCCATCTGTTAATGGAAGGGTCACACGTTCCTCGTGCCAGAGATAGGACTGTTTCCCCTTTTAGCAAGCAGAAACTTTCTTTAAACCTCCAAGGAAATAGAGACTTGTCTAAGTGCCTGACCTTGGGAAAAGGACTTTTTCATGGGGAGGGGGGGTGGAATCAGACACTCCATTTTAGAATATTGCAGTTGCTTGTATGGCGTATCCAAATAACTAAAGCTTAAAGTGAACAAAGACGAGGCTAGATACACATTACTGTGAACCCGAGTAGATAGATCTTAGGAATTTATACATTTTGATTATCAAATACACTTTATTTATTAAGCATGTGTTACTTATCTAAATTTCCTGGCAGCTTGGCGTTAACTTGTGTGGGAGCAGGCAGATTTATCATGCTACATGGTACCACGGTGGCAGAGATATTTTTCCAAAGAATTATTTTGTTTAGAGAGGCTGCCATTTTATGTATTTTCGTCCTTCAAAGCCCACACAAAATTTCCCAAAGGGAAAGCCATAAGGGAACTCCCATAACACATAGCAAGAATCGCTAAAAATCAAAAATAAAAGGTACCAGGAACTGTGGTCTGCAAAGTCAAAATGCTGGAACTGTGTGAAGCAACAATGGTTTACATGTGGTCCACGCCAGAAAATGGCTGGATGGCTCACTGGTTATTAACAGGATGACGTCCATAGGCTTATCTAAGCTGCTTTTCACAAACCTATTGAATTAGGCCTGGGCCATGTGACTCTTGAAGTTTTCCTGGACCAGGCCACTTCTGGAAGCCTGCCTTTCCTGACAGCTGCATCCTCTCCTTCACCCTGCGATCTTGGCATCATAGTTCTACAGAGATGCACTGTTCGGAATTGCTCTTGTTTACATGATACAGGACGAAATGAGGAAGTCTAGAGAGTGACAAGGGAGTCTTGTGGCCTTTAGGGACTTACCAAGATGAATCTCTGAGACTGCTAACTATTCTTGCTTAAATTCTGGCTTATCTGTGCACGCCAATGACTTACGTTATCTGCCACTCATCCACGGCAGTTGGACAGCTGGTGAGCATTTGAGCCAAGACACAGAAGTCCCTGGGGTGGTGACACTGGGGCAGGAAGCCTTTGCCCATCTTGAGTGTGTTTCTTCCTTAGCGCTTCAGCATGGAAGGCATCTCCAACATTCTGCAGAGTGGCATCCGCCAGACCTTTGGCTCCTCGGGAGCAGACAGACAGGTATGTGCAGCCAGAGTTTGCTCTTTTGTTCTTTTAGACAACTAACAGCTCAGCTTCTGCACCACAAGTGAGGGGGATGGAGGCACAGAAGTTATCCCAGAATTTGGGCAAGTGTGAGGTACCCTAACATTTTATTCCAATCCTAAGAAAGACACAGGAAATGTTTTTCAAAGGTCGTTTTTGGTCTTGTTTTAATTCTGGGACATGAATAAAACTTAAAACTCAACACCAAAAGGAGACCTATAAATTGGTTTGCCTTAAGAATAAAATACAGGCTGGAGAGATGCCCCAGCTATTAAAGACTAGGCTCACAACCAAAACCACAAAAATAAAGTGTATTGGGGGATCTGTTTCACAATAGATTCCCATCTTAGTGCCTAATCAGTTCTCTCATATTGGATGGCCAGCTGAGACAGTGCCTTCAATACCACCTCTTCACCCTCCAGCTCTGATTGTAAGTCACACTGTGATGTCTCTTTCTTACTTCCATGTAGTCAGCTTTGAAGTAATGCAATGAAATACCCGAGACAATTAACTTTAGAAAGTTATTAACTTTATTTGTTTTTATTGGTTTGGCATTTGGTAAAATGGCATCCCTGTGGGTGTGGGTGTGTAGGAACAAACAGGCCCATGTTAAATTTGACAGAGAGAAGAGAGAAACGGAGACAAAATGGGGGTGGGACACATAAAAGTTAAAGAGAGAACACTTAGTAGTAGCCTTGAAAGGCCTGCATAATGACTTTCCCCTGGATCCTAGCCTTAAAAGGCCATAGTGCATCCAGGTACCATGAGCCTGGGGATCAGGGCTTTGCATATGGACCTTTGGAAGACACATTACATCCAAACCACAGCATCTGTGATGCAGCTTGAAGTTCTGGCTATTAAGGCAGAGTTCAGCAGCTTTGCTGGTTATGTGCAGGGATCTGTTGCTAGGTCCTGAAGGTGCAAAGATGAAAAGTCCTGGCCTCCCCCCACCTGGAGGAACAGAAAATCTAATAGGCTTGGCAGTGTGTGCACTGGCAACTTTCAAGTGTGGGTGGGATAAGTGATTGTGAAGTATGTGTGCTGTTTGAATGGTTGAAACGGAATCCTACATGTTAGAATTTTACAGCCATATCCTAGAAGACATCTAACCAGCTCTTCCTATTCCTGGGAGAACTGAGGCCCAGAGTCATAGGGCAGTTTTCCAGGGCCTCACTGCCAGTGAAAGGGCCCAAGTTACAATCCAGGATGCTTGACCTTGAACCTATCACCTTGGGCTTCCTTGGGGCCTGGCAAGATCTCTCTGGCTTTTGGGTCTTTGACGTCTACTGGGTGGGTACCTCAGGGTTTGCTTTGTCAAGTCATAAGAGGGAGCAAATCTGACAGTCAAGATCTTGGGCGGGGTGGATATGTCATTTGACAAAAGAGAAATAATTCCTTCTTAAATTGCACTGCACCCACTGCCCCTGCTATTATCTGAGAGGAGAAAGACTCTCCAAAGTTCTGAGAACAAAAAAGATTTTATATTAAGAATGTAGAATTTGCAGGGCAGTTGGTGGCACCTGCCTTTAATCCCAGCACTTGGGAGGCAGGCAGGTGGATCTCTGTGAGTTCAAGTTCAGCTTGGTCTACAGAGTGAGTTCCAGGACAGCCAGGCACCCCTGTCTCCAAAAAGGAAAACAACAACAACAAAAAAGAATGTGGAAGTTGGGGCAAGGGGAGTTTTCCTCACTGAATGTGGGGAAAGCCTTGCCTTAGAGATACATGAGGAGGAGGAAGCGAGTTCTGAAGTAGCGGTGTGCCAGTGAGGATGGGTGGTGCCCAGATTTTAAAGCAAAGCATGGTCTCTGTGCAAGTTGCCCACTGTGCCTGAACCCAAGAGGGAACAGTAACTCAGGCACTGCCCGCCCTGCTTGTCTTGGCAGTACCTGAACACGGTCATCCCTTATGAGAAGAAATCCTCTCCTCCCTCCGTGGAAGACCTGCAGATGCTGACAAACAGTGAGTTCCTCTTCCTCAGCCCCACGCCTAGGATGCCATCACTCCTGGTCTGTTCACCTCTTCTTCTCAGTTCCCTGATTTCTCTAGGATAGTTTTGCCTGGGGCAAAATTCTCTGCTTTTCATATCCTCCTGAACAAGGCAAAATTTAAATACCCTGCTGTGGCCCCCAGTTTTTTTTTTTTTAAGGATGGGGAGGGACTTGAGGGGTGGGCAGAGTTTTCTGTTTTCCCTGCAGCTCCCAGGTTTTGTCTTCTCTCCCTCAACTGTCCTCCTGGGCCCCTGGAGCAGCTCTCTGTCTGTGCTCTCTGTCTGTGCTCTCTGTCTGTGCTCTCTGTCTGTGAGCCCTGCTGTAGTGTTGACAGGAAGGTTTTTGGGGCGGGGCGAGGCTGCTTGGGAAGAATAGAGTCAGTTTTCCTTCCAGGAAGTGACTGCCTCTTCTTCACTTAAGATGCTTTGTTCTGTATTGATAGATATTCTGAGCTGGGGGCGTGGGGGCAAGGGGGTGGGGGTGGGGATGCAAACCAACACATAATAAAGCGCTTTTCATCTGTATCTGACACAGTACAACCTCAAAGGACCAGTGTCCGATAGCGGTATTATCGCGTTTCTCTTAGGAGGAGAAAATTCTGGACTGAGACTTGGTGACACGCTCAGTGGATCAGATAGAAATTCCATTTCTTTCCAGGCAACCGAGCTTGCTGAATGACAGCTCACAAGGCTGCTCAATGCCCTGTGGCTGCCCTGAAGGGGGTGGGCCACCATAGGGCTATTGGTCATGCTAGAGAAAGGGAGAGGGACTTTTCGGCCAGCCTAGGAAGACAAATATCCCCTACTGCACCCCCACCCCCAAGTTAAGGGTGAAGAAAGGCTTCCTTTCTAGCCATCTGGAGAACAAAAGCAGATCTTGTGGCAAACAGATCTTGTCAACATTCATAGACGTCATGTCCTTGAGAATCAGGGATTTTAACTTCAAAGTACATTTGCTCGGTTTAGATTTCTGCATATGTATAAGTATGCACCGTGATTGGTTTTTCAGTACTGTGAACTGATCCTAGGGACCTGTGCATGCTCTGTGAGTTTGAGGTCAGCCAGGTCTACAGAGTGAGTTCCAGAACAGCTAGAGCGACATAGAGAAACCCTATGCAAAAAAAAAAAAAAAAAAAAAAAAAAAAACCAGTCTAGAGCCTGTGAGAAAGCACCTGCTGTGCAAGCCTGGAGTTCTGAGTTCAAGCCCCAGAACCTACAGAAAGGTAGACAGACAGAACCAACTTTGTAGAATGGTCTGCTGACTTCCACATAGGACCCATGATCCAAATGTATACACATGTATGTGCACACACACACACAAAATAAATAACAGTTATTTTGAAATTATAACCAATGTGTCCATCATTAGAATACTATAGGGATATGGAAAAGTAGACAAAGCAAATCAGTGTGCTGGTCAGATCTATATAACTGACAAAATGCCTGAGGAAATAATTTAGAGGAGGGCAGAGTTTTTTTGACTCTGCTTCAGGGGTTCAGTCCATCTGTTTCCGGGTCCATGGTGAGACCGAGCATTACAGAGGAAAGGGGACAGTGACACAGCTGCTCACCTCATGGCTGCTGGGAAATCCAGAGAGCCCCACGGGCATGTCCTCGGGGACTCACACTCTAACTAGGTCTCGCCTCCTAAGTTTCCATCCCCTGCCAACATCCCATCAAACAGAGAACATATCAGTCCATTGATGATTTCAGAGCCCTCATGATCCGATCACATCCCCAAAGCCCCACCTTTGAACATTCTTGAATTAGGAACCAACTCTCAGTGCATGAACATTTGGGGGGACATTTCAGATCAAACCATAATGTTAATTTTCTCCATCATCATGGTTACTACTGTGGTATTTTAATTATATTTTACAAGTTTTCCAGAGAGTTGCAGTTTCATGAGCTATAAAAGGTTGTTTTAGTTTACTATCTGATGTGTGTGGGTGTTTTGCTGACCCTTAGGACTGTGCAGCGCTTGCACGCATTAGACAGACGAGAGCATCAGATGCGTTGAAACTGGAGTTGCAGACGGTTGTGAGTCAACATGTGGGTGCTGGGAATTGAACTTGAGTCCTCTGGAAAAGCAGTCTGTGCTTTTAACTGCTGAACCATCTCTCCATGAATTTGCATCTAAATATTCAACACAGAGCCAGCAAGATTGCTCAGCAGGTAAAGGCCCTTGCCACCAAGCTTAAGACCTGAGTTCCATCCTGGAGACCACGTGGTAGAAGGAGAGAACCAAGTTCTCCAGTCCTCTCTCTTCCTTCCACATGCATGCCCTCGTATACACACACACCCACTGTAGCACGTGTAACTAAAAATTCTTAGGTACAGCAGGAAGCAAACAGAAGAAACCAGGATCCCCAGCATCTAATTCTGTTGAAAATGACTATATATGAAAAAACATAAAGGAAACAAAACCCTGAGAGGCTATGGGTTCAGTCTTTCCCCCTGGCCATGACTGGTGATTTGTATCATCATATTGAGTCCTATTCTTCACCTGGTTCTGACCATGTTCCAAGTTCTGACCATTACCCAGCCTCAACGTGGACCTGGATCTGGGATCCTGGAAGTGAGTCTGGGATCCCACCCTTGTTGTGGTTGCCTCCTGACTCAGGGCCTGCTGATCTTCACTGTTCACTCTGCTTATGAAGGTGAAATACGCCTGTTGGGGAGAGTTAGGCAGCATAGAAACAGTCCCGGAAGTAGCATCCTCTGTGGTCTCACATTCAGAACTACTTAATAATTTCATGCACTGTTCTAGATATTTCTATGTTAGGATATATTTGTTATAAAGCTAATACATGTTCTTCAGCCTTCTTCATTGATAAGTCTTCTATATAGGTAGACCTCTCATTTTCGTAGGTGGTGTAAGACTACAAAGGCTAGACACACTAGTTTGTTTAAGGAAGCTTAAATTGGTGAAGGAGTCTATTGTTGGGTGCTTTTGTTGAAGTTATAAATAAGGCTCAGATACTTTCTTATAGGATTTCCTTGTGTTGACTTCTATCATGTAAGTTGTGAACATGTGAGCACATTGTTTAGTTAACAGAAAAGGATTTATTTGTTTGGGGACAGAACATGAGCTAGACCCTAACATTGAATTACAGTCTCACCCCCAGAAAATGCAGTTTTAAAACTTTTATGAAAGCCTTTAGGTTTTCTTTTTTTTAAAAAAAAAAATTTATTTATTATGTATACACTATTCTGTCTGTGTGTATGTCTGCAGGCCAGAAGAGGGCACCAGACCTCATTACAGATGGTTGTGAACCACCATGTGGTTGCTGAGAATTGAACTCAGAACCTTTGGAAGAGCAGGCAATAATCTTAACCACTGAGCCATCTCTCCAGCCCCCAAGCCTTTAGGTTTTCAAAGCTTTCCTACTGTTTGTTTCTTGTAGAAGCCAAGTAGGTATTTCAGCAAGTGCTGTGAAGGCTCCCTGGGAGTCCACCATTCTTCAACTCTGCACAGTCTAACACTGTAGTGGAAACTGCTACGACCTGCAAGGCTTTGGAGTTGACCTGACTTGAGGAATGAAGAAAGGACAGACACACAGACAGAAAAGCTGGGGTTGGGTGGGCCACGTACCCTAACGGAGATGTACCAGGAGAAACCTGGAAACTCGGCACGTTAATTTTATTCATCTGAATTGAGGATATGGGTTTATTGCATACAGCTGAACCAGGATGCAATAATCAGCTGATAATCATCTGATCTCTGCAGGGGAGCAATTTCAGGCTGCAGTCAAAGGAAGCAGGGAGGTATGCTCGACTGTTTTTAGCTAAGGGTCAGTGATTCATAACGTCTGTATTTGGACCAAAGGAAGGTTTTGCCATTTCTCTGGGGCTGAGGCATCAGGGCTCTTGACCTGGCTGTACTCAAGTCAACAATACACTTTCACCCAGAACTTCATTTCCTCCCCACAGGAAATAGCAAAGATTTGTCAGATAAACTTTATTTGTGGTCAATAAATTGAAGGTGAGGATTATCGCAATAACATTTTTTGTTGTTGTTGTTTTTCAAGACAGGGTTTCTCTGTAGCTTTGAAGCCTGCCCTGGGACTAGATCTTGTAGATCAGGCTGGTCTCGAACTCACAGAGATCTGACTACCTCTGCCTCCCGAGTGCTGGGATTAAAGGTATGCGCCACCACCGACTGGTGCAATAACTTTTTTTTATGTGAGTAGAATATTTTTAAAGATAGTTTCAGCTGGGTGGTGGTGGCTAGCCTGATCTACACATGAGCCAGGGCTACATAGTGAAACCCTGTCTCAAAAACAAAACAAACAACATAATTTTATTAGTGATTAGCAATTAATATTTAACATTTAGGTTGACTATCTCCAAAAACTGATTTTATCATTTTGGGCCATTGCTTCATTTTTTTTAATCTATCTATCTATCTATCTATCTATCTATCTATCTATCTATCTATTTATCATCTATCTATCTATCTCTACCTATTTATTGCTTCATTTATTTTTATTAAAGATATGTATTTGGTAGATGGTATAGAAGTTATAGATGAACCAAAAGGGAAAAATCGAAAGAAGTCACCGGTAGGTCCACTCTGCAGAGACAGCCCTACCGCTCTCTGCGAGTATTCGCTCTCATCCTGAGAATGCTGACTCTTGGAAGCCTGTAGAGGACTGTGCCTACTTACATTCAGTGAATACCAGATTTCCTCATATCATTTCTTTCTCGCTAAGAGTGGACTTTGTCTAGCCTTAGAAGCAAACCCCATACCCTAACAATATCTTGGCCCACATCTCCCTCTCTCTCTCCTCCAGTACTCTTCGCCATGAAAGAGGATAATGAGAAGGTGCCTACTTTGCTAACGGACTACATTTTAAAAGGTGAGAGCATCCACCCTCCTCCCCAAACAGAAGGGGTCCTCCGGGCTCCTGTGCCAGCTGCAGAGCTCATGCTGAAGCCCCCACAGAGCGCCCACTGCAGGCCAACCAGGTTGTGGTCCTATAAACCCCACAGTCATCATGAGGGCTTCACTACCAGGCCTGGGGAGATTCTCTTACTTCAGGTCACCAGTGCGTGTCCTCATGAGGAACAGGACACCAACAAAGAACTTACTCTGGAAATCCAGCGGCTTTTGCACCATGTCATATGTAGTTAGGAAAAGCAAAGCCTGGGAAGAAGTTAATACTTTTAGTATTAACTTGAAAGGAGAATGATGTCATGATTATGTCTTTTCCTGACCTTTTTAAAAAGGGAGTACAAGTGGAGATGCAGGGTCCCATACATGCTAGGCGAGCATCCTCCCATTGAGTCACAGCTTCTGCCCTGTAACTTCTTTCTGAATTACTATGGAAGTTTTCAGTGCGGGCAACAGTAAAGAGGATTAACCCACAGCTAATCTTTTATTTTGTTTTTATTTATTTTTATGTATATAGGTGTTTCCCCTGCATGTGCTTGTTCTCCTTGTGTGTCCCCAAAGAGACCAGAAAAGGCCACCAGGTCCCTTGGGACTGGAGTTACAGATAGCTATGGGTTCTGAGTTATGTGGGCTCTAGGGAATTGAACCTGGGTGTTCAGGAAGAATAGGCAATGCTCTTAACCGCTGAGCCCTCTCTCCAGCCCCAGCCAGTGCTCTTAACCCTTGAGCCCTCTCTCCAGCCCACAGCAGGCTTATTTATACTCCTATCCCAGTTTTGTTTTGAAGCAGATGTCTGTTAGTATTTTTGCATTTATAAATATCTCAGGGTACATTTCCAGAATCTGAGAATTGGACACATAGCCGTAATGCCATTATCCAACTAGGTCTGGGGATGGTGATGGGTGGCTTGCCTGGAAGTATGAGCCCTGGGCTCCATTTCCAGAACAGCAGAAAGGGAGGAGGGAAGGCTACAAGGGCAAACTTAAACATTGTGTGTCACTGGTGACCTGACCGCTGTTCAGGTCACCTTGGTCCCCACACAGTGTTTCCAGTTTGCTTGCTTGCATCAGGACCTGGTGATGGTCCATAAAATGTGATGATTTATCTCCTAAGTCTATCTCTGCCTATCTTTGTGTCTCAGCCACTCCCATCCCTTCTTCCTGTCTCCCTCCCCCAGGATCTTAGGCAGCCCAGGCTGGCCTCAAACCCTCTCTATAGCTGAGAAAGACCTTGAAATCCTGATCTTTCTGCCCCTACCTCCCAAGTGCTGGGATCACCACCATGCTCAGCCAATAAAGTATTTTTAAAAACCCAAAATACAAACAAACAAAAACCACATATAGCCTTTCCTTTCCTTCTTTATTATTGAAATTCATTTGTTAAATTACAGAATAGATTTGTCCTAGATTTGTCCCAATTCCAGCCCAAGGTTTACTTAATTCTTTTGTCTCCTTTGTTTATCTGTAACTGATGGAACAAGAGACCTGATGAAGTCCAGGCTGAGGACTTTTGCTAAACACCTCATGCTGTGTGGTTGCAGCCCTGCATGAGAAGCCCTGCACTGTCTGGCTATCTTCTCTTTGTACGTTGCCTGCCATGATGAGCACGCATTGTTTGGACCCATCATCTTTGAGTTCACTTTTACACAAAACCTAGAGCCTTGCAAAAGGCTTATGGAACCTGGTTATGAAATCCCAAACTGTGCTCTTTCTATGAGGATCAGAGGGGTTAATATTAAATTTCAATAAGAAGAATTTAGGTTAAGAATTAGGAAGAACTTGTGACTCTCAAAGACTTTGCAAGAATAGAAGCTTTTCAGAGAAGTGTGTAGAGGTGGGTTAAATGAGGTTGGCAAGCCGAAACCTAGACTGTGACCCCCCGAAATGTCAGTGAATTTAGAAAAGCAGTTAATATTTATGGGGCATATTTTACAAGTCTCTCAGCAGCCCTGTGAGTAGTAGCTCAGCTACACCCTAGCATGGCCGGGGAAGGCATCTCGGTAAAGTCACCGCGTTAGATCCTCCACGGACCCTGGAGACTGCAGTGCTTGCTCATTGTGACAGACACCTGTCATTCTCTTCTGCTCCAGGAATGATGACTCAGGGCTGCAGCCATGGCCTGGTCCTTGGGGGTGGCTTTCTGCGCAGCATGACCTCCGTGTGACCTCTCTCCTCTTCTGTTTCAGTGCTCTGTCCAACCTAACCTCACCTGGGGAGCAGCCTCACTGCAGGAGGTCACGGAGCAAGAACGTCATTCCATCACTGGGATTGCATGACACCATGTCACCTCCTGCGTGTATTTAAACGTGTATAGCTTAACCTGGATTAAACACGAGCAACCGTGCGGGGGGGTCCTTTGCTGTTGGCTTCTAGTGCTAGTAATCTTTGGATGCATGATCGGGCGCAGGGCCGGTGATGCTCCTTCCTCACCGCCTGTGTTGGGGAAGGCAGGTGCCCTCACCACTCATTACGTAGTCTGGCTCCAGCCCTCAGCCCAGCTTATACTCTAAGACTAATTTTGAAATAAACCTTCATTTAAGTAATATTCTTCATGCTTTTTGGAGAGTGGTGTCCATTGGCTCTGTGTTCCAAACCCTCCAGGGAAATGATGTCTGGCTGTTCTCAGATGCTGGCCTGTGGCCATGGCCCTGTGGCCCTGTGGTGGGTTCGGGCGGGGCCGTGTGATGTGGTGAGGTTGCCTACGTCACAGAAGGAGGCCGTTCATAGTCTCCTCAGTTTTCGCTGCTTGGCTATAGTATGTGGGGTAGAAACTAGCCAGTCCGAAGCTAGGTGGAGATGGAGAATCCCAAGCATGAACTTGTCAGTGATGAACCTGCAACGCCTCCCACGGGGGTGCTGGGTTGGATTTGGGGTCTCGGAGCTGAAGGGAAGTAGCTCTGCGGATCTCAGCTCTCTGGGAGAATGCACCCACCCCTTTCCTGCACTGAGATTTGTCACCATGCCCTCTCTGTTCTCAGTGGCCTGTGGGGAAAGAACAGTATCCTATGACTTGGCTCCTCCTGGCTGCAGCCTTGAGGCCCAGCAGCACTAACTCCTTCATGCAGTCTCAGGCTTTGATAGCAGGCAACTGTCGGCCTCGCTAACAGCAGGCGAATACTGCCCTTGGATCCGGGATGCTGACTCTGTCCTAGCATAGCCTGAATTCCACTGCCTTTCGTCTTCTAGCCTGTAAGATACTAACACTGACAGTTCCCATGCTCCTGGCTTTCAAAACCAAAGAAGGTGGTCACTGCATGCCTGCTGCCAGCCCTATCACTTTCTATACATTGTCTCACGTCCCAGCAACCTGGAGTCACAAGCAGGTACGTATTCATATCTTCTGGGCTTTCCAGAGGAGAAAGTCACGAAGCAGAGATGGTCAGTAACTCACCTAAGGCTGCTTAGGAGCCAGAGACGAACCGACACTTAGGCCTCATCCAAGCAGACGTTCTCTTGCTTGCTTAGTGCTTGCTTAGCCACATGAGCGCTTGACAAGGACGACACTAGAAGACAGAGTGGCTTCTCTGCCGCTCACTCCCCAGGCTTTGCCTTCCTTGAAGCACATAAGAGGCAACCTTTGAGGATGGGTAAAGGAGGGAGGCCTCACTCTACCAGGGAGCTGTCAGAGTCCCGGCAGCCCTGTCTTGTGTTGTACATAGCACCAAGCAATACAGAGAACCCCCACAGAGGACACCCGAGCTGCCACACGGGGTGGAAGAGACTACAGAGCACACACACAGATCTTCAGGATCTACACACTGACACGGATACTAGGCCTTCGACAAGAAAGCAACTTCAATTCTACCACTCATCAGCCCCAAAACTACAGATGCCGAAGGTCACTGGTGACATGAGATCATTGGGAAGGTTAACATTGTAGCAGTTGTAGGGTTTTTCATCAATTTTAGCAAAGGGGAAATAACACACACACACACACAGACACACACACACACATGCGCACTTTTCCTACTTTGAGTTTATCAGATCTGGGTCAGCCACTTCTTTTTCCCCAATTTATCCTGCCAGCAGGTGTCTGAAGCATCCGGAGACAAGCTAATCAAAGCCAGTGGTAGTTAAAAATAGCCCTCAAGTGTCTGGGACCCTCTTATTCCAGGAGGAGGTTATCGGAAAGAGAGGGGGAGAAGGGCGCCTTGATTTTGTATTCCTTTCTGCAACAGGAGTTGAGAGGGCACGTGAAAGCCATCCCACAAGATTTTTGTGCCCCCTCCCCTTCCTTCCCTCTATCCCCATGAGGCCAGGTTTGTCTGAGCCCACCTCCAACAAGCCCTCCCCATAGCTAGCTAGTGTTGCATCAAGTTTTAGGAAAGCATCACTGAGCTCTGAATAGAGCCTAGAGCCGGAACCTAAAGGGGCTCAGCCAGTGTTAACAGGTGAAACCAATGCTCTTGTCAGGTGCCCCTCTGCCCATTGTTCTGGAGTACCACAGCAGTGTGGGGCAGGGAGGAAGCCCAGACAGTGAGCTGCATTTCCAGGTCCTTCACAAAACCCACACCAGCTCTAGGAAGTCCAATCCACAGGAGCCCTCCCAGGGCGGGGTGGCTGGGAGGTCAATGAATTCAAGTGCGTTTCTAGTAAAAGATTTTTCTAAACCTAGTCTGATCAAGTCCCGGGAAGAAAACTTATTGTGGTGCTGGAAGTCAGCCTTTAATTACGTGGAGTGGAAGCACGTGATGGGGTGGGGTGAGCGTTTCCCCAATCTTCTCTGGTTTAGGCTGAGAGACAGCCATGAACCCTCAGGGAGAAAACAACATGGCAGGTGATTGGTGGCTCCAAGTTTTGGAGGACGAAATTGGAATTTTTCTGTGAAGTTATAAAATAAGCCCTTTCTACTTTGGCTTCAATGTCCGGAGTAGAACCATCTTCAGCTGGTGGTCATAGAGACTGTAGAGAGTCAATGAGTAAGCATTGATCAGGGCCTTTCCAAGACAGGCATGGCCTTCCAGCTGGTCTATACCCCTAGCACCGACCCCATTGCTGCAAGATGTATCACAACTTAAATCTTCAGCTACTTGACTGAATCCATGCCATGGGCACGGCTCAGCACCCACCGTATCCTAGGCTCTCCCAATACAGCCTGGTCATCTTGGGCATTATAGGGTCTACGTAGGAGGCTGGGGCACCCCAGAGTGCCCGTTTTTTTCCTGTTGAGAAAGCAAAAAGTAGGGAGAAGAGCCTCATTTCCTGGAAGCCAGGAGAGGTGACTCTCAGCCCTGAGCCAGCCTCCATGATTAGCATGCACGAGAAGGGAGTAATTATATGCTACTTTTAGAGGAGAGACACTCCCACTCTTGATGGCGCCTGATTATGTATTTCTTTGTGAGGCTGAGAGGATCGTCGTCATCCTTTGGATTTCTGACTGAGCCTGAGGTTTGCTCTCTTCCTTCCGTTGGGAGGGAAGCACAGGCCATTCCGCTGACCCAGAAGGTGCTTTGACTTTCTAAGGCCTTGCTTCTAAAGAACAATGAGCCACCTTAGCCCGCAGCCCAGCAGCCCCACATCTTACCCAAGCCCTCATGCATATTCATCTTGCTTCCCAGCGCTCAGCATGGAATATGCAAATTAGCCAGGCTGGAGCTGGTTGGCATTTCGATAATAGCTTTGTCTGGAAAAACCCCAGGGACACAAGCTCGCCCGTGTGCGCTCTCTCTCTCTCTCTCTCTCTCTCTCTCTCTCTCTCTCTCTCTCTCTCTCTCTCTCTCTCTCTCTCTCTCTCTCTCTCTCTCTCTCTCTCTCTCTCTTTCTCCCTCCCTCCCTCCCCCTGGGGTCTCTCCCCTCTCTCCTCCCCCACTCCACTGTCCCTGCTCTCCCTGCTCCCACAAGTCCCAGAACAAGAAAAAGAATCAGGCTGCAGGAAGTGAGGAGCCAGGGGTTTGTATTCCAGTCCTGCACATTTCCACTTCATCCTTGGTCCTCCCTTTCTCCTGAACATAATTATTTTATTGTCTTCCACCACCAATATTGCTGGATCTGACAGTGCCCCAGAGCCCTGGGCCCGTCCTCTGCTCTCGATTGACCCCCTTTCTGTGTGGGCACTTGTTCTATGCCAGCTTGGCCAAAAACTCCCAAGCGCTTCGTGTCCTTGTGAGGAGGAGTCAGTCCTAAAAGGTCTTGAGTACCAGACCTTGATCTCCAGGCAGGGGGTTACCTTTCCACACAAGACCCAGAAGAAGGCTTGGCTGTTGCTGCTATGTCACTTGGACTCAACACACACAGGTCCCTGAACCTCATCTGTGCAACTATCAGCAAGGGGCTCTGGCCCACTCCTCCATCCCAGACAGCTTCTCCTTCAAAGATCAACTTCCTGACTCCCCTTCCAGGGCACGCCTGCCACTTAGCAGGTCTGTGGAAAGCAGATCCTAAATTCAGAGGACATAGGTTCAGTCTTGCCTGTCCCTAAGGGAGGATGCCGTGGGGAGGCGGACTGGGACCGCAACCAGCATTTTCTAGTGCTGTCCCATCCAAGGGACACGGGTCAGGGCATGTTCAGGGGGGCAATCACCTCCTAGAACTTCTGGGGTGAAAGGTCTCCTCCCTTGGTCTGAAGGCTGGTTCTGGTCAAGTTTGATAGAGGCTGATTATCTCAGAAAAGAACTCTAGGTATGACCTTGGACTCCAATTTTAGCTGCACTACAGATTGAGTCTAATAGTTTCATTTCCAGTGTTGGGATTGAGCCCAGGGTCTCACTCATGCTTCACTGAGCCACACTCCCAACCTAAAGACTGAGTTATATGTAGCTCTGGCTGGCCTGGAAAGTGTTATGTAGACTAGGCTGGTGTTGAATTCACAGAATCCACCTGTCTCTCCCTGCCTAGTGCTGTAACTACAAGTATATAATGCCATGCTTAGCTAAAACCTGATTTTAATTAGATTTTTGTTGTTGTTATTAGGAGTTTTTTTTTAGAGCTTGAGTGGGGGTTTTATTGAGATAAAGGAAATTGGGGAAGAAGGAAGAAAGTGAGCGGGGGCAGGGGAGAGAGAAAGTCTGTTCGCAGTTTTTTGAGACTTGGTCTCATATAGTCCAGGCTAACCTCAGACTTTCTATGCAACCAAAGGTGGCCTTCAATAACTGATCATTCTGCCTCTGCCTCCTAAGTGCTGGCATTAAAGGCATGAGCTAAGGCTGCCTCCAAAATAACATAGACATTTTTAAATTACTTAATTTATTTAAGCCTTAACTTCTATGTTTTAAAAGTGAGACTACTGATAGTAATATTTCTAGTAAAAATTTCAGTTTTGTTTTGAAGACTCTTTAATGTTTTAAATGTACACTAAGTGCTTCGTAAGTGGCTTTTACTTAGTAAATTTTGAGGAACGTGATGGAAGAGCTGGACCCTGTGGCCTCTCTAGCTTTGGGGATGGTCGTTATTTTTTTAATCTAAGAGACAGAGAAGTCCTGAAAACAAAAACAAAAGAAGACAGATGCACCCTATTCCCCTAAATCAGCCTGACAAGGACTCTAGCCTTGTGGCTATTGTTTGTCTTATTTTGTTTTTGTACAGTGTCTCAGTATGTAGCTCAGCTAGTTTCAATCTTTCTCTCTCTCTCTCCTTCTTTTTCTTGTTCCCCACACAGACAGGTTTCTCTGTGTAATCCTAACTGTCCTAGAACCAGCTCTGCAGACAGGTTGGCCACTAACTCAGAGATTCACCTGCCTCTGTCTCCATAGTGCTGGGATTAAAGGCATGGACCACAATCGCCTGGTTTAGCCTCAGTCTCTTAGTGATCCTCCTGCCTTGGCCTTCCAAGTGCTAGGATTATGGATTTGATCGATGGTGCCCAAGTCTATCCATATTAAATCCTGCTTGGAGAGAGAGGTGGGGGAGGAGGGGGGTGGACTGGGGCTGATTGTAGAACTCCTGGGACCCCAGGGTTGGGGAAGAAGAGACAAAACAGCAGGCAGGAGGCAGAAGCATTCTGCTTCTTCATCAGGTTCACTCCAAGAAGCGGTGGGAAAGAAGGGGTGTCAAGTCAGAGTTATTTTGAGTTTGCAGAATAGGTTCTATTTTCACTGGCAAGGCGACAGGTGGAGTGACGGAAGAAGAAACAGACAAAGCTACTCGGAGATACTCAGGGATGCTGAGTTAGGACCCAGTGTTAGCATTGGGTGAAACAACTGGAACCTGAGGATGACTCCAAGACACCCAGAAGCAGCACAGACTACCTGCAGGGAAGCTCCTGCAGCAAGCACAGGAGCCCCAGAGCCAGGCAGCGGCTCTGCTGGCTCTCTCACCCACTGGTCTCCTGTCTGGGATTTTGTCTATTCATTCTGAACTTAGACTCTTGCTGAGTTGCAAACACAAGCTTGCAGGGACAATGCTGAGGATGTGGAGCATTCTCAGCTCCCATTGACTGAGTGACTGCCCCACTGCCCTGAAGGGACTTTTGTGAATCAAGTTCAGAAGTCGAGAATCTCTGAGGTGCTGTTGAAAATGGACCTACTGGTCCAGACTCTGACGTGTTTTGATTTGCAACTCCAAAACTCCTGCTCAGCAATTCTAAGGTGCACTCCAGCTGAGGATCCCTCGGATAGGATTGTAGAAAAGATAACAGAAGCCACTAGGTCTGGAGGGAGCTGGGGAGATTCCATCATAAGAGGGTAAAGCTATTTGACCTCCTTCCTTCCAACAGGAGTCACGGTGTGGATACACACTCCATCCAGCCTAAGTGCTCAGTGGTAGAGCACCTGCCTAGAGATAGAGCGCAGGTTCCATTTCCAGTAATTGGACAAATGAATGGATGGACGGACAGACAGACAGATGGATGGAGCAGGAAGTATGTTGGATATTGGGAGCTGGGTGGTGGTACTCATCTAATTCCCTAACTGGAGTGGGTATCTGGGCAGCTTCTTCCGGAGGAGCTAGAACTGTTGAGTCGTACCATACAGCACTACCGTTTCATGAATTTCGAGCCAGCATTCTTCCTGTCGGTGCTACCGCAAGAGGCCCACAAGATGGCATATCTGGCCCTCAAGAAGCCTGATAGAATAAACATTTTACAATGCAGTGATGTGAACAACCACCAGAAAACCACATGAATCACAGGTGAAGAGGAGGTTCGTACACACCTGAAGTGAGTTCTCTGAATAAATAAGCTGAAAAAAAAATCAGTAAATGAAAAGGTATAATGAGAGCCACACAACTGAAGGGAATTGTGTTAAATGGCTGATTGTAATGAGATGTACATAAATTGTAAGGCTTGTAATGAAACAAAAAAAAATCATATTCTTGCCTGGTAATACTGGGTGTAATGTCTACACCTGAAATAAGTCATCTCGGTGTGCTAAGTGTAATGAGATGCACATAATCTTAAAGAGTTTAATGAGATGAAAATAAATCAAACACTTGTCTTAAAATGAACGATGTATGAAGATGCACACACCTGAAGGGCATTGTCCTAAATGGGTTCAGTTTAATGAGATGCATTTAATTTGCGAAGGGGCTAAATGAGATCGGCCCAGAGAGAGGCTGAGAAATATAAAAGTAGAAGACATGCTTGGAAGTGGTGTAGTATAACCTGCCTTATTTGCGGGCTAGAAGTAAGATATCAAGAAGCACACAGCATGATGCAGTCAGCACTATCTGCTGGCCTTGGTTCTTATCCCCTGGCCTGTGATGCCCTGCAAATCTGAATTAACTTGACCCCAGGTTGATGCTGTACGTAGTAAGCACCTATGAAAGCTTAGGGAATGGATAAATGGCTTTGAAGTTGGAGTCTGTATGGAAAAAAGGAAAGAAGAGAACTATGTAGAAGGAACTTGAAAGAGGGAGGAGCCAGAGACTCCTGTTCTCTTTTCCTTTCCCTTCCCGTCTCGCTTTTCTCTTGTTCTTCTTAGGGAGAGTCTCTTTATGTAGCCCAAACCGGTCTCAAACTCTTCCATCCTCCTGCCTTTATCTCTTAGATGCTTGGATTACAGGCACATATGCCTACCTATGTTTTTAAAAAAAAATATATTGTATTTGTGGGGGGCACACATGCAATAGCATGTATGTGGAGGTCAGAGAACCACTTGAAAGTCTCAATTCTCACTTTCTTCCATGTGAGCCCCAGGATCGAACTTACACAGTCAGGCTTGGTGGCAAGTTCCTTTATGCACTGAGCTGAAAGGGCCCCTGAAGTCTATTGTCTCTGAGCAATGTTCCTGAGGTAGTGTTGTCCCCTCAAAGCTCATGATTACCTCTCAAGGCCAGGCAGGCAGGTGGGACACATAAACAAAGGTATCTGGGTGTGAGATAGGTACAGAGCACAAGAAACGACGGGACTATCTGTGTTTCCACAGATAGATTTTCTCCAGTATTTTGTTTCCAAGGCAGAGTCCTTTTGGACGATCTTGCTTTCCCTTGCTTGATGGAGAAACGGGTTTAGAGAAAAACTTCCCTAGTTACAAACACCCGTCATAAACTCGTCAACTCTGCGCAGTGATGCACAGCTGTAATCCCAGAACTCCTATCGAGTTTATGATAGGAGAATGAAGGACTCAAGGTTGCCTACACTGCTCAGTGAGTTTGGGGCCAGCCTGTGCTACACAGAAAGACCCTCCCCGCAATAAAACAAATCATATTGGGCCTGGAAGGATAGGCTTGTGATTCCAGCTACTTGGAAGGATGAGGCAAAAGGATCACAAATTCAAGGCCTATATGCGCTATAGAGCAAGTTCAAAATCATCCTGGACACCTTAGTGAGACTAAGAACAACAAAAATTAAACACACACACACACACACACACACTCAGAGAATTGGGATGTAGCTCAATGGTAGGACATTTACCAAGCATTTTCAAGGCCCTAGGTTCAATCCTCAATACTACCAAATCAAACCAAACCAAACTGAACCACCCAAAACAAAACACTTGAACCCACTGAGATATTAGAAAAGAAAAGGAAAAATACATAATTAACTACATAAGGACGGTTGTAGCATGACCTCAGCTGACCTCGCCTCAGTGTTGGGCTACCCCAGGAGTAGGGGGAATGTCAGGAGTTAGAGAGTGAATCTCGGGGTAGCAGTTCTTCAGATGCCCCATGGTCATGAGGATGTAGATCCTAAATTGCCTGACTGCCTGACTTTCAAGAGAGACCAGGAATCTCATTTGTTTCAATGTAGAGTCTTCCAACTTCTAAATGTTGGTGTGAAAATCTTAAAAAAGCAACCGCTCAGAGCAAAACACGTCTGTAAACAGGATGTTATCGCAAAGTCCCACTTGACCCCAGCAGCTCTTGCTGGCAACCCTGAGCAATAAAGTTAGAAAGATCAGTGTCCCAGAGTATTAGACTGTGGCTCTACCCCAGTCTTTTAGAATGTGAACTCCCAGAAAGGGCTCCATGACCATGGCTGCTGTATCCTTGGTGTGTGGAACAGAGCCCAGGACAGTGGCAGTTTAACAACCGTGTACTGAACAACAGTGAGCTCCTTGGGATTAAGACCGAGCCAGTTGCAGGCTGCCATTCACTGCCATCCTCTGGCCTAGGTAAGTCAGTTAGAGGGGTTTCTGGGTCAAGAATGTTTAAGTCTCCAGCAGGACTTGCAAGCCTGAAAGGGCCTTTCTGATGGACTGGCAGTGAGGGACAGAAGCTAGACTGACCACTTTCTTGGGCCCTACTATCAGAGTTTCATTTTAGACTAAGGAAATCCACCTACCCCTACCCCCGGTACCCCTCCCTGTCATTACCACAAAGGACATCTCTTTGGGTTGGGTAGCATCTGAATCATGCAGACAATGGCTTGCTGCCTCCTGAGAACACAACCACCCACACCGCAAACCCGCTTCCAGTTGTCAGCAGGGGTGAGAAGACGGCACCTCAGGATGGAAAACCTTGAGCGGAAAACCACATTGGTCTAATTTCTTCGGGACATATTTTCTGCTGAGTGTTTTGCAGAATCCTTAATACGTATGCCTTGGAAGAAGCAGAGACAGATCAAGTGAATCTAAGGAACAGCTAAACAGTTAAATAGGCTTCTTTTCCTGCAGGACTTTTTGGAGCCCTGACTATAATGTGTATTGCACAAAATATAAGACATATTTAGCTAAGGACATTGGGTTAATTTGGCTGGTATTTATTTTAGCTAAGAGTGTTCGACTAATTTGGTCATGAAATTTTTTTCATATATATATATATATGATATAAATGATTTCTTATTTTATTTGTATATGTGAGTGCCCACATGTGTGTTATGTACACAGTGTGCCTGCCTGGTCCCTGCAGAAGTCAGAGAAAGGTATCCTGACTGGCAGGTATCCTTACAGGCAGTTGTGAGCTGTCTGAGGAGGGTGCTGGGAACTGAATGTGTGTCCTCCCTACAAGAGCAGCAAGTGTTAGTAACTGTTGAGCCTTCTTTCCAGTTCCTTTGAATGTGTATGTGTGTGTGTATTCATTCATTGAAACCTCTTCTTGAAATGACAGTGAAGTCTACCCCAATTCTCTCTTTTTATTTATGTTTTATTTTTTGAGGCAAGTCTCCCGTATTCCAAGCTGTCCGCTAACTGATTATGTAGCCGAGGATGGCCTTGAACTTTGGGTTCCCCTGCCTCCATCTCTGGAGGGTTAGGACAATTTATAATCTACCACACCTGGCTCTCCGTCTTTCCAGTTTGGGGAGGTGGTGTTGTAATGGATTAGTTATCTTTTTGTGAATCTTCCGACTTTTCTGACCCCTTCTGCATCCTTGGCCTGGCTTCAGGGAATGCAGAGATGAGTCTAGGGCAGACCCTGCCATGGACATAGTACGAGGGTTAAAGCTGCTGCTCGGGCTGCATCTCTTTCCACGTTCCAGGACTTCCCACCTTTGATCAAAGTAAGGTGGACGTATGAGAGTGATGTGTGGACCATGGCTACACCGACTTGGTAGCAACAGTGGGGAAATACAAAAGTCTACATGGGAAGAGAGCTACGGTCAGGTCTCCACTGCAGTGCGGAGAACTGTCAGGAGAGGGCAGTGCAGAGCTTCCTCTGTCCTCTCCATGCTCTGACTTAAAGAGCGTCAAGCTGGACCATCTTCCTCTCCAGACAGCTACCAGAGGTCACCCTGAAAGCCCCCTACTTTGTCCCTTTCTGAGGGAGGTCAGTCCAACGGGGTGGATTCTGGGGCTCCAGATGCTGTCTGGCCCAGGGTCCCACTGAAGGCATAAAGGACCTCCAAGAAAAGAGAGAACTGTGCACCAGCATTTCGGTAGGTGATAAGATTTACTGAAAACTTCGCGGCCACATTCAGTACTGGTTTGGTGGATACATTGGAAGGAGGTTGCATAACATTAGGCAGGTGGAAGGGGCTGGGAGGAAGATGTAGGCATGTGTATCCATGTGCACACATGTGCACATGTCCGTGCTGATTAGGGTGCTTGTCACGGTGCTGAGTAGAGGAAGTTATGCGTGAATGTATGTATTGTAACAAGAAAAATGAACCAGAAGAGGAAACACGTTTTATCCACTGCGTGTTGCAAAAGTCTCACGCCAAAAAAAGCTTGCCTTTCCTCTAGGTATGGCATCAAAAGGGAGTAAAAAAATGATTGGATCACCCAGATTATAAATAAGGTTATTTGTTTCTCAAAAATCCCTAGTAAAACATTAAATATCAGCTCTTTTGGGGGAGAAATACATTCATTTCCGGGAGACCTCAGAAAAGTGACTATCCTTTTGCTCCGCCCAACCAGGTAGAAGAGGGGAGGCCCGGAAGGTCCCAAGGGTCTCCTCAGGTTGAGCCCGATAGCCACTCATGTCCTAGCACTGAAGGAGATGGCTAATGCACACTCACAAATGAAACTGCACGTCCATCACATTAAACCCAATGGAAAACACACACGTGATCAGTCCTGCCATTCATAGCCATAGAATAGGAGGGGACAGGAGGAGTGGGTGCCAATCGTGGGCCCTCCGAGTTGGGCTTGGAGGGCGTGTGTGAGGGCGGATGGTGGGTAGCCTCCTCCCAGGAGCCCCCAGTTCCTTCAGAGCCGAGCCCAATAGTGTGTGCAGATCAGTTTGTCCACCATCCTCCTGCCATGTTGGTACTAAGGGCAAGAGCAGCAGCACCTCTTCAGCCCCCGGCTTCCCATAGGGATAAAGCTTCTTTCCGATGTGTCTTCTGCCTTCTCTGGAGGATGGAATGGAGAAGGAGGCTAGAGGCTGGCGGTACCAGCCTGGGAGCAGAGGGATACCATGGGGACCTGTGGAGGGTCACAGAGGGGCTGGGCTATCTGAAGAACTCCATCTGAGGAGAGGAGTATCTAGGGTAAAACGTCAAGGTCCTATCGTTACAGGAGATGTGATGTGATCGCCTCGGGACAGATGTGGTCCCCAAAGTCATCTTAGTATGGCTCCCGATCTAGGTTCTGCCGCCTGCTTGGTCCTAGAGCTGACCCAGATGGAAAGCTGCTCTTAAGCTCTTCCAGTTGGACCCACTGACAATGCATTTCCAAGAGAAAGGAGTCTCTTTGGGCTTCCATCCCCCTCTCCTAAGTCCATGGCTGCTGTGCTAAGAGACAGGGTCCTAGTGGGGCAGGCTGGAGCCCTGTGCAGTCTGCGTCCCACTCAGACCTGTAGGATACGGTGTTGACTCAGGCCCTCCTCCTCTGGCCACCACCAGTTATGCATATGGACCATCCTTGAGTATCTTTCAAGGGAGCTCAGATTCTCCTGGGGGGAAATGTTAGACCCCCCCCTCACCCTTCCCTCCAAGTCTGCCCCTTGGCAAATGTCCACTCTGCAAACAGCACCTGTCCACCTCACAGGGCAGGGCTTGTAAACAACCCAAGTCCTTTTCCGTGTGGAGCCATGGGTGCCACCCTTCTTCGGGTATTTGGTGAGTCCAGATCTCACTCTGCCTTCCTGCACAGGCTGACTGGCCCCGGCAATGGAGTGCCCTGCAGTCCGAGGGTCTGGAAGTAGGTGTTCATGGAAGCGTGGTGGTCGGGAAGAAGGAGCAGGGTGTTGCCTCTGCATTTCTTCAAGCTATGATTCGGGGAAGCTAGGGCCCAACTTTCTTGGTGCTGCCTGCCCATATCCCCTCCCTCCCACCCTGAACCCTCCTGATGACACTCCTTTCCTGCTCAGTGACCAGTGCCACCTGGGCTGCCTGACTACTCCAGGGAGTCACTGTGTTCCAAGCCCAGGTCGCTGACATTCGTTGTCTGCAGCTCATCTGCCTCCTCCTCCAACTCCTCCTCCTCCTCTTCTTCCTCTTCCATATCATCTTCATCCTCTTCTTCGGTTCCATCCAATGAGTCGTCGTGCGCAGCCATCATGGCCTGCTGCATGGCCATGGTGGCGTTATCGGAGGACAGGGACTGCAGGTTGTCCAAGTTGATGGAACCTACACGGGAGAGGACAAAGGTTAGGGTACACGAGGACTGTTGGTCGAGTCCAGCAACTTTAGTGATGGGCAGGGTGGATGGGCTGGCTTGTGGGATGGTTTGTAAGAGAACCAAACACTGAGTGAGACAGTTCACAGGCATGGAGATGCCCACCATTCTTTGGCTTCTCTTGCACCACCCCAGGCAATACCCCAGGCTAATACATACATTCTCTATGTAAGTATAGGGAGCACTTTGAGTTTTATTTATATATTTTAGTTCCTAACTACTCTGAAGCAGGATCCTGCATCCTAACTCAGATGAGGAGGAAACTAAGTCTCAGATAGCTAAGTCATGGATTCAAGGAACTGTGTCAGTACTGACCGAGCTGGGATTTTCTGAAAACTTGCCCAGCACCACCTCTATTTATTCCTCTTCTACCTTGACAGATGGTCCCCCACCGCACAGAAACCGGGGTACAGCCATATGCATGAAGCTATGCATGCACATGGTTGTCTCCTTCCTACTGCCCACACAGTGGCCTTCACGTGCCAACCTCAGAGTTGTCTCACTGATTAAATTATTCATTGTTCACCAGAAAACCAACAATTTGAAGAGCGTGTATGAAGGGTGTGATGGAGAATCTGGAAGAACAAAGCTTCTCTTGGCCTCTGTTCACAAGCCAGATGCCCGCCTTGGTATTTATAGATGCCTTGGCCTTGGAGAGCTAAGCCGATACTGACTGCACTGAGCAACCAAGGAATGTGAGGAGTGAGGAGGGGGTTCTGATGAGCAGTCACTGGTGCTAAGGACCGTCATCTTCCACTCCTTTGTGAGCTTGCTTTACGTTTGTTCAAAATTTACACAAGGAGTTTTGGAGTTCTTTTGGCTCGTACTTGTAATAGTCATCCTAGCACTAAGAAGGCAGAGACAGGAGATCAGAAATGCAAGGATTTTCTTGACTACAAAGTATGTTTGAGAGCTGGGCGGTGGTGGCACACGCCTTTAATCCCAGCACTCGGGAGGCAGAGGTTGGCGGATCTCTGTGAGTTCGAGACCAGCCTGGTTCCAGGACAGGCTCCAAAACCACAGAGAAACCCTGTCTCGAAAGACCAAAAAAAAAAAAAAAAAAAAAAAAAGTATGTTTGAGGTCAGGCTACATGAGATTCTGTCTCAAACAAAACAAAAACACAAACATGCAGTAGCAAAAATCAAAAATGTGCACACAACATCCCTTCTTATAGTAAGATTTATAAAAAGCAGAGGCAAGCTTTTTATGTGAAGGCACAATGACAGGGACCCTGGTTGGGTGAGGAGACAGTCATTCCTTGAGTCTTTGCTTTCCAGGAGCCCCACCAGCCCCAACGTATGGCAAGTCCTGATCTTACCATCAGGGTTCGTCCCTGGGGTGCCACCCTGCTGCTGCAGGACGCCGGCAGCAATGGAATTGGGCCAGAATCTTTGGGTGGGCCGGTGCTGAGACTTGATTTTCTTGGCTTTGGGAGCAGGATCTGGGTTGCTGGCGTCAAGCATGGGCTGCAGGATGCGCCTCCGAGCATTGATGAACCTGCCCAGGGGGAATGGTGACGATCTGGTTAGTCGCCATCTGGGTCACATGGGTGTTTTCGGGGTGGGGAAGATGTGAAGGCTAAGCTGCCCAGTGGTGTCAGTGGTCAGATGTACCAGGCTTGGGGTACCAGCCCTCTGTGGCTGAGGAGTTTGTGAGTTACCTGGGGCTTGGTGACCACAGGCAGTGTGGGAAGAAGGCATGAGGAGTTGTCAAAATCCACCGGATTTGAACAGAGAAAGGAAGAGCTGTGGTCACAGTCACCAAATTCTGACTTGGACTTATGACAGTGACCCAGCTTTAGGGTCTAGTACCATCCATCCATCCATCCATCCATCCATCCATCATCCATCCATCCATCCATCCATCCATCCATCCATCCATCCATCCATCCATCCATCCATCCATCTGGCCTGGCCAGAACAGACAAGGACATTGCTATTCCTGTGGGCTCAGGAAGGCATCTCTCCCTTCTCCTTCCCACCTTACTTTGTAAAATGCTTTGGTTTCAGCACTTAAAGAGTTAGGTAGACCAGATAGCCATAGCTGGCAGTACCTTTGCTACCTGATGCAAGACCCTCTGGTTTGTCTGCGTTGGGCTAGTGAGCCCAGATTCTCTGGCAGTGTTGGTTTCTAGGGATGTGCTTGACCCAATCTCCCAGCAGAGGGCGCTGAGAAGCTGCTGTTGCAGCCCAGGACAGGCTGAGTCAGGTTCCCGTAACTAGCCCACATGGGAAGAGGATTGTCCTGGCTGTGGGACTGAGGCTGAGGTAGGTGTGGGCATTTTACCTGCTCTCCCTGATCCGCATTCCCTTGCCAAGTGTGTGCCCCTGGATCTGAGACCTGTGGGCAGGTGGTGCCAACTCACCAGTTGTTAACTTGCAGGAGGGTGAGGTTTGTCTGGGCCGCAATCTGCCTCTTCTCGTCTTCTGTGGGGTAGGGGTGCTGAAATGAAAGAAGGGCCAATGAGCTGTAGCCATGTGGGGGCCAGGTTGGCCCGGAGTTCATCAAGACATGGACACAACCCAGGGCTTGGGAGTCCAAACTGGGGAAAGACAATGCTTGTTCTTGAGGACGGTGGGCCTAGCGTGTACACAGAGACTCCCAAGTGCCTTAGACTTCCCAGCTCTTTCTCATAATGGAGACCAGGGTAGTTTTTAGAGTCCTTTCACTATTGATCGCAAGACACTTTCCTCTGCCTCTCACTTGATCCCTCCGGAAGGCGACTTTCTCCGAGCTAGGATCAACAATGGCCTCCAAAGTCGTGGAAGGCAGTAAGTGGGGGAGGGGGAGGGGGGGATGAATCAATGCAATCTAAGTTCATTGATATTTATATCTACTGCGTGTCAAGATTTACACAAGACATTTGGAAAGACAGGATAAATGTAACGGTACACTGTTGACACCCAACCTTTTAACCCTTTGGAATGTTCCCATACATGTAACCTCATTTCATCAAACCAACCGCGGGGCGGATCAGATGCAAAAAAACTGCCCCCTGTCACTCGGATGGAAGTACTGACTCAGTTCTGCAGACTGTGGCTCTGTATGCCCTTGTGGAGGGCTGAGTGGTACAGGTGTGCCCTGTGCATGCATGTTGCATGCTCCGGCCCAGCCTTGATTATGTGTTTACTCGCCCTCTTCAACCACGCTTCATGAGGGTATAATACACTCTTTGGAATGCATGCTTGTAGTCAACACACACACATGACCACTGACGGAGGAGGACAAAGGAAAATTGGAGATGCTGTGGTTTGGGTACTGAGTGCTATGGAAGCTTACAGGAAGGAAATATGAATCGGCCGGAAGCCTGGGAAGATGGCTAAGGGGAGTGGCATTAGAGAAAGGAAAAATCTGATTGGATGTGGTACCTCTTGCTTAGAGTCCCAACACTCCAAAGGAGAAAGCTGGGGGATCAGCCTCGTCTACAGGAGATGCTCAGGGGGGGAAAAATAATCCTAATAAAGACACAGAAACAAAAGAAAGGCAAAGCCGAGGGAAGTAGGTCTTGAGGCCAATGGGTGCTGAGGCCGAAAACAGAGTTAATGTGTTTCTAGGGCTTTCTGAGGCTTTGGCACACGTGTCTGACATCCAGTAGGCATCATGAGACTCAAAGGGACCAAAGATTCTCCTAGAAGCAGGGGAGACATGGCGGTCTCCAGGGTAGAGGGTCAAGTCATCCAGCATTCTCAGACCAGGATCACTCTTTCTGCTTATGTTGCCTAGAGAATAGAAATGCTGGGCCTTTTGAAAGTCCCAGAGATTGGGCCTCACAAGCCTGCTCTATTGTGACTTGCTGTGAGACCTCAGGCCTGGCACTTCACAAGACATTATTAAGTTATGTAATGATTAAGTACTTGTGCAGAGTTCATACTGCCAGGATGGGGTGGTGTGGGCAAGATGTTTAAAGCTCACAGAGGGAGGAACTGGAATGTCGCAGCCTTGGGCGTGCTGTCATTAGCCGTGAGGAAGGAAAGCAGCCTCTTCAGCTGGCCTCAGGATCATGTGTTGCTTTAATTCACACCTCTGACCCTGACCACCACACCAGGGCATCTGACCCTGTGACTCATACAATATTAAGAGTCTAACAAGAAGGAACACACGCCAACATTACCAGGGCCAATTTCATGCTAATTGGGAGGGAACAGAAGGAGGCTGGAAGGGAAGATATCAGGCCCTGGAGAAGTAGGGACTCTGGGACCCTGGTGACACTCCCTTCCTACTTTATAAGGTTCACAGGAAGGTGCCGAGCAGCCTCCCTGTCCATGGTTAGTAGATTTATGAACCAAGTCTTCCCTTGTTATCTATGAAGGGTTGGTTCTGAGACCCTCATAGACATCAACATCTGCAGATGTCCCAGTCTCGTTCCATAACATGGCACAGTATTTACATACAGTCCATACATCCTACACAGAGCTGGGCACTCAGCACTCTGGAAGCTCAGAGAAAGGGAAGCCATGGTGGACAGATTATCCTGGGTTCTGAGTTACTTAAAATACCTTAAAAGACAATCATATGGAAATAGTCATTATACCATATTAGTTAGGGAAATAATGTTAAGAAAAAGAATCTGTATGTGCTTAGTGTAGTTTTTTTTTTTCAAATATTTTCAGTCCACACTTTGTTCAATCTGCATTATATGGAACCTGCAGGTATGTGAGTTGACCACAAAAAAAAAATGACAGTCTTTCAGCCTCCACATTCTGCATTCCTGTTCTACAGCTGAGGCCTCTTCTCTCATCATCCCACTGCGGGCACTTCTGAATGTCACTGAAAATTTGTAACAGGTCAAATCCTCAGGGAGGCCTTTTCCAGTTCTCTGAGGCCTAGATAGTCACCAAGGCCTCTGAATAAGTGCATTGCCCTTATCATTCAGGGACATAAGTATCCTCCAGGAAGCCGTGGGCTGCTCTTGGGCAGGAACCCTGGATCATCAGATGTCACCTCCACAATGCTCCTACCAGTCATGGCAATCGTGTTCACGTTCAGTGATGCTGTACGAATATACAAGTCAGCAGACACAGGAAGGACATGTGGATCAGGTTGGTTCTTGAGCTGAGCTAAGTCACCAGCTTACACAGGCTGGATGTTGGCTGCTTCCAGAATTCTAGAAGTCAGAGACATCTGAAGTTGGGGGGTTCACAGTTGACGTGAAGGGCGTGTGTGTGGGTCCTCTATTGAAGGTAACCTGTACCAATGTCCCTTTGGATCATAGAACAGAGGTGGCTTGGTTTGGTTGGGAGGCTGTCTAGGGAAGTGGGGCCTCAACTTGGCTTTGAGGAATAGCTGAGCGAATCCAGTAGAGACAGGCCTTCCAAGGCAGGAACCTTATACCATGACTTAGCTATGAGCCAGTCAGCACCTTTTCTGCTTTCCCCTGTTAAGGCGCCTGAGAGGGAAGTCCCCAGCCTAGCAAGGAAGGATGGTGCTTTCTAGCTCTAAGGAGACTGCCGGTACTGAAGGGTTGGATACCTCAAACACAGATGGACAGACTTGTATCTAACAGCTCAAAGAATGAGTATTGCCCAAGACTTGCTGATTATTAGATATTAGATCCCTTACTACTCCCACTACCCAGTCCCACCACCTCTCCTTCTCAGAGCAGTACCTCAGGAGGCACGGGGTGGAGGCTGTGGCTAAGTAGAAACACTTAGCCCAGCTTTGGGAACAGGTGTGTGGGCCAGAACATTCCTGGCACCGCAGCTGAGGGCCAGAGGAGCAGCCCAGCTTGTACACGCCTCAGAGCACATGATTCCTGAGGACAGAATCAAAATAGTTCTGGCTCCCGGTCAGGCCACAATTGAGTCAGCGCTACTTTTAGCACAACTGGAAAGGCTGGAGGCCAAGGACAAGAGAGGGAGTGGAAGGAGATCTTAGGAGGTACGCACTGTGCCATGGGAGCCGCCCTGTGAGCACCAGCTGAAGGGAAGCCCCTGGAGGCGCTAAGGAAGGGCCCAAGCTGGAGCTGAAGCACCCTCCAAGTGCATGAGCCTTCCTTAGAAAAGGTATAGCACTGACTAGAAGATTGCAGATCCTTCTCAATATCAACCTGAAGACTTCCACAACTGGGCAAGGCTGCTTGATGGTGAAGAACCATTGAAGAGAGGGCAGAGTCTTGCCTCACCATCTGTGGACTGTTTGGCCTTGGCTGCTTGACCTGTGTCTTTCATTCTTAGCTTTCTCTGGTTATCATGGGAGTAGGAAAGGAACCCATTTACTGGACTTCAGAATGACGAAATGGGCTGGCAGAACAAGCGTGTGACTCTGACAGATGTATAGAGGCCTCCCAGACTTCTCCAGTTGAGCACTAAAAACTAGGGACTTAAAGTATGTGCATTAAATGGATGTTTTCTTGTTTGTTTGTTTGTTTTTGCTCCATTGCTGTCAGGAACTCCCTCTGCAACCTACCCTAAGAACTCCTCTGCAGCTCTTCCTGACTCCTCCCTTCAAACCTCCACAGCTCTTACCTCCTAGGGCTCAAAGGACACTGAAGTAAGTAGGTTTTAGTTTGAAGGATGAGCTCTGGTCAGAAGAAACTAGTCTAGTACTGATTTTTGCCATCTCTGACAACTTCTTTTGTTCAAACCCACCCTGGTATGATCCTTCCACCTTCTTAGCTCATGTGCATCTCACTGCAAGGTTGCCTGTGTCACATAGGGACCCATTACATGGGGAACATCAGCCAGTGGGTATCAGTGGAGCCCATGCTAGACTGGACCTTAGACTCAGCAGGGAGCTTGGGCTTCCCTTTCCCTCACCCTGCTCAGAGGCCTACCAAACCTTTCTCCACCCCACCCCAAGCCCCCAACCTCAACAACCATATGGCAGGGGCTTGCTTTGGGGCCTTCATTCTGTGGGCATGGCACTGGTTAGGAGGGCCTGTGACCCAAAGGGAGGCAGCCAATAGGGCCAGAGTTTTGAAATGACCGTGTGGCATCATATCTAACATGCCACTGGTGACAGATGCTCCCTGATTTCAGAGATGGCAGATTGGACAAAGCAAGCAAGAAAGCAAGCCAGCGAGTGACCGAGCAAGCAAGCAAGCAAACAGCCAGCCAGCCAGGCAGGCAGGCAGACAGGCAGACAGACAGGCAGACAGGCAGACAGACAGACAGGCAGATAGACAGACAGGCAGGCAGGCAGGCAGACAGACAGGTAGGCAGGCAGGCAGACAGGTAGGCAGGCAGGCAGATAGGCAGACAGACAGGCAGGCAGGGAGGGAGGGAGGGAGGGAGGGAGGAAGGGAGGAAGGGAGGGATGGAGGGAGGCAGGCAGGCAGACAGGCAGGGAGGGAGGGAGGCAGGCAGGCAGGCAGGGAGGGAGGGAGGCAGGCAGGCCTAGCATGACTGGGCAAGCAGAGTTAGTGATGAACTTCTTCCTTCCACACTTGCCTCTGTTTAGAACGCCCATTCTTATTTTTGCTCCTCCCCACTTAAAGACACAAAGAGAGGCACAGAGAACTAAGCAGCATAGTATCCCAGTGAGTGTTCACATACTCATTCACCCTCAGGCCAAAAGACGGGAGTCTGCTCCCACCTGAGCTCCTTTCTGCTCCCTTTCAACCGCCCTCCCAAAGATAAAATTTTTATGACAATCACTTCTTTTTCTTTAGATCTCTGTATGTGTTCTATCCTGCAGCATGATGACTCAGTTTTGCATTTTTTTCTGTTTTTTTTTTTTTTTTTTGAGACAGGGTCTTATATAGCTCAAGTTGGTCTTGAGCTCATAGCCAAGGATGACCTTGAACTTCTGATCCTCCTGCCTCGTCTCCTGAGTTCTGGGATTATAGTCATGCATAACATTTTGTCTGGGTTTTGGTCATTATATTAATGGAATCATCTGTTCATCTACACTTTTGAGTTCCTTGTGTTTTGGTTGCTGTACAGTTTTCTACTGTGGAAGTATCCCACTTCCTGTTTTGAGTCTCTAAGCTATTCTTTGTCCCTGTAGCTTCTATTTCAGCCCATTCATCACACTGAAATAAGACTGGTTCTTTGTAATTTCCTTCCAACCCTGCTCCTGCTCACCTTAAGCCCACCTAAGTCTTCTTCTTCCAGCTTCAATGCTTCCTTAGATCCCTCCCACCATAGGGGTAGCTTGTTATCTACCAACCCAAAAAGAACAGTTGTCAGTTTTTTTGAAAAGGTACCATGCGTTTCTCTTTCTCTCCTTCCCATCTGCACAGAGATGGCCTGGCCCACTGTGTTTGTTGAATGAATTCATGTGGAGCTTTGGGCTATTTGTGGCTGCAGAAGGAGGATAGATAGTGACTCACTGATTCAGACCCCCAGGAATTAGGTGATCTCCCACGTCACCTTACTGCTTCTCCTTGAGTGACTGTAGAGTATTTGTGGGGGAGTCAAGAGGGGATACTTAAGAATCTATCAAGATACCCCACCTGGTGGTGGCACACACCTTTAATCCCAGCACTCAAAAGGCAGAGGCAGGTGGATCTCTGTGAGTTTGATGCCAATCTGGTTTACAGAGCGAGTTCCAGGTCATCTGGGGCTACAATCCTGTCTCAAAAAACAGAAGAAGAAGAAGAAGAAGAAGAAGAAGAAGAAGAAGAAGAAGAAGAAGAAGAAGAAGAAGAAGAAGAAGAAGAAGAAGAAGAAGAAGAAGAAGGAGAAGAAGAAATCCTACTTCTCTTAAGGGGTGGCAGAGGTGACTCTATAAATAACATGATTTCTACATGGTTTGGATCCTGAACCTGCCTCTCACTAGCTTCAGACCTTGGCCAATTTTCCTCATCTGCAAAGTTGGAAAATCATCCTGACAGCCTCAAGGTGGCTACAGGGATGACATGAGTTCACAGAACTGGCCAGGGATTTAGAACAGTGGCTGTCACATTCTGTGTGTGTTTGTTACAAAGAGGTCAGAGAGGGAAAGAGAAATCTGTGGCTGGGCACACATGCTCCAGCTCGGAAAAGGCTGCAGGTGGTCTGCTGGCCGCCAGCTGGAGCCCACACCCTTCATGCAGGTGTGCCATGCTCCTCTGGTCTGCTGGCTGCCAGCTGGAGCCCATGCCCTGTGGTGTACCACACCATGCTCCTTTTCCCCAAAGGGCTTTCTTTCCAGCATCCTCAAAGACTGCTAGGTCCTGTGAACATGTGTGTTTTCTCTTAACCTTCAAAGGTTTCCTAGGGATACTGTGAGACTGTATATCTCTCATGACATTTTTGGAGGGCATCTCTGAAAACCACCAGTCTCCTGCGGACACTCTGTCACCCACCCTAGAGAGTCAGAGGCAGCTTCTTTTTCGGTACAGTGAATAGTGGGTGTGAGTAAACAATCTCATGCCGTAGTAGAAATTCTAGGCCTAAGACTCCTTGGCATCGAGAGGTGGGTGCCCAAGAACAAAGCCAGCTGCTTTCTGCTTCCCATTCTGGCCATGCCACGGTGCCATGTGGGTCATCAAACTCCCAGGTAAGAACAGGAATGAAGAGAACTTCATGATGAGAGTATTTGGAAGGAGGCAGCAACAGTTAAGTGTTAAAGCAACAATGGACGATGATCACTTGAGAGACAACTGTCATCCAAAGTGACCTCCCACATCCCACTCAATCCCAAATCCAAGCCGTCCTTAAAGTCCAGCCTAAATGCCAACTTCTTTCCTCAAGACCTGTGAATAAACATCTCCAAACTGCTCAGAGCCTAAAGACTTCTGGAGCCCATCGTCTCCCTCTGAAGCCCAAGAAAGGGCTGTGTAGAGATAGTGGTGCCTCACCTCAGCTATGGCTTGGGGTGCTGGATTGGCTGGAGGCTCCTGACTGGTCTCCACAGCAGTCAGACCAATGACTTGGCTATTCTTAGAAGACTGGAGCACTGGGCTCTGTGGTGCCACCAGCACCCACTGTCACATGGCACTCAGCGCAGGGTGCTCTGAGATGGTTCAGACAGTCTCTCTGTTGAACTCCATCTGCCTTTCTTGGCTTTCGACCAGACTCCTCTGCAGTCATACAGAAGTCTATGGGGACACTTCCCACCTGCTGACAGCAGTATTTACCCCTGCGGGATGCCCACAGCAGCTGGTTAAGTGTGGACACTTCAGTGTGTGGAGAATTCGGGGCTAGAGCCCTCACTGTGTGCAATCAAGGCAATGGCGAATTAGACTTTGTTCTCAGTTCAAAGGTGAGGGGAAAAAAAGATCTCAGAGAAGCATACTGCTAGCTCTAGTTATACAAAAAGTAAGGGGCAGGTCAGTGGTAGGGTTTGGTCCCCTGCACCCTAAACCAAGCTATTCTATCTCTAGCCACTTGCTAAATACTGTTCTTTAGAACACATTAGCAATCGTCTTCAACATGGTGTGTTGGATAGCTCTGTCAACTTTATACAATCTAGAATCACCTGGAAAGAGAGGCTTAGTTGAGGAACTGTCTAGATTAGGTTGGCCTAGAGTGCGTGTTCGTGTGTGTGTGTGTGTGTGTGCACGCGCGCACGCACATGCACATGTGTGTGATAGGAGAGACACATTCTTTCTATTATCTTGATAAGGAAAGATCTAGACAACTATGGGCAGTACCATTTTCTGGGCTTGGGGGCCCAGTTTGTATAAGAAAGGAGAGCTAACAAGCAAGCAAAGCTACCGCATCCATTTCTCACTGCTTTTGACTGTGGATGTGACATGACCAGTTGTTGGAAGTTCTTGCCTGGATTTCTCCACAATGATGAACTTTAAGTTACCTTTCCCCAGGAGGTTTAGCTGCAGCAACAGACACAAAGTCAAACAGCAGGCACTGCTCTACCTGCTTTAGGAGTAGGAGCTCAGAGCTAGGGCAGCTGACTGACCTGTGGAAAGCCACAGAGCAAGTGAGCATGAAACCAAGCAGGACCACAGCAGGTCAACGAGCCTTCCAAGCTCGGTGCCTGATGCCCTGCCATCAGCCTTACTTGAATGTGCTGCTCCTATATTTGAATGGGTCAGAGATCTACAGTACTTCTCAACCTTTCCCCAGAGGATGTGCCTCCTGTTGTCACTTTAACAGACACCCTCCTTTGTCTGGGCACATTTCTGAATATGATGTAGAAAGACTTTGTGTACAGCCAGGCAGTGGTGGCGCACGCCTTTAATCCCAGCTCTCAGGAGGTAGAGGCAGGCGGATCTCTGTGAGTTCGAAGCCAGCCTGGTTTAAAAGAGCTAGTTCCAGGACAGGCCCCAAAGCTACAGAGAAACTTTGTCTCAAAAAACCAGGGAAAAAAAGGGGGAGGGATTGTGTATAACCTCATACTTGGTTCTGGACAGCTATTCTGTGTTTGACCAGCATAGGCAGCCAGTGTCTCTCATCTTTACTGACTCCTGCATTCTTGACTCTTTGGAGTGTTTGCTCTGTGTATTTAAGTGTTTTGTTTGCTTTTGAGACAGGGTCTCACACAGCCTGGCCTTGAATTCCTGTTTCTCCTGTCCTTACCTTCCAGGTGTCTAGATTATAGGCATGTACTGTCATAATTTGGCTCCTAGCTTTAATAAAAAGATGATGATGATGCACATGGGTATGTTTCTCGTGTGTGTGTGTGTGTGTGTGTGTGTGTGTGTGTGTGTATGGAGATCAGAGAACAACCTGTGGGAATTGGTTCTCTCATCCCACCCTGTGGGTTCTGGGATTACCCAACTCATGTTGTGAAGCTTGGTGACAGGCATCTTTCATGCTAAACCATCTTGCTGGCCCCAAGTGTCTCCTTTCTGAAGCCTCCCATTCACTTAGCAGCGTTGCTCATGCATCCTACTTTTCTGTGTCACCTCGCAGTCAGGACTCTGCACCTAGGACTTCCAGGCCCCTGGGACTTGAAGGTCAGATTCGCTGAATACATCTTTGATGATATAAAGAAAGCATCCTTCAGAGTATCAGAAGAGACAAAAACTAGGAAGTTTCAAACAAGTCCTAGCTCCTCCTCTGGCACTGCATCCTGGGTTGACTATCAAGACACCTGCAAACTAATCTTAGCTAGGTACGAGTAGAGTAGAAAAGCCAGCTTGGGACTACTTCATGCCAAGCTGTGGATGACGGATAGTCTTATGGCCTTGTCATGTTCTTGATTTTTCAGAGGTTGATAATTCTCTTAAATTTCTGTCAAAATTTTCTAAGACAAGTCATCTTATAAGACTTCCTGGGTGACGCTGGAAGCATTTGGAGCAGTAGCTGGGCCCGCGTCCACTGACACATTGCACACTGTCATGTTCTAGCCTCATCACAAGCCACGCAAGCTGGATCTTGTATTCCCTTTTTTTTTTTTCATCAGAGGAAATAGATTTAGTGAAAAAACTCCCTCCAGACATCCTTAGCCATCAGAGAAATGCAAATCAAAACAACTTTGAGATTCCATCTTACACCTGCAAGAATGGCCAAGATCAAAAACACTGATGACAACTTATGCTGGAGAGGTTGTGAGGTAAAGGGAACACTTCTGCATTGCTGGTGGGAATGCAAGCTGGTACAACCCCTTTGGATGTCAGTGTGGTGATTTCTCAGAAAATTAGGAAACAACCTTCCTCTAGACCCAGTAATACCACTTTTGGGTATATAGCCAAAGGATGCTCAATTGTGCCGCAAGGACATGTGTTCAACTATGTTCATAGCAGCTTTGTTTGTCACAGTCAGAACCTAGAAACAACCTAAATGCCCCTCGACCAAAGAATGGATAAGGAAAATGTACATTTATACAATGAAGTACTACACAGCAGAAAAAAAATAAAGACAGCTTGAATTTTGCAGGAAAATGGATGGAGCTAGAAAACATCATTTTGATTGAGGTAACCCAGACACAGAAAGACAATTATCACATGTACTCACTCATAGGTGGTTTTTAAACATAAAGCAAAGAAAGCCAGCCTACAAACCACAATCCGAGGGAACTTAGACAACAGTGAGGACACTAAGAGAGACTTACATAAATCTAATCTACATGGGAAGTAGAAAGTAGAAAAAGACAAGATCTCCTAAGTAAATAGGGAGCATGGGGACCTTGGGGGAGGATTGGAGGGGGAGGGAAGAAGCAGGGAGGGGAGCAGAAAAAAATGTAGAGCTCAATAAAAATCAATTTAAAAAAAACCCACCCTCCAGGTCCTCCTGTGTCCTATTCAAAATACTTTCTGTAGAACACATTGATGTATCTAGATCTGGGACAAGTGAGTCCTGCCAGTGAGTTGGTGACAAGACCCCACCTACATCATTCCTTCAAGTCTTAGCACAGTGCTCTGTACAGGGAGGTGGCAGGGATACGAAGAACATCGGTGGGGTGGTTAACAGAGCCACCAAGTGCCCAGGCAACTGGCTGACTTTCACATCCATTGTCCACTTTGGCCAGGAACCCTGCACAGGGCATGAGCACCACCTGGAGGTGTAGCCAGTTTCCCCCAGCCCCTGAGCCTAGCATGCAAGACACTAGGGATGCTGGTAAGATAGCTGGGGAACGGACTGTCAGAAATCCTTCTGTATCCACAGACATTTAGGTTTCCTCAGCGTCCAACATGGAAACAGCCCAAGTGTCCCTCAGCTGATAAAGGAATATAAATAAACACAGTGTGATCTAGACCCACAGTGGAGTGCCATCAGCCCAAGACAGAACGACGACAGTGCTTACTGCAAGGATGGACCTGGACAACATGACGCTAATTAGGCAAGCGCTCCACCACTGAGCTATGCCTCCAGCCTCACGATACTAATTAAAAGAACTCCGTCACAAAGACCATCTTATGATTTACTTGAGTGAGATTTCTGGAAGAGCTGATCCACAGAGATACGCAGTGGAGCCCAGGTTGTGAAAGGCTGGGGGTGTTGGCCAATGGCTGTGGGATTTCTTTCGGAGTACGAAACATATCTGGAATTAGGTAGGTATCGTGATCGTGCAAGAGTGTAGCTATACTGAAACCTATGACATCGTTTTTATTTTGGAGACAGATTATCTGTAGCCCAGGATGGTTTTGAACTTGTGTCATTTAAACTTGCTTTGACCTAAAACTTCTGATCTTCCTGCCTCTAGTTTCCAGTTGCTGGGCTTCCATGCATGTGCGTGACTGCTGCTATTTTCCTGTATTCCGTGCCGGGGACCTGCCGCCTTGCTAGACAGGCACGCCACCTATGAGCTGCACACTCGTACTCTGGAATTACTTTTTTATTTTTATTTTTTATTTTTTGGTTTTTCTAGACAGTGGTTTTGGAGCCTGTCCTGGAACTAGCTCTTGTAGACCAGGCTGGTCTTGAACTCACAGAGATCCGCCTGCCTCTGCCTCCCAAGTGCTGAGATTAAAGGCGTGCGCCACCACTGCCCGGCTTGGAATAACATATTTTGAAGGGTAAATTTTTTGGTGTGTGATGTTAATATTCCAAAAGTTATACAGCGGAAGCCCCTGGTTCCTCTTTTGTCCTCTGATTGATTGATTAATTTTTTAACCACAGCAGGGATCATAAGGGGACCTGAAGCAAGGCCCTGAGCTCTGTGTGACTGGGAGGAGGTGGTTGTGAGTGGCGCACAGCTGGCCCTGGCCACCAAGTCACACCAGCCTGAGAAAACAAACAGGATGGAAAGGGCAAGGGCATGTATGAAGAAGCCTCACTACAACATCTGAAACCCAAGCGCGGGTGCATAAAACCCCACACTCTACCCAGACAGGTCTCTGGCCGAGAGGATAGGGGCTCGGCTTTGCTTTGCCTAGACACTGGTGTGAGCGTTGTATATCCGCTCCCTGAGGTCAATGTGAAGGCAGTAGAGCTGAATGAGACCTTGGGTCCCACTGTTGGGGCTCAGTTTCCCTTGGCCTTTTTATCTGTGTGATCTTGTGGAACGTGAGTCTTCTCCGGTTCTTAGTTCTGTCACTGACCATACAGGACAGTAGTACCTGCCTCCTGGGGTACTTGTGTGCGCTAAATGAGACATACATGCTATAGCACTGAGCCTCGGCTGGCTGCTGTGGCTCCGGAGTGGTGGGTCCTGCTGGGGCTTGGGCTCTTCTCCAAGACCTTCCGGCACACAGTCATCAGGTTCAGGGATGGAGATGGATAGGACTGCGGGCAGGTCAGGGTGTCAGGTGTTGGGAGGAGCAGGGGTGGCGTTACAGCTGAGGTGGAGGAACGGTGACTTTTCCTCCTCCGTAGGAAGAACCCTCTTCCAGGGCTTCCTGCCTGACCTGTGTGGCTGTGGACCTATTGCTTCCAGCTGGAGTCTAGCCTCCTTTGGCCAAAATGAAATAGCAAGAGAATGCCACCACATTCTTCACGGACTGAAAGCCCGCAGCTAAGGACGACAGTGTCCCCATCTCATCCCAGCCTTGCAGCTAAGAAGGCTCTGGGAGTTAACCTCCCACCCCGGGTGCTTTCTGTCATCTCTGTAGCTGCCCACAGCACAGGACAGCGCAAACAACAAGAGGACAACAGCAAGAGGAAAATATGACGTCTGCCTGATGGAATGGCAACAGGAAAAGCTAGTGTTTATAGAAGCGCTCAGAATCGCCACATAGCCAAGGTTATGGGATGCTCTGCCTATCTCCTGCAAACCGTCCGCTGGCTTCAGACCCAGGCTGGAGATGAGCAGAGCGCGCTCCGTGGCAGCTTCGCCAGCCAATATACCGCTTAGGAAGTCCGCCACACGAGTGTCCAGACAGGTGCGTGCCACTGCACACACCACTGTGCTTCCGTGACTTAACGAATAAAATGCGGTGCGGAAAGAAAGGGTCATTACTGCTGAGAGAACTAGGTAGACAGCTTTGGAAAACTTGAGACGCAGATTTGCTTTAAAATGCTGATACCTCAGGTTGGGTGGGACACATACGAGAGACCGGAATAAAGATCTGGAGGGATCCTGTAGCCAGATTCGAGGACCAAAGTCCGTGTTCTTACTTCGCTTGACATGAAGTCAGGATTTGAAGATGTTTTATCATAGGAAAGGTTTATGCAAGTAAAATGATGAAGTTTAGTCAGAAAAAGATGTTGGCTCTCTACTGGAAGATTAGCAAAGGAATGCATGTATATCTTCTAAATTAACATAAAGCGTGTCTTTAGGGTGGCGGTTTCTTTTTAAGCTAGTCTTTCAAATTAACCGACCCATATGCTAGTGGTAACAGAGCTGGAGACAGGACATTTACAGTACCTATGTGGGTCCTTCACATCTCCTCTTTCTTAACACTGGGCAGCCACAGTGAGATTTCCCCAGAACTGTGGTCCCGGGGTTCTTTCTCAGAGGAACACTTACAACATCACACGTAATTCAGAGCTCAGCTGTTTGGAAGAAATCTTGACCCTCATTCTTCTTGCAACCCACCATGTGGCTTGGCACACTAAGAATAAAGAAGAGGGGTTGGGGAGACAGATCTGTGGGTGAAGTGTATGAGGACCCGAATCTGGATCCCTGGCACACACAGAAAAGCAGGGTGTAGACCAGGCTGGCTTTGAATTCATGAACTCTGCTGGCCTCTGCCCCCTGAGCACCGAAATGACAGGTATGTACCACCACACCTGGTTTATAACCCCAACACTGTGGGGTTGGAAATATGGGGACTCTGGGGATTTCCCTAGCCAGCCAGTCTAGGGAAAACAGAGAGTTCCTGTCCTGTGAGAGACTGTGTCTCAAAAATTAAGGTAGATCGTGATAAAGGAAGGTGATCGACATTTACCCCTGGTCGCTATATGCATGCACTAGGAAGTGCACCCTAGCCCCATGCAACCAATACATTTCTCTCTGTTTTTCTATCTGTCTGTCTCTCTCTCACACATATACACACGCACACACATATATACTCTTTTGTTGTTTGGTTTTGGTTTTTAGAGACAGGGTTTTTCTGTAGCTTTGGTGCCTGTCCTGACCAGGCTGGCCTTGAACTCAGAGAGATCCACCTGTGTCTGCCTCCCACAAAGGCATGCGCCACCACCGCCTAGAGCACACACACACACATACACACACACACATACACACACATACACACTTTTAAAAAGTAGACAAAACTTTGTAGAACAAACAGTTAATCGTGGAATAACTTTTAAAAGATCTAGTAAGTCCCGCAAAGGTCCACACATTGTCAATCAAGGATTTAAGGTTCACAGATGACGCATGGTCCCTCTTCTTGGGAGACTTGGCAAGGCTAGAGAGACTATGTATATAGCCAGATACACCCATCTACAGCAAGCACTAGAGGAGGTTTACGCTCAGCGTCAGAGGATGGCAAAAATCAGCAGGTACTTTAGATCAAAATGACAGACACATCAGCTACTCACCTCCAGATTTCACGATATTGGGACTCAGCCTTAAAAACCTTGTCCCAAGCTCAGTCTTTGGGAGACTAGCAGCAGGAGGAGGAGTTAGAGGCCAGTCTGGGCCTCATAGTAAGACCCTGTCTCAAAAATGAAACTAACTATAAGAAACGTATACAACTTTGTTCTTTGCTCATTGCAGGAGAAGGATCAAAAGGGAAGATTTCTTTTTGTTGTTTTTAGGCAGGGTCTTGCTGTACAGCCCTGGGCTAGCCTTGCACTCACGCTCTTTCTGCCTTAGCCTACTAAGTACCAGGATGGGTACCACTACCATGCCTGGTTTGTTAAGGGCGGAACATAGTTCTGTATGTTTGTCCTCTCTTCCAGCTTTCACCACTCTAAGGAATAAATGCCACTGGAATTATCACCCAGCAACTGGGAGAAACAGTCCATACCCCAGTGGACCTGTCTTTAAGCCTGTCCTCCCTCTATCGTGTCTGGTCACCAGACACTTCTTAGTGTCTCTGATGGAGCTGGGCAGTGACAAGTTTGTCTCTGTGTGCACAGCTGACCATGCTGTTCTCTCTCTCTCTCTCTCTCTCTCTCTCTCTCTCTCTCTCTCTCTCTCTCTCTCCATTTATTTCATTATGTATACAGTGTTCTGTCTGCATATATGCCTGCAGGGCAGAAGAGGGCGCCAGATCTCAGTACAGATGGTTGTGAGCCGCCATGTGGTTGTTGGGAACTGAATTCAGGACCTCTGGAAGAACAGCCATCTCTCCAGCCCAACCATGCTGCTCTTGATGACTCTGCCTGTATGGTTCAGCCATGGTCTGCAGAGGATGGCTACTGAGTGTACTCATTTTGATAGAGTTGCCTTGACTTCTTCCATTTAGCCCTGAAGTTCTGAATTCTGATTTGGGAAGTCCAGTGACCACTCTCACTTAATTTTTACCCCCCTCCCCCTTAACCAATAGCAGCAACAAGTATCAGAAGTCCTTGGATTCTAGGTCCCATTTAAGCCTTCTCCAATCTTCCCTGTACCTGATGATCTAGCAAAGCCTTTTTCTGAGACCGTAGTCTCTGCATGCACAATGTGTTACCTGTGCAATGGGCTATCAATCACTCCCTGCTGTGATTGCATGCCCCCAGCACACACACACACACACACACACACACACACAGATGTACACTCATGCACACACACACTCACTCACCATGAGATGCTGGAAGAGCCAAGAACGCATTATATTGGTGGCATGCTTGGGCAAGACTCCTCGTTTGTTCTTGGACTTCTTATCCTCATTGTCCAGGAGGGAGGTGAGGTCAAGGTTAACCTTCAGGGCACGTGAAGAAAAAAATCAGCATCAGCAGCCTGTGAGGCCAGTGGCTAGGGACCTGTTGCCATAGTAATGGCACACTCTCACTGCCAACCCCCTTCTCCCAAGTTATTCTTGGGGCCCTGGGGAGGTCACCTTTCATCTCACCCCATACCACCCCCTCAGAGAATGGAGATGAGGCTTGGGGTGAGAGGAGCAGGGGTGTAGGAGGAGGGGAAAGGGGGATGGGAGAGGAAACAGCAGAAAAGGGTCATGCAGAGAGTACTGAAGATGAGAATTTGCCATAAACCATCCAATAGTAATTAACATTTCTGTGATTCTTTACAGTTTGCAAAGCACTTTCCTGTCCCTCACCGCATCTAATCCTCATCACAGTCGGTCATGTAGGTGGGCTGGGCTGGCTGCCATTGGTATTAATCCTTCTTTATTGATAAGAACTGAGGCCCAGAGAGGTTAGGAGACGACACAAGATCAGAGTTAATGTCAGATCACAGGCATCTGACTAGATCTTTCTATAGATCTGAACTCTATATCACTGAGGTACAGAGTCGTGGGAGCTGGAGACCAAGCACAGGAAATACAGAGTCCTTTGATCTTAACTCTGGAGGCAGCAAAAGCCCTGGAGCTGATAAAACCTTGCCTAGATCCAGCCTCCTATCCAGGAAGCAGCCTCTTAGAGGTGAGGATTAAGTGAGTCACTTGTCACAGTGCCCAGCAGACAGTAAACAATCACAGCTAGCCTTCCCACCGCTCATGCGCAAGTGCACACACCCACACACACTCACCTGCGTATTTTGGATCTGGATGGCTCCCTGGGGGATTGCTTGGGTGACCACCTGACCTTGGGAGGTTACCATGGTAACCGGTTGATATAAGGCTCCACCTGAGGAGACAACCAGTTTTGGGATCCCCTGCCATGAAGGTGGGAAAAGAGAAGGCAAGCAGGGTCCCTAGTTGCTTGGCACTCACAGATGAAGACTCTTGGGGACCATGCCAGAATGGATGACTGTTCCCTTTGTCAGAGAGGAGTGGGTGAGGTGAGAGATGGTGTCCAGAGGGAAAAGCAGAGCCTTTGGTGGGAAGCATTTAGGGGAAGGGAACCTTACTCAGTCTTGAACGTGGGTGCTGGGGGCGAATCATGAGATTTTGACTTAAATTTGTTCCAGCCCATCATAATCAAGTCTTGGTGGTCACCGCGTGCAGAACATTTCGGTCAGGAAACTGAGTGGAAGTCCCTCCCTCAGCAGAGGACACTCCCTACTCCCAGAATTCCCCAGGGGCACCCTTTCCTCTCCCAGGATGCTTCCCACAATTCCCAGAACCCTGTACCAACCTGACACGACTTGTGAGTTGACCGTTGTCATGGCGATGTTGCCCTGCTGGAGTGCTGAGGCTGGGACCACAATCCCCTGGGGATTATTGGAGACTCCAGACATGGAATTGGGGGAATTCTGCAGGAGGTCCTGGCAGTAAGGGAGGGGTGGTTTGGTGACAATGTCCCTAAGAGCTTAGAGGCTACAGCCCCCGTCCCCACCCCCACCCCACAACTCCTGTTACTTCCAGGCACAAACTAGAAGGCAGGTCTCAGGACGTCTTAAAATAAATAAACCAAAGACTCATAATAGCCCTACACTTACATTTCCTTCCAGTGGCAACCTGGGGCCCGAATGATCCCCTAATCTGTGAACCTCACTGCACCTACATTTTGGAATCTGCAGTTATGAGCTATGGGTTCCAAGCTCAGTCCCTTCTTTAATGGGGTGTGTTCCAGGCTTGACATTTTAAAAACTTTCCAGGAGATTCTGAATTGCAGAAACCCTCCATTCGTGGTTGGAGAGATGACTCAGGTCATTAAGAACACTGACTGCTTTTCCAGAGGGCCCGGGTTCAATCCCCAGCACCCACATGGAAGTTCATAACTGTCTGTAATTCCAAGATCTGACACCCTCACACAGACATACACACAGGCAAAAGACCAATGCAAATAAAATAAAATAAATTATATATATAAAGAAACCCTCCATTCACCTGCTCAGCACTCACTCATCTGCAGGCTCAGTTGCCCAGATGTTCATCCTGGCCCTCCCCTCTTCCAGCACCTCTGTTCTTCACCTACCTCCAACACAAAACAGCATCCAATGATGTGTTGGTCTGCTCATTCACCCTTTGAAATGCTGACTTTCATGCACATGCTGGGCAAGTGATCTACCACCTAAGCCACACCCCCATCTCTCCAGGGATTTGCTTTTGGACATCTTTAGTGCCTATATTATGATACTAAGATGTTTGTTTAAGAATAGTAAACAAGGGGCTGGAGAGATGGCTCAGAGGTTAAGAGCATCACCTGCTCTTCCAAAGGTCCTGAGTTCAATTCCCAGCAACCACATGGTGGCTCACAGCCATCTGTAATGAGGTCTGGTGCCCTCTTCTGGTCTGCAGGCATACACACAGACAGAATATTGTATACATAATAAATAAATAAATATTTTTTTAAAAAAAAGAAGGTATGATTAACAAAGAATTGGAGACAGGTAAGTATTCAAGAAAATGGAGTAAACACGGGGTGAGCTTCTGAACTTTTATTTTAGGACTTTAAGAAGTTTGGGCCATTGGCCTACAGGAGCAGTTTGGAATCTGGATTGAGGAAGCACCCATGATTAGAAGAAAGCTCTAGCCAGTGACTACCTACTGGTGGTTGCAAACAAAAGGAAGATGTCACAGGCACAGAGCACAGTCACAACACTGTGCCTTCCACTGTGGCATCCTGTAAGTCATGAAGGAGGGATGTGGGAGTCGGCAATGACTTGAGTTTGGCTTGATTCTGCCTGGTGAATCTCCCGCTGTGTCTCCTCTCAAATTACCCCTTTTACTCTCCAGGACCATCCCAGCCCAGAGTTGGGGGAATAGCATTTCCAGAGAAGCAGGACCAGGGTCTGGGGCCCAGTCCTCCATCCCACCCACTGCCCCATGGGGCTTCTGGGTCTGCTTCTTTGTGAGGGTGAGGCAAGAGGATTCTATTCTATTCTTAGTTCTTGGCTTTGGTGACCTTGGGCAAGGGAGAGGGCAGTTCTTGCCTTGGCTTCCCCTCCGGAGAGCTGGGTGAGAGCTTCCCACCAATGAGAGTCAGCTCTTGATCTGTATAGTTACACAGTTGGAGTTTAAACCGAGCTTAGCACACAGAAGCCTAGAAGCTGCACAAAGTCATTGCCCATACCAACTTCCTGAGTGACTCAGGGAAGAAAATAAAGTTCTTCAGAGGGCCTGGTGGCTTACTTAGGTCACACAACTGATTGCCAGCCACGGGACTAGAACTCAGTCCTCCTTACCCTCGCCCCAGCCAAAAATATTGAATAACTATTTTGGGCTTCAAGGGGCTTCTTGAATCTTACCCATGGAAGATAAAAACAACCCAAGTCAAGAAGCAGGTAGAAGATGGTCAACTTGGGAACCACGTCACACCCCTCTTGGATACCCTTTACTTCCTTACAGAGTTGGTTCATGAGTTTTCAGTCTTGAGGCTTGAGATCTCCTGGTGCCAATTTCCCATAGAACCCTTCCCACTGAATGGAACCGGTACTAAAGATGGTTGTAGCAGGAACAAACTAAAAGGTAGATTTCACAGAATGGGGGAGCCCTGATGTCATTATGCCTAAAGCCACGGGAAGTAACTACGCAACAGTCTTCATTTGGAATAAGCCATGTTGTGGCACTCCTCCTCAGATAGAGCTACATGAGGGTTTTAAATATAAAGACTTGTCCTAGGCTCTCTTCACAACCCCAAAGTATCCCGCAAGGTTAGGAAAACACAAGGAAACGAAACATAAATATAAGACGTGCATTCTGGGATTCAACTAACACACACAGTTTTCTAGCCAAAGACCTACCTGGACACCTCGCCTGCTTACTCAAACTCTGGCTGCTTTTCTTCCTGTGGCTTGGAGAGCGTCCATGCACACTCACTTGGTTTGGGGAACTAAAGGTAACTTTTGTTCAGACTCGGATCGTTTTCTCCCCTACTCTTCTCCGCCCTACTCTTGTTGTTTGGCTGTGAGGTACTGAGAGGGAGCCAAGGTATACCAGCAAAGAGGTGGAACGGAAAAACTTCAGGGGAGAACGTGTAGGCAGGGCCAGGGGTGGCCACATCTTAGCTGGGGCAAGAAAGAGAAAGCAAAGTCTTGACTCCCTGAAGTTGGTGTCCATCCCATACATCTGCAAACCAGGAGCTGCTTCACACACAGATACATACACACAATAATATATGTGTATATATATGTATATGTACATGCATATGTGTGTATATATATATTATTTTGAATAATGTGTGGGTGTGCAGGTATGTGCCCACGTGAATGCAGGAGCCCTCAGAATCCCGGAGAGGCCATTGGCTCCCCTGCCACTGGAGTTACGGGAGTTGTGAGTCACCTGATGAGAGTGCTGAGAACTGAACTCAGGTCCTCTGCAAGAGCAGTGTGTGCTCTTAACCACTGAGCCACCCCTCTAACCCACACTGAGCTGTTTTTAAAGACATGAATTCTCAGGGCCACTGAATCAGGCCCTCAGGAATCTGTGTATTTCGAAACTCTGCTCAGGTGGCCTCCAGCATCAAATGGATCTGAAGAGTACCAATTTACCATACACATGAAAACCAAAGGGTGTTCACTACCACTTGGTTTCATGCTAATCTCGCCATCACCTTACAGGGCTAACGGGAGAGAGATTGTCCCATTTTCCTTGAAAGCATTAATGTCCAAAGAATGGAAGGGGCTTCCCTGACTCAAACAGCTGTAAGTCCCCTTGAGTGTAGGATGGAGGCTCACACAGAGAGGCGTTAGATCCACAGGCTCATCTACAAACACACTGCAGAACCCTAAGCAGAGCCCCCCGTCTCAGACTCCACTTGCTGGGATTCCAGGCTGAGCACTAGTCTCTAGCTCTGCGCAACGGTGACAAGGCAGCTCTAACTCTCTAGGGACAGTCTCAGTCTTTTCTGAAAAAGCCACGTGGCAGCAACAGAAGCCCTGGGGAAGAATCTATTGATTAAATACATGGCAATGTCATCTCCTCAACAGCTTCCTCAGAGGCTTATCTGCTTGTGTCCCCAGGTGGATGCTGCTGTGTGGAGTCACAGAGAGACACCCACGGTGAGCTGAGTAGCGCTGCGGCTGCAGTGTTAGCGGCTTCTCCAGCATCCAGTCTCGCATCCCTGCTCGAAACTGCCTGAGTACCAGGCTTTAAGAGCTGCCTGTCCATTCCAAGAACTCTGCTGTGTCTCCCTGGGGAGCCACTGGAAGCCTGGACTCCACAGGTAGTATTATTAGAAGCTCCCCATTCTCCACCCCCCACCCACCCCTATGGGCTGTTTATTTGAGAGGCAGAGGCAACAAGTCCCTCGGAAGTGGCTGAGCAAGTGGGAGCAGCAAGTTTACAAAAGTGGAGAACTTGTCACCACCTGCAGCGTCACCCCCTCCCCCCCGTGGTCATTGCTCATCCTTACAGACGTCAGTGGTCATTTTACCCCGAGTCTCATTTGTGGAGCAAAAAGGTGACTTCTTCAGAGGAAGGGCTTTACAAGAAGGGCCCTGGGGAGCGTATGAAGGGTCATGGCACACACAAAAACTGACTGTGGCTACAAACCTGGATACGAGGTTTGACTGACTGCACCAGGGGAGAGTTGACTTGTCCTGAGCCTTCTCTCTTCACTCTCAATAAGGAAAGGGCCCAAGATGCCCAGAAAGTTATTTTCTACTCATAGAAGAAATTTCTGGGGGAAAAAACCAAGCCAAACCAAACCAAAACACGATGGGCTAAAAAATAAAAGTATGAAGGATAGAAATGATGGAAACATTTCTCTTGATTTGGAATTTATATCTTACTAGGATACCCCTGAAATAGGGAGATACACTGGATGACCTTGCAAAATCCCTTGCAATTGAGGATTAAGGAAAAACCAGTGATAGACTTTAGGATTTCAGCGGAAGGATTAGGGCCCAGCAATCTGCCATCCTTGTCCTGGCCACTAGGGGTCTCTGTGGATCCACAGCCTCAGACCAGTTTACCAACCCCTCCCAGAAGGCTAGGTCCAAGGTTTATTGACCTGCCCTGAGAGGAGGATGGGGTGTATGTATTTCAGTGTCCCACCTTGCAAGACATGGCCATGGACAGAGCCCCTGAGTCCTCATGGTTTCCTATTCCTTACACAGGGAACACGGAAAAGTTCTCTCTTGCGCAATGTCTTGTTGCTTTAGCGTGGGGATGTTTCTGAGGGAAAGGAGGCTGGCCCTCACTTTGACACTGCCCAGCACAGTGCTGAGTGTGTGCTAGGTGCTTGTTAGATCTGTATGGGTCTAGGTGTGTGAGGAGGTTGCCTCTGTCCCCAGACACCCTTTCTGGCAAAGTCCTTCTGTTCTATCACAGCCAGATATCACAGTCTTAGCCTAAGAAGAGCTAGGCTTGCAAAGAGGCAAGGAAGCTAAGCACATATAAACAAGGCACCTAATCCTGTCCTGTTCCACCCAAGCTAGGGGCTTTGGCCTCCGGGGAAAGGCAGCTCAGGCCTGCAGGGACAAGCTGCAGCTGCTGCTCTTAAGGAACGTTCCTTCCCAGAAGGAGCAGAGCTCTCGGGTTTCACTCACCCTGCGGAGAATAGAGGCCACAGATCTAAGGCTCTAGAAGACTCAAGCAACATAAACTCTCTTCCTACCTCCTCAGTCTGGGATGTTGGTTTCCTGTCTAAGGTGATCCCCCTGAGGTGGACCACCTTCCTCTGTCCCCATCTGGCCTGAAAAGTCACAGGTCATATCTTCAGAAAGCTCAGCATGCGACACAAGTCCCAGGGCTTTGGCAGAAGTGACTGGAGCACACCACCTTCAGCCCCTGACAGCTTTGGAAAAGCAGAGCTTGCTGCGTATCAGAGAGAGGCCCACTCTTATGAGGGAGAGATGGGCCATCGACATCCTCCATAGGCTGCCCAGGAATGTCAGAGCTAAGAGCTGGTTCTTTTGTAGGCTGCTAAGCCCAGCACCCCAGGGCTGTGCTCACTTCCTCCTCTTCTCCCCTCTTCCAGTCAATTACCAAATCCAAATTCATGCTCCGAAGTAACCCATTACATCACTTCTAGTCTCTACATCCCTGAGCTCCCATTGTGTGTAGCAAGATGTCACCAAATTATAAGACGAACATAGGCTCAGTTGTAATCACACACATGACCATTACTTAGTGTGTGGTGCTCAACCAGTGTCCTTCTCTTTTTTTTCTTTTTCCTTGGATGCAAAAAGAAGAAAATATTGAGTCACGCAGTAGTGGCGTACACCTTTAAACCCAGCACTTGAAAGGCAGAGGCAGGAGGATCTCTGTGAGTTCCAGGCCAGCCCGGTCTATAGAGCAAGTTCTAGGACAGCCAGAACTCTTACACAGAGAAATCCTGACTTGAAAAGCGAGAGAGAGAGAGAGAGAGAGAGAGAGAGAGAGAGAGAGAGAGAGAGAGAGAGAGAATAATGTCCAAATAATGGCCATCTGAAGTCTTGTGGCAGTAAGTAAAATATTATACATATGGTACCTAGTACTTTTTATGTTTTGAGACAGGGAGCGCTCAGTCAATGCTGCAGGGGCTCCTTTTCATCAGTTTATGCTGTAGCCATAAAAGATCAATTAATTTGCCTTGCAATGTGTCTCTAGCTCTGGCCCTATTGCTTATATGCCTATTTTCTTTAAAATATTTAGCAGTTGGCTACAGTAGTCAACATTGAAATATATCGCACTCAGGCCAGGAAAGATGGCATAGAGGTTAAGAGCACCGGTGCTCTTCCAGAGAACTGGGGTTCAACTGCCTATGGCTCCAGTTCCAGGATCTCTAACAACTTCTTCTGGCCTCTGTGAGTACTGTATACACATGATACACAGGCACACATGTAGGCCAAGCACTCCTACACATAGTTTTTTTTAAAAAGTTAAAGAATAAATATTTTAAATATCCCCCACATAAAATTCAGTTTCATGATATCCCATCACTTCCATTTCAAGGTCAGAGACTGTCATATCCATTTTTATGTCCTCAGGACTCAGCAGGTTCCACGAGTGCTTGAATGAACATACGATACGTGAATGAATGACTCTCTGTCCCCTTCTCTCCAGGGATTCTAATAGGCTGGCGGCTCCTCAGACTTCTTTCCATCCTAGGAACACTTACCTTTAGAGATGCCAGTAGGCTACAAACTCTCCCAAGCCTGCCTGAAAGGCTGCCCCACCCCCACTCAAGAAGCCTGACCAGTGAATCTGCAGCTTTTCCCACCACGCAGGGCAAAAATCTCCACCCTGAGATGTGTTCATCCTATTTCCGGGCAGAGCTGGACCTAGCCATGAGTCTTGTGCTGGCTGGGTCTCAGGGCTGGCTCTCCTGGGAGTTGGTGGGGGAGATGGATGATATGAAGCTACATATGTGGTGTGCTCAGTCCAGGACCCCTTTATTCGGCCCCCTCCCTTCTCTTCAGCTGTTCCTTTCCTGTCTTTCCCAGCACTCCAGGCCCTGAGTATTCTATGTCCGACAGAATTCGTTCTAGACTCCTAGCTCACCACCCCTGGAATTAGGACCCCCCCCCCTAAAATAGTCACCTGGGCTCTCACAGGACCTAATGCAGGGCACACAGTAAGCATCCCCAAACGACTGGAAACTGCATGAGAACCATGCCAGGTGGGCCTATACTAGAGCTGACTCTACTTCTCCAAAGACAGAGAAGGATGACCTTCAAATTAAATTAGCCCTTAGTGAGGCGAGAGTTGGTTCTCTCTGGTAGGATGGTTTAGTTAGTATTCTCTAAGGACAGGAGAACCCAGCAGAGCCAGTCTACAGTGCGTTAGTGAGGATGCTGCCCCTGCAGGATGCCTGGGATGTTACTTTGGAGCAGGAAAGTGTAGCCTTTTGGGGAGGGGGAAACAGCTAAGTGTACCGAGCTAGTTGAAACCCTTGAAACTGTTTCCCACCTCTGTGTGGTGGAATCAGTATTCCCCCATCCCCACCTTTGTCTCACTCACTCGGAGAAAAGGGACAAACAGAAAAGAAAGACCGAGCTGGGAATAGGCCAGACCCCATAGGGTGAGTGAAAGGCACAACGTGCCATCTGGGAATGGGACTGTCAATTGGAACACAAAAATGTCTCCAACTTTGACACACAAGGCATTGTGATCAGCTCTCAGGGAAAGCCATGAGCCAGCAGTTTGCGACAAAGCTGGCAGGCAGCTGGGATGTTGAGCTGGAGGATCGTGTTCCGGAGGGGCAACACCCCTCCTCAGGTCAGGCTGGCACTTGGGGGCAGCTATTTCAGGCTGGAGGGGATTAAGGCTGGAGCATGACGAATGAGCATATTCACACACAACACACACACACACACACACACACACACACACACACACACACACACACACACACACTTCCCAACCTCTCGGTTTCTTCTCCCATGCTGGTTCCTAAGATCTGCCTCTTACATCAACTCTGGTCCTCTTCCTCAGGAAGACACGGGACTCTTTCTTAAATGAGCTCTTGCAAGACCCCACCCATCCTGGGAGACAGTGACAGAGCCTGATTAGAGGAAGATGCACAGCAAACCCTATTCACCTTCACCCCTTGTGCCCAGACTGTGTGCAGGCTCAAGTTCATCTAATTCCTCCAAGCTGGATCATCTCCCCTTACCTCTGCCTGACCTGAAAAGTCTCAGGTCACATCCCCAGGAAGCTCAGCATGCGGCAGCAGTCCCAAGCCTTGGCAGATTGGAGCACACTGCCTTTAGCCCTCTGACAACTTTGGAAAAGCAGAGCTTGCTGCGTGTCAGAGAAAAGTCCACCCTTATGAGGAGAGATGGGCATCAGCATCCTCCATAGGCTGCTGGGGAGTCCGTAAGCTAAGAGAGGGCTCCTTAGTAGGTTGTTTAAGCCCAGCACCTCAGGGTTATGCTTGCTCCCTACCTCTTCTCCCCTCTCCCAAGTGCTTTTTTTTTTCTTTTTTGGTTTTTCAAGACAGGGTTTCTCTGTAGCTTTGAAGCCTGTCCTGGAACTAGCTTTTGTAGACCAGCCTGGCCTTGAACTCACTGCCTCTGCCTCTCCGAATGCTGGGATTAAAGGCGGGTGCCACCACCACCCGGCCCTCTTCCAAATTCCTGCTTCCCAGCAATTCATTTATTTTTTCTGTTCATGATCTTCATCTTGCTATGGCCGCCATTCCTCTTCCTGTTGTCTTTCGGCCTTGGCCTCATGTTTCCTGCCTTTGCCTCTGTCAGTGTCTCTCTGTCTCATTTCCTTCACTTCTCCTTCCTGAAAACTTTGGCCTCTCCCTGCCTCCCTCCTGAATGATGCTAACCTCTGTCCTTCCTCCCCCTTTTCTTAGTTTTCCCCCCCTCTTCCTTCTCCCTTTGCGCACCCTACTACATTACTTCTTTCAACCAATGCCTATTGGCCCCTGAACACACAGAAGACATCATGGCCACAGCTGGCATCCTCAGGCAACAATATTGAGGGAACAAATCTATTTCAAGAGGATATTAGCAAGCAGAAAGCACGGGTAGCTGTTTTTAGATCTGTAATAAAGTGATCTGGTGATTTCAGATATATAAAATGCTGTGTCAAGGCGAACGACATGTGCTTTCCAGGAGAGGAAGAGAGAGATGCAGCTTCTCATCTAACATCACATGTGGCGTTTGCAGGATTAATGATAGGCTCTCAGGTGCGAGAAGGAAAGGGCTGTCATAGAAGGGGGTGGCTGAGATCTCCATAGGAGAGCAACCTGGCCACAGCCTCTGGGAAAAGGCTGGTTCAGCCTTGTAAAGAACAGGGATTTAGGATGGAAGATGTCCCCTCATCAGGTAGGCATGGAAAAATGGTTGTGGCACCTAGAGCAATGTGGCTCAGGCATGAAAATGGAGGCTAGACCTATGAGGTCTTGAATGTCGGACAGGCAGATGGGAAAACCCTGGTGGCAATCGGGCTCTGGAGACCACACAGGCTTCGGGATGAGAAATGCAGCAGCGGCAATGTAAAGGGAGCACAGGATGGAGGGATGGCCAAGGAAGACAGGTGGGAAGGAGGCGGTGGCAATCAGAGGAAATGAGGGGACTAATTTGAGTTACACCAACTAGGAATAGCTACGTATCTTTCCCCCTCTGTCTTTGGGTGTCTTTGTTTTACTCAACTGCCTGAGTTTTTCTTTCTCTGGGATCAGAGGCCTTTCTGGAAAGGCTATCCGATGGCTAGTCTCACTCAAGCTCAGAGACACGGAACCTGGGCACGCCCCAGAGATCTGGCTTTTGCAGTTAGTGGTTCGAACACCTGGATCATCCAGAATCCATGTTCCTTCCTGACAAACTCCACTTCGCTGTAAATGCCTGCTTCCTCCAGGTTAGCTTGTCAACCTCAGACAGACCTCCAACCCTGAGGGGCCACTGTGGCTGCTGAGCCTCCAGCCCCTCCTTCCTGGCCTCTCCATCCTGCTACCTTAGTACACCCCCAACTCCAGCGCTCAAGGTAGAGTCGGAGGACCCAGGAGGGGAAATCCAGGGCCTCTCCAAGGACCTGATTATTTCCAAAGACTTGTGCTAATTTTCTGATATGATCCTCACATCTCTGCGAGGCACTAAATCCTCATTACTTTTCCTGACCGATGCATTCTAATTAGATCAACACTTAAAAAAAATTCACAATAGCCACAGGATGGCTTTCCATCTCATTAACTCCTCACTTATTATTTTCATGAAAATTACTGATAAAAATGTGCATCTCCATTTGGTGAGGCTTCGCAGCCTCCTCAGCTCCTATCTTACATCTCTCCCGTCACCAGGGCTGCGCAGCGTCGCCATGGTAACCCACAATAATAGAAACTAATAAATTACAAACGAGATGCTCGTTGAGCAATTATTGTCCTCTTTTATGCAAGTTTCTTGCTAATTTCGATCATAAGGGAAAGTACAATAAGACTCTGAAGGAATGAGTCTATTTCAAGAGAATATTAGCAAGCAGAAGCCAAGGCTGCTGTTTTTAGATCTGTAATAAAGTGATTTGGTGATTTTAAGCAATACAAGAAGGAAATAAACTTCTTGCCCCATGTCCTTTGTCGTTTTTAGTATCAAGTCCCAGAGAGATCGCAGTGGGGTAAACATGATGCAGTACTGAGTGTACTTGTGGAGGTGAGGGGGGGTCACAATGTGCAAAGTGTGTCCCTCCCCTCGCCCCTGTAAACCAGAGTCCTAACACCTAAAATGAAAATGGCACAGCTTCTTAGGTGGCTTTCACAGTAGCTTCCAATACTCACCCTTAGAACGTTAACCTGCATCCCAGTCCCTGTCTGAGGAGGAGGGCCACCGTGAGCCTCCCAGGGGCATCTGTGTCTGTGCGTGTGCTTTCTGGACTTCAGGAACTCGGTGACAGGGAAACGACCTTGTGAGCCTACAGTCTAGGTAGATGCCAGCAAGAGTATACAGGAAGAGTTGGGTAGCTTTCTGACTGTAGACCTGGAGAACACATTCTGTCCTAGAGAGAAGTGTTCACTCTTCCCTATAGTGTAGAACAGGCACCATCTCCTCAGAGGAAGGTAGCAGAGGGAATCTTAGAAGGGGATTGGCTAAGGTGTCTTTTACAGCGGCCTGGCACCTTAGTGGGACAGAGGTACCAGGGAGAGTAAACAGAGGATGAGCGAGGAGAAGCAGTCCTGCGGAATTTCTTATCTACTAGGTGCATAGAATTTGGGGGAAGGATCAGCTTCCCTGATACCTTCTTCCAGGAGTGCCAAGAGGCACTTCATGCCCTCCAGAGGAGAATGTTTGCCAGGAGGTCTACCTACCATCCCCAGGTGTCAGTTAGGCAACTATCATTTCTCCTTTATGGACTGGGACCCACCCACTTCTTGGTAAATCCTGATGTAGGGAGTGAGAGTCAGGAATTTCTTTGGATACTGTTTTTTTTTTTTTTTTTTTTTTTTTTGATATGGTCATTTAGGGCATGCTCAGACCCTGGCAGGTAGGAGTCTATGTTAAAAAACAAAATTAAAAAAAGCAAAAAAACCTATCCTGGTTAGGTATGGCGGCTAAGGTAGCAAGATCGAGAGTTTGAGAGCAACCTAGGCTACATTCTAAGACCCTGTCACAATCAAGTACAAAATAAGGGCCGGTGCTGTCAGACGGAGGGAGAAAGAGGGCCTCCCTGTAAAAGGGTCTGATGATGCAAATGGCTTTGCCCAGGTCGCTGGAGTCCTTCAGACCTTTCTGCACGCCTGGCCGAGGAGCTAAGGCCCATCCCTGTGTGTTACCTGTGAGTGAAGGTTTATGGAGGGCTGGTTGGGGGAGTAGGGGCCCCCGAGGTCATTCCTGAGCAGGTTATCGCTATGCATCTTGGTTTTGAGGCAGGTGATATAACGGTTGCAGAAGTCTTTGCAGAGTTCATTGACTTTCTCCAACTCTAGCAGGTGGATCCTCAGGACCTGGATTGCCTTCACCATCTGGGGAGAGGAGGAGGAGCTGTAAGCCCAGGTGTCTGCATCACATCCCCCTCCCTCAAGCCCCCGGCCCCAACCTTGGCAGAGGATTGGTGCCAGTCGTTGCTGGGGCTCCTGTTTCCCACCCAGATGGTTTAAACTCTCCAGATGAGCTGTTGTTGACAATTACTTGCTTTTAGCCCACTGCTATCACAGCTGTTCTGGAGGCAGTTGTGGTCTTCTGAGAACAGCATTGACCTTAGCAATAGAAGTCCAGGTTCAAGCCCCAGGTTTGCCGTAGATTGTCTATGTAGCCTTGGACAACTTGCTGAAACTCTCTATGACCCCCCCACTTCGTGTCTACTAAATGGGAATGTTACACCCTCTCCAGCAACTTCACATGCTGAGATATCATGGGAGAGGACCATGGCAGCTCTATACAGCTTAAAGTATTAAGTAAAACCAAGAAAGACAGTGGTCAGAGTTTTTTGGAAATGCCCCAGAGGTCAGACATTGTCTATTCTTAAGTTTATATTCCATGAGCTTCATGTAATATGGGCTGTCTTACTCTGATAATATCTGCTGACAGACTGGATAATTCAGCATGACTTAGCTGGGCGCTGGGTACCAACTGTCTGCTTTCTGTACCCTTTTGGTTACTGCACAAGGGCCTCTTCAAATGGTCATCCCTGATCCTATTATGGCTAGAAGCTACCTTGCATTTGAAGTTCTTTTTTCTTTGTTGTCATTATTGTTTCTGTTAGGGTTTGTTTCATTTATTTTGTTTCATCAATTTTTTAGACAGGACTTCATGTAGCCCAGGCTAGTCTCTAACTCATTATATAGCTAAGGATGACCTTGAACTCATAATCCTCCTGCATCTACCTCCCAAACACGAGGATTACAGGCATGTACCACCAAACTCAGCTTGTTGCTCTAATCGTCATAAGAGGAAAATACATGGAAGGTATGGAAAACACAGGACCAAAAAAAAAAAAAGTCTTTATTTTATTTTAGAGTAATTGTCTTTATCCACTTACCCTAAAAGAAAAGTTTCTGTTTCCCCCCTCATTTATTTTAAACTTTATTTATTTATATGTGTGCATATTAGCTATGGTGCTCATGTGGAGGTCAGAAGACAACGGTGGGAGTCAGGTCTCTTCTTCCATTATGTGTGTCCCCAAGATCGAGCTTGAAGTTGTCAGGTTTGACAGCAGGGGTCAGCTTGCTGGCCGACATGAATATATATTAACCAACCTCCAATAAACTTAACGCATACAATTTTGCTTTCTGGTGTTCCCTTAGCTCATCAAATATGCTTCTCTAAGTTCCAGAATTGTTTTCTCTATCTCTCTTTTGGACTGTGAGCGGAGAGAAGGCAGGGATGACATCTAATTGGCTCACAGCGTTATCTTATTTACATAAAATAAATATTGAATGGATGAGAATTATTTTCAATTGTCACATATGAGTCCATATGTGTGCTTTATTTAACTAGGTCTCTGTTGCTGGGTACTTATAGTACATTCAAATTTTCAGTTTTATTTAGAAAAAAGTTACACAATGAGGCTAGAGGACAAAGTAGCTCTAACTCAATCATAGAACAATAGAACACTTACTTGCCTAAGCATTCATTAGGCCTTTGGTTTGATCTACACACACACACACACACACACACACACACACACACACACCAGAGATTATTTTCTAAGTACATAGCTTTGTCTTCCATTTCTGCATTATTTCCTCAGTGTGAATTCCTAAGAGTGACAGGAGAAAAATCTACATACATTGCAATGGATCTTGACAAATAAACTCGAATTGCTTCCCAACAGGGGCTTGTTCAAATTGTGTTAGGATAACCAGACATCCATAAACGAGCAGATTAAAAAAAAAAAAAACGAAACCTGAACCTTAATTTAAACTCCACATCTAATACGGAGATTAATTCAAATGGAGCATGGACCTAAATATAAGACCTTCCACTCCCAAAAAACAAACATTTTTGGAAAAAAGAAAATGGAGTCAGGTGCTGTGGCCCATACCTTTAATCTCACCACTCAGAGACAAAGGCAAGTAGATCACTGAATTCAAGGCCAATCTATTCTATAGAACAAGTTCCAGGACAGCCAGGGCTACACAGAGAAACCCTGTCTTGAAAAACAAAACAAAAAAGAAAGAAAATAGAAAGTCTTAGTATGTAGGGTTTGGCAAAGAAATTTTAGACTTAATACCAAAAGCATCATCTAGAAATGGAAGATTACGTGCTTGCTAAAATTAAAAATGTTTGTTCTTAGAAAGAACTTGCCAGGCATGGTAGTATAAACCTTTAATCCTAGGACTTTGGAGACAAAGGCAGGAAGATCTCTGTGAGTTCAAGACCAGCCTGACTTACATAGGGAGTTCTGTAATAGCCAGGGCTACATAGAGAAACCCTGTTTAAAAACAAACAAAAAAACAAAACAAAAAAATCATTATCAACCACAACAAAACCCTGTGAAGAAGATGAAAAGACTAGGGACTGGGAGAGAATAGCTACAAAACGCATATCCGACAAAGGGCTTGCACCTCGAATATGTAAAGAACTCTTAAAACTAAATGGCAAAATAACAAGCAACCCAATTAGAACAAGGGCAAAAGGCATGATCAGATGTTCTGCTGAAGAGGATATACAGATGGCAAATAAGCACACGGAAAGATGTTCAATGTCATTAGCCATTAGGGAAATGGCAATTGCAACCTTAGCAAAGTATCTCTGCACACATATGCATAGTTACAGCTAGAAACCGGTGGCATGCGAAGAACTGGACTGTGGCTCACTTGTGCATTGATGGTGGGAATGTGAGGCCACGTAGTCACTGCAAACAGTGACTGCACACAGTGGGACAATTCCTCACAAAATGAAGCATGTTTGCTGCATGTTATGAATGTCTTTAATCCCAGTTGAGAGGCAGAGGCAGGCGGTTCAAGGCCAGCATGAGTTATCTAGTGAATTTTAGATTATCTAGGGCTACATAGTGAGAACCTGTCTTAAAAACAAAAACAAAAATGAACAAACAAAACAAAGCAAAACAAAATATCCAAACTAAGCATGTACTTAACATATGACCCAGCAGCTTGGGGGCATTTACTCCAAAGAAATAAAAAATGTATTCTCTCTCTCTCTCTCTCTCTCTCTCTCTCTCTCTCTCTCTCTCTCTCTCACACACACACACACACACACACAATGGACAGCTTTATATCAATATATCAAATGGCCTCAAACTAGAAACAGATGAATGGACGGTATATCCATGTCACAGACTACAGATGAATGGATGGAATGGTACATCCATGTCACAGACTACAAATGAATGGATGACATGGTACACCCATGTCACAGACTACAACTTGGCAATAAAAAGGAATTAACTATTAATACACTCAACAACTTGGATGTATTATGGGGAATTATGCTATGAGAGAAAAACCAGTCTTAAAGGGATAGATGCTAATAGCACAGTGACATTTGCAGGACATCCTTGAAATGACAAAACTGGAAGACAAAACAGACTAGTCATTGGTGGGATAGAGTGAAGAACCATTCTCTACCTTGACTATAATATGCTTACATGAATCTAGACATAACAAATTCACATAGAACCTGGCAGACATGTATGCACATACAAGTGAGTATGTGTAAAATTGACAAAAATCTGAATATGGTTGGTAGCTGTGCTCTGATTAAGCAAAAAGGGAATCAGGACCTCTCATACTAATGCTTACAATTGCCTGCAAATTTATGATTATATAAAAATAAAAACATGTAGATGGGGTTACTGCCTTTCCTTATCTGCTTATGTTGACATGGATAACGTGTGGGTGATTCTAATGCCAACCTCCTAGTTTTTGGTAGCGTTACAATGCCTGGGGACCAGCTCAGACAATACAAACATGAAACAAGGGGGCTGAGGTTGGTTAGTAGTTGGTAAAGTAGCACTTGCCACAAGCTTGAGCTTGATTGCCAGGTCAGGTTTAGAAACACAAAGAAGAAACTGTCTCCTAGAGGACTTTGATGAGCAAGGACTGAGCTCTGAGCTCAACTAATTAAGGTTTCTACCAAATTGAAATGAAGGGTCACAGACTGAAGCTTGACACAGGGCTCTTTTACAAGGTCTCATCCTACAGATGTCAACTCCAAGAGGCTCAGATTGACGCACAAGGAGCACACCAAGTTAAAGAGGGGAGTGATGATGCTCGGATAAGTAGTTTGGACCGAAGGGAACTTGAGAAAGACGTGTTCTCATCTGTGTTTTCTGCTTGGCTTCAGCTTGGAAGGTCTCGTCTTGTGCCTGTTAGGATAGCCAGCCCAGTGTGCGATGCACAAGAGATACTGAGGAAGGACTGGCAACACTGAAACATGTCTTACTGTATGTCTGCCACTGGGCTAAGTCCATTCTATGCTCTGTCTTATTTATTCTAGCAACCTCCTCTGCGGGCAAGTACTCTTATTGCCCACCCACACTTTATAGTTGAAGAAAATGAAGTCCACAGACAGCTTTTCGTCCCAGTGCACACAACTGGTAGGCAATAGGAAGCCCTATGGCCTTGCCCCTGAGATCAAATTGCTTCTATGGTCTCTCAGGAGTCAGGTATGTTAAAAATGATGGTAGTATAAAGGGTATGTGGTTCGGGGGTAGGTGGGGGCCTGCAAGGTGAGGAGATTGTGCAAACACACCAGGACCTGTGGTTGCAGCCTCTCTTCTATGCCATCCCTACCACTGGGAGCCGACCTTATTGTTTTGGATGGTCTCTATTTTCTTTCAATGTGCTGATTAAGAAGTTCTTCCTTACACAGAACTCAAATATCTCTTGCCTTACTGTAAAGGGCTTGCTCAGCCTTATGTAGAACCAAGGACATCAAGTGCCTCCAACAACATAACCTTCTTCATTTAATTTTATCACTGCACTTAGCAAGTCATCTGACTTGAATAAATTGCTCAACTATGTTGAAACAAACCCAATTCTAATATTATCCTTTTTTCTCTTTCCTTTCTTCCCTCTCTCTTCCCATCCTTCCTTCCTTTTCTCTTTCCTTCTTTTTCCTTTTCATCTATTTTTTCACTTCTCATTCGCTATCCTATTTTGCTTAATTTTTGGAGGAGGGAGTGCAGGGTTTACAACCAGGGCCTCTCACATGCTAAGCAAATGATCTATCACAGCTGTGCCCAGTCATAGTCTGCATTTAAAAATCAGCATTTTATTTTAAAATAGTCTTATACACACATGTACATGCTTGTATAAATGTATATAAGCATCATCCCCCCAAAACATTTAAGTACATAACCAATATGTATTTATTATACAAAAAATGGAAAAAAAAACTACAGATAAGTTAAACAGAGTAAAAAGCAAAAATGTATTTATATGCCCCGAATGCTTAGCTCAAATGTAGTACACGCACAGTGTGTTTTAACTAGTTCTGGTGTGCAGGGGCCAAAAGCAGTCATATCCTGGGGTCTGATAAAGCACAGATGAAGGATTAGTCTTTTATGGGCTAATAGAATTGGTTTAAAGATTTAAGAAGGCAGAGTAAATCATAATGGTTCTCGGAGGCAATGAATATGTAGGACCTCTTCAATATTAGAGAAATAGATGTGCGGTAAGGTGCATGAGGGCGGGGACTACACGTAAGGCAGAAGGCCTGTGGCGTCCAGAGCCGTGCAAACTGCATGTGAGTCCAGGCTCACCGCTTGCTCTTTTAGTGCCAGTGGACAGGGTCAAGGTTTACACTGAGCCTCAGTCTCCTCATTTGTAAAATAGAGGTAAGGGACATCCCTAATTCAGAAGATTTATTCAGGGCTAGCAGGTAAAATGTGAACGTATGTGGTAAATCACAAATAACCAGCTACATTTTTTCCCCTTTTGTTTTCTCATGTAGCCTAAAGTGATCTGGAACTGTCTATATAGCCAAGGATGGTCTTGAACTTCTGGTCCTCATGCCTCTACTTCCCAAGGGCCCAAATACATGTCAAACAACAAAACAAAAAACCTTCTTTGAATAATTTCTCATAGTCTGTTAGCTTCCCTACGGCTACCCTACATTGGACTAGTGGAGGAATAATTCCTGGGGTCCCTCTATCTTTGCAGTGAATAAAGTATTCGTCATCCTATACCTCTAACTTTTGCTGTTTTGCTTCTAAGTAAGAATAAAAGGCTGATTCATTAAACTATTTTTTTTTTGAGGGTGGTGGGGAGTTTCGAGACAGGCTTTCTCTGTGTAACAGTTCTGGCTCTCTTGGAACTTGCTTCATAGACCAGACTGGCCTTGAACTCATAGAGATTAAACGTGTGCCCCACCACCCCTTGGCCTATTACTACTCCAAATCCTTCAGCACATTAACAATGCCCTTTATTTTTTAAAAAGACTTTGAGCCGGGTGGTGGTGGCGCACGTCTTTAATCCCAGCACTCGGAGGCAGAGGCAGGCGGATCTATGTGAGTTAGAGACCAGCCTGGTCTACAAGAGCTAGTTCCAGGACAGGCTCCAAAACCATGGGAAACCCTGTCTCGAAAAACCAAAAAAAAAAAAAAGACAAAAAGACTTTGCTTATTTTTGACTATTTGTGTAGGTGTGTGCCAGTGTAAGCGTTTGGACAAGTGAGTGCAGGTGCCCCCTAGAGACCAAAAGAGGATGCTGGATCCCCAGCAGCTGGAACTACAGATGGCTGTGAGCTGCATAGTGGAGGTGCTGGAGCTGAACTCTAGCCCTCTAGAAGAGCAGTGAGCGCCCTTAACTGCTGAGTCATCTCTCCAGCTGGAATGCCACTTAATTGAATACTACATTATGCGTGATGGATGTGTCCTTCATTCCAGTTTCTCAGGTTTTATTCTGTCAGCTTCTATCTCCTCTTTCTGTTCCAAAATAAGAATTCTGCCTCCTTTGAAGATGACCCCTTCAAAATAGCAAATCAAGATGCTATTCTCTTCTGTAGTATTCTGGTATTTTCATGCGTCCCACAGGCCCAAGAAAGTACCCAAGACAGGACAACCTCTTTTCTATAAAGTCACATACTGTGATGTCCTGAATTTATTATTTGTTACCTGGGCATTTTGGAGAAGTGACTTAAGCTTTATGCAACTTAGAATAATAAAAATGTCTACACTTGAACATTGTTGCGAACCTTGAAAAAGATTATGTTTGCAAATGTTACTGGCATGTATCATAGGTGTTTAATAATGTCTAGTCTTTGTCCTGATGCCCCTCAACCACCACACGTAGCTTCAAGTTCTTTTCTAAATGGCTGCCTCTCTAGTAGGTCTTGGCCTCTTCATTTTACGAGAGTAACTCCTTGTCTCTCAAAACATTTGTATACACAGCAGTTTACAATTTGCAAAAGGCTTCTCTCTCCATTATCTTATTCCGAGTCTCTTCACCCCAGGGATGCAGGCAAGATTATCTGTCACTCTGCTAGAGATAAAGGAACAGAGGCTCGGAGATGAGATAGCCTGCTCCCTTCCTTGCCTTGGGGGCAAACTCCTTCCACTTTCTCCTTCTGCAAATTGGGAAGGTGGGTGCTCACGTAGGGAAGAAGATGTTTATAAGCCTGCATTCCAAAATTGTGAGCTGACATTTCCCATGGGTCACTGGAGCAGACAGAGCTAAACTCAAATGAAGAATTTTTCCCGACTGGGGCACCTTGGCTTGGCCATTTGGGAGTGCAGGGTCACTAGAGTGAAAAGGGGAACACGGAAAAAAGGTGAACGCCAGGGCTGGAGGACTCTCAGACAAGTGGATATTTTATGGAAGCTGTCATGCATGGCAAGTTAAATCACATTTGAGTCATGACTGGCATCTTCACCTGCATGGCATCAGAATTTAGAGAAGCAGTGGGGGGCTGGAGGGCACAGCCTGGGCTTCTCAAGTTAGAGGAACTTTCTTCAAGCTCAGCTATGTAACTTCGTGGCTACAGGACACTCATTCGTGGGTTTCTCTCTCCACTGAATGGGGATAATAGCTGCTCTCTGCCAGGCTCGTGTGGAGACACCAAGGAGGTGGTTTTGGGGACTCAGAGGTTTCTGTCTTCCCCCTGGAGGCCTTGAACAATTCTTAATCTCTGTACTGTAGTTTCCTCTGCTATAAAATAAGTTAATAGCGATTCGCTGATCTCGGGGTGGAACTTGGTGGCAGAGTGCTTGCAGAGCAAAAGCAAGGTCTTGCATTTAACCTCCTACACCACAAAACAGAGAGTGAGTGACTAAGTTTTCCTGCGAACGGAATGAGATGTGACCAGGAAAATAACAAAACAAACAAACACAAACAAAAAACAACTAAAGGAAGACCTGGCTCTTCTAGAAATGTCAGAAGACATTAGCACTCCCTCCCTCTCTCTCCCTGTGTGTGTGTGTGTGTGTGCATGTGTGTGTGCATGCGTGTGTGTGTGTGTGTGTGCGCGCATGTGTGTGTGTGTGTGTGTGTGTGTGTGTGTGTGTGTGTGTATAATACCTGAGAGTGGAGCTGCGTTTCATGGCTCAGTTCTCTTTTCTATTTTGCCCAGAGTTGCATGATCCTGTGTGTTATTTCACTTCTTAAAAAGAGGACGACGAGACTGGGGAAATGGCTCCGCTGGTGAAGTGCTCGCTGTACAAGTGTGAGTACTTGAGTTCTAGTCCCAGCACTCACATAGAAATGGTAGCCTGTGCACACGTGTTCCCAGTGCCGGGAAGCTGGAGAAAGGAGTCTCCCTGGGACTTCTTGGATATCCAGTGAGGGAGAATAAGTGAGCTCCATGCTGTACCAGTGAGAAAGAGTCTCTCTCTCTCTCTCTCTCTCTCTCTCTCTCTCTCTCTCTCACACACACACACACACACACACACACACGAGAGGGGGGAGAAAGAGAGAAAAGAGTGTTCTGAGGATTGAACCAACTGCCTCCAGCAAATGGGCATAATATTGTTAATATTAATATTAAGCTTTGCGGGTTTGGAATGGAGATTATGTAAGATAATAGATGCAAATAGTTTAGGATAGCACCTGGTACCTGTAAGTGCTCTATATAGATGTTAATTATTATCATGGTTGATATTCTATTTCCTTTCCTTTCCCTGGTGGCTGTGAGGTTTGCAGGTCCCTTCTAGGCAGAGAGCCTGGACTGAAGGCTGAGGTTAGTGAATTTCAGATCAGGTTTGGATGAGGTCTCTGTGGGCACACAGCTCTGGGCTGGCCCCTTCACGAGTCTCCTCACTCCTAGATTCCGGCCTCCAGGCCTGCCTCTTCAGAGTGGGCCCAGGGGTCTGGGAGGCCCCATTTTGGAACTGGCTTTGCGGTCAGGCAGCCATAATCTGTCCCTGGAGCCACACCAGAGCCTCATTAAAACGTGCCCCATAAATGTTAAAAAATTTACACATAAAAAAATTCCATGCATGAAACTGAAACCGTACGTTTTACAGCCTTAGTTTGAAATCTTGCATAATATATAAAACCTTGGCCTTGCACCGGGGGCCCGTAAATCAGGTTTTATAAAACAAAAAGCTTTTACCTTTCAAAGGGGTTTGGGGAACTTGCAAATTTTACAAACTTTACCAAGTGCCAGTCAGAGGCTGCTGGGCCCAAGGAGTGGGTCGGATCTGGAGGCCAGGTAAGAAAGGAACCCGGTGTAGGAATTGTAGTAGATCCCAAAGGACTCACGGGGATTCCGGATTAACCACCTGGGAGTGGAAAGCCGCCCCCATGGCACCGAAATGGACGTAGGGAAGGTCCTAGTGGGGGCTCCAGGGAGAGATATTATTGGTGTCATTCTCTTATTTGCGAGCAAGGGCTTTGCTGTCACCAGGGAGGGGCGGAGTGCCAGTGGGAGGGGTACAGACTCAGGACTCTAAGGCCAGGGCTCTCCTTCGTGGACGTGAGGATCGCTTTGTAGAAAAAAACGTGGGAGTGAACTCCTTTCTGAGGTTGCCTTTCTAAACCCCAGTTTTTTGTAATTACGTTTTTCTCCCAGTAGAGGCGCTGTGGAGCGGCGGCCTTACAGGATTCCCTCCCTCTGTGACTGGGATCCTCTCAGATATTTGGGGCAGCTCTAGGAGAGCTGACTCAGCTGTTTCCATGGAGATTTGTCTGGAAAAGCGGCTCTGGGAGACTGTGAGGAGCAGGGGAGGGTGAGACAGGCGAACAGCTCCGGGAAGGGAAGGAAGAACAGTTAGTTAGGGTCTGTACAAGAGGTGGAGAAAGCAGGGAAGGGTCAGGGAGAGGATGGAGGAGGGTGTTGGGAGAGAACCTTCTGTAAGGCAAAGATTTGGGGGATCCGCGTGCCCTCCTGACAATCCTATCTATGAAAGTCAATATTCAAGGGCAAAGGAAAGCTGCCCTCACACACACAAATATAAAAAATAAATCTCTCAATTATCTCAGCTCATTTGCGTGGGGTCCCTCATTTTATGTCCCTGCTCAGCTGCGCAGTATATCTGTCCGGAGAAAGAGTTACAGTCCGTTGGGCTACGTGTGCGGGGTTGTAAAAAATACAGATGCCAGATTAACTGGCTGTGGCACTCGGCAGCTGATTGAGCTGGTAATAACGGAATCTGACCTTTTTCTAATTTCTAATTATGTGCATCTCGGCTGTGCTGGAGACACGATTCTTGTCCTAATGATGGCTCCTGTGCTTGGCCTCTGCGTCTCCTCCTTTTGACACGGGGCTAGGAACCAGCGGCAAAGGGCACTGCTGGATTTCACCCTACACCGAAGGTTTCAGGATCCAGACCAGACCGTGTCTTCCACAGCCAGGATACAGAAAGGCTGAGGATCTGAAACACTACCACAGTGAGATTAATTTTCAGATGCAAAGTATTTTTAAAGGCCAAGTCTATGAGCCATCAATTAATTTATTACAGTCACGTGAGCTAGGGGCAGTTAGCTGTAGAGGAGAGGAAACTGAGCTTCAAAGGAATTCAGTCACCAAGATCATACAGACGATGATGATGCTAGGCTCATTACATGTGTGTGTGCACATGTGTGCAGTGGGCCCAAGTCTACCCCGACTTTGAGAAAGAGTTGTCTCTTAACTCCATAGCAGCCTGAAGCCCGATTCTGAGGAATTCCTTTCCAAACTGCAGAATCTTCTTATTCCCACTAGCTGAGGAGCAGGGCGGGGCTGAGCCAGCCTTGCCCGCACAGTCCAGCTGGAGGACCAGCACAGCGGAAGCTTTCCTAGACTCTAAGAGGCTGTAGCCAGGGTTTACTGCCCGTTAGGGGGAGAGGGAGGGCCAGGGATGAGCAGAGGTAGATTTGGGGTTCTCAATGCCTCTACTAATATTCTTGGTGATCAGTAAGTACTTCTCCCATGTCCGAGGTAGGCCCCCATTCTTAAATCATCACAGCACCCCAAAATCCCAAGCCAGGCAGGGTTCTTCTGGTGGCAGCTATCTCAGGCTCCAAACACGGAAAAAAGCAGTGGTGTGAATAATTCATGCTCCCAAATAATACCGAAGTCATTCACCCCGTCTGTATATGTACTAAATGTGGGTGTATGTGTCCACAAGTGTACTCGTGCATACGTGTGCCTGGGAGATAAGCATGCACTTTTACTTTCTTTTTGTAGCCACTTTAGCTTCCCGGATTCTGTTCTTTTTGGGGGAGTGGATAACAGCTGAACTCTGGGTAGAAGAGGTTAGCACTACCGCCAATCAGTACGTGCGTGCCTGCCTGCGTGCGTGCATTGCATGTGTTGGAGGACGGGTTTGCAGAGTTTCCAAATTCACTGTGATAATCTGGACAGTTCACAAACACCAAAAACTCAGGTCCTATGAGGCCGTGGTGGCTCACACCTGTAATTCCAGCACTTGGGAGGCGAGACAGCTGGAGCTCTGTGAGTTTAAGGCCAGCCTGGTCTGCAAAGGGAGTTCCAGAACAGGGCTGTGACACAGAGAAACCCTGTCATGAAAAACCCAAACCAACTAGCCAAACAAGCAAAACAAAAAACAAAACATCAGGTCCTGAGGTTGTTACTTCCAGGAACCACTCGACATGATGGACAGCACTGGCTCTCAGCACACCCCATGATGGACAGCATGCTCTATGAGGGACAGCACACCCCATGATGGATGAGCACACTGGCTCTCAGCACACCCCATGATGGACAGCACTGGCTCTCAGCACACCCCATGATGGACAGCATGCTCTATGAGGGACAGCACACCCCATGATGGATGAGCACACTGGCTCTCAGCACACCCCATGACGGACAGCACACTGGCTCTCCAGCCCACTTCTTCCATAAAACTCCCAGGCTAGATGAGAACTTCAGATTCCAACCAACCCGGGAGCCACGGACACTAATGATGGCAGTTGCCTTGGAAATATAAAATGCAGAGTCACAGGATCCCTTTGTATCAGCAGAATCACAGTTCCCTAGTGCAGCCCAGGAACTTGTATTTTACAGGATGTCATGATAATCTGAGTGGCAAACTATTTGGGAGCATGATCTACTGTGTCCAGTAAGACCAGGTCTTTCCCTGTGTGGACAAGCTCGAACCACGCCGCTTACCTTCCTTCATACATCTGCCTCCTTTGCCACGGCTGCCAGTCCTCCATGCAGACTCAGTATAAACTACCTCTGGCGTTCTAGCTGCCAGTCCCCCGCTTTCCATTTGTTTGATCCGTAAGGCAGCAGGGGTCAGATGCTGGCACCACATAGGTAGAGGCAGAGAAAGCTTAGGCAGCAGAGCTTGCTGCTAGAATCTTCGTTAAAAATGCTCTGAACTGATTCTCAACCATGAAACAGTGTGCACAGTGTGGGTTCCACAATGGGCACTCACAACTTTCTGTTGGATTAGTGAATGAAAGGAGCACGTTTAGGAGATTTGGGATGGGATCAGAGCACCAGAGGATTTCAGCCAGAATGTAAGGTAGAGGGTCTTTACCAGATTGTCCAGTTCCGGGTCATCGCTGAAGAAGGGTTTATGTTCCTGCTCCTGCTGGTGGACAAAGTTCTCGATGTCCACGTCAAAGCTGGCGGAGGTGATGCACTCAGAGCCCTGGGTGGCCTGTTCACATTTCTCAAACAGCAGCGTCAGAAGCGGGAAAAGAGGGTGCCTGTGGGGACATTAAGAGCTCACACATGCGCACAGAGACCAGGCTGCTGCTGGGGCCCCCTTTCCAGCAGTTCCTTCACTCCTTTGCCCAGGGTCCAACTCCTCGAGAATGTCCCCGGTTCCCAAGGTCTGCCAAGGCGGCAACATTTTGTTTTCTGGCGTGGAGAACCCACTTCTGGGGCCTCCGAGGGCTCCTACCTTTCCCCTTTGGTCAGATAAACTGCATGAAGCGGTTATAACTCTTCAAAGATGTTGGTGTCCATTTCAGACTCAGCGCGATTCCAGGAAGGAGATGTGGGAACTATCTAGAGAGTTCTTGGGTGTGGATGTTAGCACTAAGTGGCATGCAAGCAAAGATTCATAGCACCATTTAGGTTAAGTACTTCATCTTGCACATGCCCATCATAGAAACACACACACACACACACACACACACACACACACACACACACACAGAGTCTGAAGCCAGCTGAGGGTAACAGATGTATATAAACGGTTGTGTGTTTGCAAGTGTACACTGGGTGAAATATATGAGCCCCCAAACTCATCCACATATGCCCATGTCTGTTGGCAGACGGAGTTTCGTCAAATATCCCAGTTGCGTTTGTAAAATCTGCCTGTACTTCCATCACCAAATCCTTAGCATGGCTGTAATTAAATGGCTATTTGTATCATTCTATGCTTTTCTACAGGACAGTCTCTGTGTAAATGATTATTGTATCCAAGAATCTTGCCATGTATACTCATAGAAGGCACTTAATAAATCGCTCAAGACGGAATCAATGAATAAATTGTGTGTGCGTGTGTGTTTCTAAGCTAAGTTTATATGAGCATAAATATTTAATCAAGATGGGTCTGTGTGTCTTAGTGTAGAGATCACCACCTCCTAGAAGCTTCCTTGACTACCCACTGTCTCCATTTCTCTCTCCCAAACCTCTGAGTTTTTGTTTCATTTGCCTACTTACCTAGACAGTAACCAGGGATCAAACCTATCCATTCACTCCTGAACATCCAGAGTGTGGCACAAGTATATGAATCCTCACAGACATTTGTGGAACACAGATGTTGTATGTTTGCATGCTTATTTGCAGACAGAACCACACATCGCACTTATTTCTGCACCACATACTCCCGCGTGTGCCTAGGCTGTTGACTCTGGCATGGAGAGGGTCCCAATCCCTTCCCCTGTTCTAAGAAAGCATCTGCACATCTTGGATCTTTCTCATCAGGCTCCTGAGACCACAACATCTGCTTCTTTATTTTCTATGCAGCACTGTTTCGTGGGAGAGGAAGAAGAGGAACCTGTGCTGGATCTGCCCACTGGTCCTCTGCCACAGGGGTAGCCCGGCTAGCACTTTCCTACAGAACTTTCTGGAGTGAAGCAAACATTCTTCAGTTTGCACCATCTAACACAGGAACCACTAGCCACTCGAGGCCAATGAGCACTTGAAATACGGCCAGTGCGACTAAGATGATGAATCTTTAATTTTATTGAATTTTAATTAATTCAAATTTAAATAGTCACATGTGGCTAATGACAACCATATTGGGGAACATAGTGTAAGTCCTGAGGAGACTAGACACTGGGAGCAGAACCGAGCCTCTAGCCAGCACGGTATGTTCAATATCACTGAGTGGGCTGAGGGAAGCCCTGATGTCTGTCCCACCCCAGAACCCCAGACAGGAGTGCTTAGCCTCATAAAATCATACTTGCCCAGCCTCGCTCTCTCCACTTAAGTGTAGGAGGGGTGGGAGGATAAAGGGAGATCTATTCCCACTTCAGATGACCAGCTGATCCATGTTTAGAGAAGCTGGTGTATAAACTACTGGGCCCCCAGGCTGTATACTGGGCTTGGAGTATGCAAGAAAAAGGACCAATATTTAAGGTTCACTCTCGTGCATCCCAGAATTGCCAGGAGCTCTAACGCACCCAGCAAGGAGATGACAGGGAAAAAACAATGGGGTGAATTTAGCTCCCCGGCTGAAGGCAAAGGGAACACGAGGTGAAGGGGTTAAACTCCAGTATAAGTCTTCATTTGCAGCCTCCAATACTGCAGCATATTATAGTCTAATCTAACCTGATCCCAGTTTAATGCAAGATTCTCTTGGCCCTGAGTGGAATACCAAAGAAAGCCTCAGTGGCTGTAATTTAAGCAGAGCCCTGCAGTGGTTTAGCTGAGGGCCATGAAAGGCAAATTCCAGACGGTGTTATGAATTATTGCGCCTTATGAACCTTCCTACTCTCAACAGATGCCTGCTGCCATTTAAACAGCCACTAGATCAATTAGGAATGAAAGGCACAAATCGACTCTGTACAAGGGCACTAAATTACCAGGAACTAATAATCCGAAGCATCGTGCCAGGTGGTGGGGGTGCAGCCCATGCCCCAACCCACAGCAGCCATGCGGTCACTGCACATGCCTTCCTCACTGGCTGGAGGGAGGGTGGGCAGCTGCCAAATGGAGAGAGTGTGCGTGTGCGCGTGTGCGTGTGTGTGTGTGTGTGTGTGTGTGTGTATGCACGTGTGTGGACTGGGAGTTGAGTGCAGGCTCTCTGTAGAGCAAGTGTTTGTCCTATGTCAGCATGCGTGTTTCACTGTGTGTGCGCTTGTGATTTTGCGTTCATGTAGTACATATGCACAAAGGGTTGTGTGCATGCAGCTGGGGGCCTGGCTTTGTATGTCACAAGTGTAGTATATGCCTTACCTGTACGTAATGCACATGCAGAGTTGTGTTTTCTGCGTACACAGCATAAGTGGCATGTGGGGTGGGAGGGTGGGGCCTGCCGGGATTCAGTGCCCCAGCTACGAGCATAGGTTTCCTCTGCTCCTACTCTTTGCCTCTGAGGAGTGGAGCAAGCAGCTTTCTTTAGAATGGTCAGGGAGGGCCTCTCTGAGGAAGTGACATTTAAGTTAAGCCTGGAATGATGAGGGGCAACCATGCGAAGAGCTGAGGGAGAGGTGTTTTCAGCAGGGAGAAGGAAGGCAAGGAACTCTGAGGTGGGTGATGCGGTCAGGTGTGATAGTGGATGGGGCAGAGAGGAGAGAAAACCACAGAGCTAACACGGCTCAGGCGTCAGGCTAAGAGATGCTTAGTAGGCCCAGGCCAGAGCCACAGGGCCACAGAGCCAGCCTTGCAGAGGTGGGGATGGGGCAGAAGGTGGTGGTGTCCAACATTGAGGAACCACATCCCCCTCTTTTGCAGAGCCGCTGTGTGACACTTGCACATGTCAGTCTCCCTAGAATGGTTGTGGGAGACACATGTGGGACTTTTTGTTTCGTTTGATAGTATTTTCTTTCCTTCTTTCATTTCATTTATTTGTTTGTTCGTTCGTTCATTTGCTTGCTCGTTCTTTCGTTTGGAGGTCAGAGGACAACTCGCAGGAGCTGACTCTCTCCGTCTACTTTGTGGAACCCTGGGGCTTGAACTCAGGTCGCCAGGCTTGTCAGTAAATGCCTTAACTCATTGAGCCATCTTGCTGGGCCACATTTTGGGGTATTTTTCTTTTTATGTTGGTTAAAGTCCATGGGATTGTCTTGGCCTCCTGCTCTCGACCAGAACTGGGGAGCTGAGCAGTACTGTCAGCACCCCAAACCTCCCTTCTCTTATTCCACCAGGCTCCTGTGACTGTCTCATCCCACTAACACAGGAGCCCGTCCTCAGGAGCCATGCCAGGCTAATGGGGTTACCCTTGGATCCCATGTGCTCTCCTAGATCACCCAGTGAACTAGTCCCCTATTTGCATGGGAATGGTTAGACAACATTACCTCCAGGACCAGTCTTAGCAACCAGTGGCCCTGATTGGTGTTAGGGCTGCAGTCATGGCTTTGGGCTTCCCTAAGGCTGTCCCCAGGGCAGTTACAGGTGAGCCCACCATCCCTTCTGTATTTGTCCATCATGTGTCTGCCTAAGCTTTGTACTGTATTTCCTAAGCTATTCTTCCTGATCCTCAGATAAGTGGAGAAGTCACAGTCCCTGTTGGGCCCCATTGAGGGGTCCTCCCCAGCAGCTTCTGCTTCAGGCTTAGAGGACAACTTTAATATGGAAGGGAGCTGACATCTAAGCAACCAGGCATGAAAACGGCCCTGGGGATGGAATAAGGGGAAGAATTTCCAAATGTATATATATGACCTTGGCTTCTAGCACGTCAGTCTGTCCAGCTAGGATGTTTGCTTTTTGGTGCTGGCAATCAAACTTAGAGTCTCATGCATAGCAGACGAGTGATTTACTACTGAGCTGCACACCTAGCACAAAAACACAGGTTTTAAGGAGCCCTCCCTTCTGCTGTCCAGGTCCGTGCGCCCCTGGACCAACACCTTTTAGAAGCTTGAAACACGAGGGTGGGGACTTAGTCCCCAGGGCCCGGAAGACGAACAAGATATGAGAGATGGTCATCAGACTTTATTTCCAAAGAGCAGAGGACATTTGACCTCCACAGGAGCTCACCTTCTCCCTCCCCACCCCTTCCCAAGTCGGCTCCCCACAGGCCACCTCCCTCCTGACCGCCCCCTTCCACCCCAATCTCTCTTAAGCCGTTCAAAATTTGGAGGAAATAAATCTCACTGCACTAATTCAGTGAGAGTTTGAGCCTCGTCAGTGCAGAACAAATAAAAGGAGTGAACCGGCATGACATTTTACTGCAAAAGAGAGGTCGTTTCCAGCCACTAATAAAAAGGATTTGACACAGACTAATAAAGAGAAATGAATTTCTCTAATGGCCTAATTTAGCACATTCAGCACTGTGCCTCCGCCTGGGTGCTGGGAGCATGGACAGAGGCAGGAGGGTGGGAGAGACAAGGCTGGTCTCTGGGAGAGGGGAAGAAGGGATGATCTCAAATAACATTTTATTATTTCTTTTCTCTGTTCCGTGCCCCCGGCCCCACCCCCACCCTCATCACCTCTCCCCAGGAGCATCCGAACTCAAATCAAGCCCAAGGTATGCAGTTCCTGTTAACGATCCAAAGAAATAAAGAAGCTCTCTCCATAGGATTGCAGCCTTGTGCGTGCGAGCTTAAGAAGGTGATTAAACAGGATGTGTTGATTTCTACAGGGGTTTAAGTCATCGTTTGGTTTAATTACTTCTGACACGTCTGCCTTCCTGTTTTCTACATCACCCAACTACGCTGGTCAAGAGCGCCCAGTGGGGGGCTAGGTGGGTGGGACTGCTCTCCCCAGGGAAAGCAGACAGATCAGACAGGGACCGGGGCGCTGGCTGAAGCCCTTGGCAGAGGTTCCCACCACTCCTCTCAGCGAGGAAAGCCTGAGACCCCTGGGATCGCGATAGTCCCTCTGCCAAGACCAAGAGGCTTTTTTTTCAGGGTCAGAAGTTGCTTACCCTACCTCGCTGAGGCTTCCGAGAGCTGGTGAGAATCCACAAAATTCTTTTCACACCCCCCTCCCACTTTGAGACAGGTTTTTCCGCAAAGATTGGGGCTGAAAAATTTCCTGAAAGTTTGTGAAGACCCGGGACGGAGACCACAAACTTTCCTGGCACTCCAATCTGACTGAGTTCCCCTCTGTGGCTGCAGCACGTGTTCTCTTTATGAAAAGGACTGGAGAAAAGATAGCTGGGTCCTTTCCCTCCTTAGGCAATTTGACGGTGCTGCTTCTTTTGTTTTTAATTTAAACCATTTTTTTTTCCTACTTAGTGAAGAATAGAAACAGAGAGACAGGGTGGGGGAACGATGCAAACAGCTTGGGAGAGGCTGGGAGTCAAAAAACGAAGAACAAGAGTGTCAGAATAGACACACAGTCAGAAAAAGCCACTGCAGATTGGAGGAGCTCAGGGATGCTCCCAGGCACAGTCCTTGCTCTCTCTGGAAGATAAATCCTGTCAAGCCTCTGTCCCTTCTTTTCATGTGACCTTGGCCAGGCTACAGACCTCAATTATGGGTTCAGCCAAGTATGTGGCCACCTGACTGGGCTGTCCACCTCCTCCTGGTCCCCGTGGCCACCCTGGGAGCCTCCAGACTCCCTCAGTACCATCCCCCATCCCTCCCTACCAGATTCATCCTGCTGAGGTACGGGCAGAGGGAGCCCAGGCTCACTGCCCAATCCTTCTAGAGCCCCAGGTTCCTTCCAAAGGGAAGAGTTAGGGACGGGAAGATGACCAGAGGGTGGAAGGGATGATACGTGATAGATATTTCTGGGTGGAAACCATCTAGAAGGACCAAAGTCACCGACAGAGTCAGCCTGCTCCAGAAGACACTAATCTGTTTGCCGGAGGGCCAGCTGGGGTGGGACACTAGGGTGGGGCTGGCAAGAGCTACAGCTTACCCATATCGCCACGCATGGCTGCCAAAGGCCTTCCTTCCTTCCCAGAAACTCGACCCAGGGGCTGGCATTGTGATGCTTTATTGCTAGTATTCCAGGCCAGAGAACACAGGGGTCACAGAGACAATATCCCAGAAGGCACTGCTCCAGGCTCTGACTATGCACTGGGCCCCACTGACTTCTATGCACCGTGCTTCCAGCCCCTGCATTCCTTCTACTGGTTGGCAGAACCCAACTCCACACACCCTCTCTTCGGTGAAGACTCTATGGGTCACTCTAACAACCAGGCTGTCCAGTTCTTTCACAGTCAACGCAGGAAACTCTTGGGTTTCCCTCATGACTTCACTCATGGCTCAGAGTGCGAAACAGGGGAGTTTGGAACAAATACAGGCTTCGGAGACAGACAGGAACATGACATCTGGGCGCGTTACAGAATGTCTCTGAGCCTCAGTTTCCCCTTTTATTTAACAGGGATAATCCCTTTTATGCGTAATTAAATGAAGACTGATAGTCTTTGGCCCTGAGTAAGCTAGCGGTTAATACTCATTTAGCCCCTCTGGAGGCGTGTGGACGCCCTTGTGCAAAGCAAGAATGATACCATCCACGTCCATCCATTTATTTTTCCTAGTCTGATGACTCATTTGCCTGGATAATGAGCCCATGTGCTATATTCAATAGAGGCTCAGAAAGAGAAGGGGGAGAGATGGCGTGCCATTTTCAGAATGCAAAACCAACTTCCTTCCTACCTCCCTCCTTTCCTTCCTTCGCTTCTTTCTTTCTCTTTTGAATGAACACACGGAGGACAGAGGTCCATTTCCCCTGTCCATCCTCACTTTAGTCTTTGAGACACAAAGTGTTGAGCTGAGCTTACTGCTCATCATCGAGCGGGGCTGGCTGGCCAGCAAGCCCCCAGAGACCAGCCTGTCACGCCATCCCAGCGCAGTGCTGGTATTACAGTCATGCATTGCTACTCCCAGCTTTCCCATGGAAAGTTGAATAGCCCAACTCAAGCTCTTTATCCCGCTGAAGCGTCTCCCCAGCCCAACATCGTGCTTTTAATGGCTAGGAGCTCGTTCTAATTTTCCGATGTGTTCTTATCAGCACGTCATCTCTCAGGGACACTGTTTTCTGATGTCTCTCTGATGGCAGTCACAATAGCTTTCTTGGCAGTGCTATCTCCTGCTCTCTATGTTGCTTTGGAGTCATTGAGACAGGGTTTTGTATGAGCCCCAGGCTGATTTTGCATTTGTGATGGAGCTCAGGCTGGCCTCGAACTCCAACAGTCTTCTCATCTTAGTCTCCTGAGTGCTGGGCTTAAAGTCATGAGCCACCAGGTCCAGCCAAAACTTTATTTTCCTTTAATCAAAAAAGTACTACCAGTAAGAATTCCTATTTCCCTATGACGTTGACTTCTACTAACCACAGTTGCTGCACACGGAGCCATTTTCCTTCCCACGAGGTGAGCGACTGCTGTCTGTGCTCCGATAACTTCCTAAATTCCCAATGAGTGTAGAGACAGAGAGTGGAGCTAGCAGGGGATCAATAGGGCTCTGACCATCGATGAATGGGAAGACTCAAATGAGGCAAGCTGCAACTACAGAGATGAGATTTCTGAGACAGGAGGTTGACTTTCTTTCTGGCTTAGAGTCTGTTGTTACCGGGCAAGCTTGAGTCAGATTTAGCCATCTGACAGCTTGTGGACATGGCTGCTGCAACAGGACCTGCTTCTGCTGGGGTATGTGGGTGGGGAAGGGTGGAAGGTCTTGGGGTGGGGTGTGAAAAAAGGTGCATGTTCAGCCTCTACTCCCTCCCCCCCAACTTCGAAAGCACCAGATGGAGAGAACAGAGCAGGGTGGGGGAGAACAAGCCAGAAGCCCCTGGTTGGATGTATTTTTACTTCAGGTGTGACGTTGAAAGCATGCAGGATTATTTTTAGTCCTGCCCAGTGGGCGGTATGTTCGCCTGGGTTGCCTTGGAGAGGACTGCTTCTTGTTACTAAATCGGAGCTGCATCTGTTAGGGTTCCTGGGCTGCAGCCCAGCTCTCTTCCCCCAGGTGGGTGGACGGTGAGTGTGGGACCCAGGCAGGCCAAATTCCTGCGCGCGCACACGTGTACTTACACACACACACACACACACACACACACACACACACGGGGTGGGGGGGCTGGCACATCAAAAACAAAATCAATATAAAATCTCAACAATGTGGATGTTAAGTCTAGTCTACAAGAGCAAAAAAATCTAAAAACAAAACCTTACATAGGCCTTCTGCCCAGCCCTTACATGAAGAGCAGAGGTAACAGGCAAGGAAAAGAATCGGCTTTCCCTGAAATTAGGCAGCAAAAGAGTGGCGGTCAGAGGGTCTATCCCGGTCACCAGAAAACCAGGCAGCTCACAAACAGGTCGTATTGCAGGAGAGGACCAGGTTAGAGGAGGAGAAGGGAGCTCTGTCCTCTTTACCTTGGTCACCAGCAGGGACTGAAGGCATATTCACACATATTTGGTGGCACTAGTTGAGTTATAAAGAACTCTTAAAACACACTCACGGCAACCCACCCCTGTGCCCTTTATACACCCATACTACTGATTAGCAAACTCACATGCTGTGTGGTTGAGTTACGTCACCTAGTAAGTGATTTGAAACTTAATCTGGGTATTCAAATCCCAAGTGCTAAACTCTTCCATTTCTCCCACGTGGTAATTTTTTACTTTTATTTTTAAGTCTATTTCATTCATTTGTATGTGGTTTATATATATATTTATATGTGGGCAGGTACTCATGGACAGTCAAAGGACAGTTTGGCAGGGGTTGGTTCCCTCCTTCCACCACGTGGGCATCTGAGGATTGAACTCAAGTTGTCAGGTTTGGCAGCAAGCACCTTTAACGACAGAGTCACCTCACTGGGCCTCAGATGCTAATTTTCTTTCTTTCTTTTTCTTTAATATTTATTTATTATCTATACAGTGTTTTGCCTGTATGCCTGCAAGCCAGAAAAGAGCACCAGATCTCATTACAACCACCTTGTGTTTGCTGGGACTTGAACTCAGGACCTCTGGAAGAGCAGTCAGTGCTCTTAACCACTGAGCCATCTCTCCAACCCCCAGATGCTAATTTTCAATCACTTCTTTCCTTTCTTTATTCCACCATCCTTGAATGTTATGTATCTTGGGTTCAGAAACCAAGCTGTTCTGTGTATCCTTAAGCATTGAGACAAGAAATCTCTGCTTTATCAGCTAGGTTTCCAGAAGTACATCCTCTGCTAACAACACTTCTCCGTGTGGGGACACACTTCAGCATTTACAGAGCCCCGTTTTTCTCGTTGGATGTCTACTCTATGGAGTAGAATGGCCTTTCAGAAGAGCTTCAGTGATTTCACCCAATAATAGAGTTGGAAGAGACAAGCTTGGCTCTGTGTTCTTTTCACATAGCCATGAAATGCATCAGTGTGTAGCAAATGCAGAGGGCCATTGGTTAAAGGAGGGGGGCTTAGGTCAGTTGAACCGTGGTAAGGAACCACTGGAGAAAGACACCCTAAAGCCCCAGTATGCTCTTACTCTACCCCACTTCATTTGCACTACTAGGGAGACCCTGTACTGGCTCCATTCCCTTTTGTAAAGAGGCTGTAGTCACTGGTCACTGGGGTCTCTGTGTACCTACCACTGTATGACCTTGTGAGGATAATTCTTCGGGCTTCTGGATTCCTGGGTAAGTTATATCTTGATGGGGGTATGGGCACAGCCTGCGGACATTTCAGTTCTATCTAGATGAAGACTGTGAGTGGTCGAGGCCCAGGATTTACCATCTCCGGGCATACTGCTCCAGAACGAGGCAGTTACAGCCCACTGGCCTAACAGGAACCTGTGCAGAAGCCAAGCTTGAGCCAAGAGCCTTCAGAAGCCAGTGGGGAGGGAATAGAATGGGCTTTCCTTGCAACCAGAGAAACTAGAGCCTGGTGTCACTTCCTAAATAATGGCTTCAGAAGTCTGGAGCCCCCCAATGACAGCCACTAGCTGAGATTTTCTTTCCCATGCCAGTAAACCCAGCTGCTTCAGAGAGCAGGGAACAGTCCCTCAAGAGTCTAGCCCATAAAGCCTAGCCAAGGACACAGCCTGGAACATGTGTCCCTTGTACCTAGTACTTCAGAGGCCTTGGCCTAGAGCTGGTCCCGACTTCATCCTTGGAATGGCTCCGTTTCTCTCACGCCATTCTGGGGCTATACCTTATCTAACACATTCCATGCATGACCAAGCAGAGTGCCAGTGAGGACAGAGAGTTAACCCGTGGGGTCACTTAGTAGTAGCCAAAACACTCTTTGGTCACAGGGTGCACAAATTCCCTCAGCGACGCATCGTTAGGAAGTGGCAGTTCCCAGGGCCCTGGCCAGGAAGTTGCTGAAGGGGGTAGTCACAACAGGACCCCTGCCCCCTTGTCCAGCCTGATTGCAGGGACACTGGCTTCCTAGCATCTCCCAGCCCAGCCCCTGGAAGGACAGCTTCGATGATGCCGTTCTCTCAGGATTCGCCTCCCTCTGAAAAAGCAGTGTGACTCTCCCGCACAAGGCCCATGCCTAAGTTAGACACTCAGATGCATTTTGGAGCCCTTACTATGGGGCCTGGTTCATCCTTCAGCTACTTTCTGCCTCTATTGTCCTCCCTCCATGTTCATTCCTTCTTTGTAATGCCTTTAGGACTCAATACGATGTTTTACATCCCACAGCACACTAAATAAATGCTTAATTGAATAGCATTGTGAGTAGGAGCCCCCTCTCATCTTTGTAGCCCCTGCCCACGACTTCCTCGTTTTACTGACCCTGCTTGCTTCAATTTTCCAGAGCTGACACCTAGAGAGACCGCGTCCCATCTGCCAGATGTGCACGTGGGGTGTGTTTGTGCACTAGTGTGGGGGAGTAGACCTGCCCCTGGCAGCCAGAGGGAGATGGCAGATCTCTTTTGTTCCTCCCCACCTTAGTTTTTGAGTCAGGGTCTCTCACTGACCCTGAACCCTAAAGAGGCTGACCAGTGAGTGCCCAGGATCCACCTACCCAAGCAAGCCCATCACTCAGTTACAAACAAGCACTGCCTTTCCCCCTCTGCCTCTGCCTCTGCCTCTGACTCTGTCTCTGTTTCGCTTTCTCTCTTTTTGATCCAAACTCTGGTCTCCGTGCTTGAGCGGCGAGCACTTTATTCTTGAGCCTCTCCTCAGCACCCGCCCCCACCCAGGTTCTTTACTAAGCCTTGGCCTGTGCCAATCTAATCCTGACGAAAAGATAGTATTACTTTTGCTCCCGTTTACAAATGAGGAAGCCGGGACATAGAACGACTTAGTGCCCAGTCGTGGAGCCAGAGTGTGAAGCAGGCAGCTGCCAAGGCTGTTGTCCTATATCACCGAATGTTTCAGACTGAGTAGGCCGAAGCCACAGAGCTGGGCAGGTACTTAAGACCCTCCAGGCCACCGAACACACACAGCCCTCTGCACTGGGCGACACCTAATGCTCCGTAAATTTACCCTGGCTATCAGTGTTTTCTTTTCTCCGGTTGAGAAAATGGAGGCTCGGAGAGATTAACTCACCCAAGGTGACAAAGTTAGTTATCACCACATCTATTTCTAGAACATTTTTCTATTTCCCCTGCCTAGCATGGGTTGCTAGGCTGAATTTGCACCTCCAGCTAAAAGGACTGTCAGGATCAAGGCTTGGGATTCGGTGACCTTTAGGATGGTCTCATGGGAGTGATCTGAACGCCGATCGGCTGTCCTGTTTCCTCCCTTCTCTGAGAGGTGCGGATTTGAGAGGAACCCAGTCTGGCTGCAAGAGGAACGAGCGTAATATACATAGCGCTTTAGGAATGCACCTTGCTCTATTGAGTGACAGCTGGACTTGGCACGAGATCTCAGGGGGGTAGGGCACACCTGGGTGGAAGCTCCCAGCTAATTGGCTCATGGGATCCAGAACTGATCTGAAGAGTCATGTATGTTGTATGCAAAAGCCAAGATTCTAAGACAGGAGAAAAGAAAGAGGAGAGGAAAAGAATGGTTGAAGGCAGGGCTTCTGGAGCTGCCGTGAGTTCGCTCCCTGGGAAGCCCGCAAAGGCTCTTGGGCAAGGGTGGATGCTGAGAGGTGGCTGGCTCAAGCGCACTGAAAAGCATTGTATAGAGTCCCCAAAGGAGAAAACTCTCTGCCTCGGGGTTCAGTTGGAGCACCATGGACTTACGCACTTAGACGGCGGGCGCTTACTCCACCCTCAGCACTTTTTGAAGCATTAAGTCATTAAAGACAAAACACTGCAAACTAAAATTTCCATGTTAGACCCGAGAGGACAGAACCAAGACAGGATCAAGGCCTTTGAAGGCTACTCCACGGAATCTGCATGGAGGATTATTTCCTGTTCCCGTTTGTAAGTAGGGACTGTGCATCTGTGATCTGGCTCCTCGTGTGGGGATTGTACTTCACCCTGGAGAGACTGAGTCCTGTGGATCTCTTTCCACCCTTCAGTAGCCCTTTTGAGTGGGTCATGGAAGGAGCATTTACACAACAGAAATTGGCAAATGCTACTACTACTAGACTCTCCTCGCCCCAGCCACTTGCCAGCACATCAACCTAGGGCATGATGTATTTATGGGGCACTGTCTAACCTTTTTAATTAGTGCCCTCAACAAGTATTATAACACCCTCTTTGCCTAAATTGCTAAGGATGGTTTGTGTGAAGTGTTGGGGACAGAGCAATGAGCAAGATTGACAGGGACCCAACCCTGTCCTCATGGAGTTAACAGTCTAGCGAGTGGAGGGCACGGGAATGTTAATCCCAGAAGTTAATCCAATTAATTTAATTGTAATGGCACAAAGGAACACGGGGCAGAGAAGAGGAGTCACCCTCTCTGGCTGATCCTGCAGCTGACCCTCTAGTGCTTTTCCACGGGGAAGCGAAGCACAATCGTTTTACTCTTTTCTTCCCATCCCGGCCCCCGGCCCACACGTCTTTATCACAGGTAACTTCAGCGCTGCCCGTGGGTCACAGCTCTGAGGGTTCTCCCGCCAAAGGTGAGGCAGCCCAGACTTTAGCTGAGCATGCTCGGCAAAGTCGCCCTCCTCCCCCACCCTCGCACCTGGCCAGCCTAGCTCCCTGCCACTCTTCTGCTCCCCAGGACATCGCGGTTTCCATGGGAACCCACACACTTCAAAGGGGAGCGAAGGAGACTGGAGGGGAGGAGGGGGAGTGAAAGCTGGATTAACCTCACCCTCTTGGCCCCGTCTCTGCTCTGCCTCCTAATCCCTCCGTCTCAAGCTGCACCCGACACCTGACCACCGTTCAGCCGCGCGGCAGGTGGGGTGCTGCAGTCCAAGTTACATTTGAACTTCACTGGAAGAAGGAAACATCAGCGTTGCGGTGGGGGCTGAGAAAACCGAGGACCATCCAAACTTAAAGCCTCCTACTCCACAAGCCTCCCCTCTTCCTGTTCCCTCTCATCATTGCTCCTGGGCCACAAACACAATTACCCGGGATGTGTATCCAATCATGGGATCTGCTTGGATTAGACTGAAATCATTAATCTGAGCCGGAGCTCCTGGTTGCCTTGCTGATTAGCCCAGATGATGCTCTGGTATGATCCAATTAAAGACAAGTTCTGCTAGACCCCTCCCCCAGCCCCCAGATCAGAAGGGAACCAATACATTTCATTAACACATCCTTTTACACAAATAAAACCTTGGGGGCACTGGCAGGCTCCCTTCCCTTTGTCACACTGCCCCTCTGCCTGTCAGCAGGGGCTGTATCGGTGGGGGGTGGGCAGCCTCCCCTATCTTCCTCCATCTATAGTCCTAGAAGGGGCCACAGGGAAGACTTCCAAAAAAGTAGCACTAATCTGAATGGGAAGGGTCTTATTATATTTATTGATATAAAATGTGGACTCCTTGATGTGTTTGGAACAACCAAACTGCCCCGGGCAGGCAAATCTAATTAAAATTACCGACCCTACAGGAGCCTGGGCATCCAAGCAATGGCTGCTGAGAGGGCTACTGGTACTGGTAGAAGAGGTGTGAATGCAGGAGCCACTCTGGGGCTCTGGGCCTCGAGCAATAGGGCTGGAGAGCTGGGGAGCTGGGCAATAGAATAGGTGTTAGCTCCAACCTATCCAGGCATGTTTGCCTAGGAGTGCCTCTCCTGGGCCAGAAGGCCACAGCCTACCTTGGGCAAATGCTCAGGGCTTTTGTTGGGTTAGCCCAAGGGAAGAAAAAGAATGAGCAGGAAAAAGTGCTAACTGAAGGAAGTTCTGCACCTACTTCAAGGGACACGGTGAACAGGTCTTGGGGAGCAGTGGGTCACCTCTCCTGCAGTTTGGCTTGGGTGCAGCGTGAGTCTGGAACCTTGGGAAGGACTTGGAGCCTGTGGATGTGATGGGCTTGTGAAGCACAGTTTTGCTTTACGCCAACCACGGTGCCAGGTGCTTACATGGTTGCCTCATTAACTCTTATTAAATATGCTGCTTGAGTCTCTCATGGACCTGAAGCTCAGTGAGTGGTAGGAGCACAAGCCTGAGCTTCCAGAAACTTTTTATGCCTAGCAGATAGCATGACTGGATGCACAATGGTAATTGTGTTTGTGGCCTAGGGGCAACAATGAGAACGAGCAGGAGACCAGTGGGGTGGGGGTGGGGGGCTTTATGTTTATGTGTGCACTGTCTTCTCAGCACCCCACCTTGGCCTCGCTGATGGTTTCTCCCAAAGAGCACCTATTTTTTAAAAAATTATTATTTTAAGTATATTAATGCTTTGCCTGAACCACAAAGCCAGAAGAAGGCATTGGACCTCCTGGAACTGGAGTTACAGACTTTTGTGAGCTGCCATGTGGGTACTGAGAATCAATGAGTCTTCTGGAAAAGCAACCAGGGTCTCTGACCCCTGAGCCATCTCTCCAGCCTGCAAAGATCCTCTTAATCAGAGACACCCTCTATGATCCATGCTTACTACATACCCACTCTGTATGGTTCTGCGAAAAGGCACAGGATGAGTCTCTCACGAGCATATGAATCCCCCAAGACCATGTTGAATCTGGAGGTTCGGGGGGACCCTGAGACATGGCCTTTCTAATCAGTTCTCACTTATTTAATACGCTGCTGCTGGCCCACAGACCACATCTGGAGCAGCAATCTAAATAGAGTACTACGAGTGTAAGCCTGAGCCATTGGGCCACTGGGTGGCTTTCAGAGGTCATTTACTTCCTCTTCCTTCTCAAGATGCTCACGCTCACGAAGGCACACAAGAGTTACCCAGGCTCACGGACAGGCAGCTGTGAAAGCCCTCTTTCCACCTGCAGCTGCTCTTGCCGTGGGCTGATCCTGACCCTGTAACAGCAAGTTCCGTTTAGCCTGAAAGGGCTAGCCTACACTTTTCTCCAGCTGGTAGAGTTTCTTGCTCCGCCAATAAGACCAGCCACAAACACTGCCTCCCAAAGGAAATCTGCCCAGTTGCTCTGAGTACACAGTGGTGCCTTCTTATTTGCATATCTATTGGGTCCTGGGGTGACAAGCACACTTGTGTTTACCTTCCTACCTCACCCTCTTTCCCAGGAGTCCAGCATAGTGCCTGCAATATTAATAGCAATGATTCAGTAGGAGAATATGAGGGAGGGAGGGAGAGAGGACACCAAGGGAGGCCCCTTTGTCCTCCCCGAGAGCTACCAACACCAGTTACTATGAACAGATTTCAGAATTCCCTGGGCAGAGCTCTGAATCCACAGGCAGTGGGCCTGGCTTGTGCATTGCACAGGCAGGGACCAGGTACTGTTTTCTTTTTCTGCAAGACTTAGGTGTTGGCATTAGAGGCAATCAGCTTATCTGAGCAACTAAAAATAATGCTGCTATAATGATAATAACATCACTAATTGCCACCATTATCATAAAGGCATTGTCTTTGGGGTGTAGGGAAAGAAAGGAATCACTCTTCCTATTCACTTGTCTTCCTGTTTGCCTGTCTGGGGTGCATCATTCCCCGGGTTACTTGTATTAGCTGTGATGTATCCTGCCAGGGTAAGTTGCACTTGCTGGTGCATGGGAACATGTGAACTTGCAGAGGTGAGTGCAAGCCAGAGCCCAGCCTCAACACCAAGTGCAGTCTTGGTCATCTTCCCTTTGTACCGTGGGAACCTCATGAACAAATGACAATGAAAATCTCATTCAGGTCTGTTTTTACATAACTGTACCTTCTTCTCCAACCACACACACTAGAACTAGAGTTCATGAAGGCAAGTGGGTATTTCCCTGAGCTTCACTATCTTCTCATTCAGGATGCTGCCCTGGGTACATGGTGCAAGCAGAATGAGAGGAACAAGCTACCTGCTCTCAGCAAGCTCTCACTCTGGGGAAGGGCCAGGACCCCACAGTCACATACAACGTCTATTGCAAGGCAGCATGGATCTGAGTCAGTCCAAGGGACAGCTAGCTGCATCAAGTTCAATGCTGACAAAGACAACTCAGATCCCTCTTTTTGTTGACTGACCAACTGATTCAACCTGTCTGGACTTGTAGCGGAGAAACTGTGTGTTTTAATAAGCTCTCCCTATTTGCATACACACAGTTTGCTTGCTACCAAGTTGTAGACGGTGCAATCAGATGCATGGTGAGCTTGTTGGAGTGAAGGCAACGAGAAACATGGTGAAGAGAGGGTTTGCTTAGCTGAACGGAGGGTTTCTGATTTCATTAGGGGCTATCTTCCCACTTGAGATGGTAAGGGTGTCCTCATGGCTGACACTGTCCAGCCTTTCCTATCGCCCACAGATACTTCCTGCAAGCAAAGCAAACCCACAGTGGCGAGCTAGGGGCGGGGTAAGTGGATTCTGAATTGAGGGATGCTCAGGCAAGCCGCTGCTGGCCATCACTGTTGATGAGCCTACCCTCTGTGCCTTCTGACCTGCATCTCTCAGCCCAGACCGGCTGGAGAGTCCCCTACCTGTACACAGCTCGCTTGTCAGCCTCCAGCTGGGCCTGGGGATCGATGGGGGCACTGGGCACAGGCGTGCTGGCGGTAGCTGAGGGTGCTGAGATGTGGACAGGCTGGGCCTTGGAAGGTGGCTGGGTAGTGGCTGTCATCTGCAGAGAGAAGAAAGAAGAAGGCATTTTAGATGGAATGAGAGGTCTTCCTTGGGCTGTGCTGTGCCTGGGAGGGAGAATGTGGGCAAGAGAGCTGCACCTATGCAATGCATCTGCTACAGCGGGCAGTAACACAGTCTTCTCATTTGTTTAAATGAATATGGTCTAGAAAACAACTTAGTAACCAGGGAATGAATGCCCAACACACTTTGAAAACAGATAAATTTATTTTATTTCACTGAGACAGGGTCTCTTGTAGCCCAGGTTGCTTTAAAACTTGACCTGCTGCTGAGCTCATCCTGAATGTATAAGCTACCTGTTTCCACTTCCCAAACACTGGGATTACAGGTGTAGCTTCTGGGTCTTGACCTGAGAACTAGTTCTTACTGTAAATGTTGTTATCGTTGCCGGGAGGTGAAAACAAACAAACAAACAAAAAACCCAAAACTACAATGCAATAAACTATTTAAATTATATTGATGAATCTTTTGTGTTTGAGTGGTTTTGTATATGAGTTCATGTATGTTTGTGTACCACATGCATGTCTGGTGCTCTTGAAGTTCAGACAATGGCAGTGGGTCTCCTGAAACTGGAGTTAAAGATGGTCGTGAGGCCCCATGTGGGTACTGGGAACTGAACTCAAGTCCTTCGCCAGAGTGTCAAGTGCTATTAACAACCGAGCCACCTCTCCAGCTCCTGTCTATGGGTCTTCTGAACAGCCATGAGTTTGATAAGATAACGTTAAAAAGCAGGAAAAAGAGGCTGAATATTTTTTCATTTGAGCAGTTTTATTTATTCCTTTTAATACAAGCCAAGAGGTGACCTTCCAGGAGTTTGGATGGCTGCATGAATGGCCCTCCAAATATGGCCACTTGAAGATGAGCATTTATGGGCAGTGGACAGACATCCGCGCTTGGTCATAGCAATGACTTTGGAGGAGTGGTTTTCACAGTGGATCACAGGGTTTTGAAGGTGTCCCAAGGCTGACAATTCTACACTAACTATACCAATTCCTTTTAATATAACACATTGAATTTTCTGACTAAATTTCATTTAAAGAAATGGTCCAATATATCTAAAAATTTGAAAAGCATTATAACCGAATTTAATTCTATTGTGTTCTCTTAGTTAAAATAGACCCCTAAGATGGTGACGTGTCAACATATCTGAGGTTCTCCTCCATCCACCTAGCCCTGACACCATGAGAGCCCTAGTCACATTGTTCTTGGACAGAGCACACGTTTGGCTCTGACTCTATTGCCCTAATCACTACCAACTGCACTCAACTGACCATATTTAAATAAAAATGACTGAGGTTTGAAAAAAAATTGTCAAGAAAAAGAGTCAATGAATAAATGAATGAATATTCAGAATCACAGGTTGGCTGTTCCTAATAGGACCCATGTCCCTGCTTTATAGAAGAAAAAGGGTTTTGTGAACACAGCATATAATTGCTATGTGTATACCCCCAGGTGCCAACCTTTAAAGAAAAACTCGGCCCCTCTCCCCACTCCCCTTGCTTTATTCTTCCTGTCTGTTCCTCACCGTGACCATAAGCTATATGTACATTTGATTGTTTTCTCCCCACCCTATCTAAAACTCAAGGAGGGCTCATAGCAGTTGGATTCCATCACTAGTATTAGATGAATGTTGAATCAAGGGATTAATGAATGACAGAGGATAAATGAGACACTGTAAAAAATATGTTTTACTATACTGTATCAATTTTGTCAAAAGAAAACATCTCTGCCACTATGGGATACACGTGCAAACTGGTTGCAGAGGGGGCTTGGTATAACGCATGGTGCCTCGAAGCCAGCAGACAATTGCTTGTCTCTTTATTAACCTTTGACCTCAGACAAATCCCTTAAATTGCCTAAGCTCCTGTTTTCTCATCAGTATGCATTTAGGATTGGTGGTCTTTAAAGAGGTGCTACATGGACGAAGAGTGAGGTAATATTGCACTAGACTTCCCGCCGCAGAAAGAGGACATACGCAGTGAAGACGGTGGTCCTCGTCACCCTGATCTGGCCTTGCATTAGACTTCCCGCCACAGAGAGAGGATATACAGTGAAGACGGTGGTCCCAGTCACCCTGGTTCTCTCATCGGTCCCCTCCAATGGGCATGTTTGCAGGTGCTTTCCAGAGTCCCTGCCACATACTAGGCACTGCGCAACACTCTGGGCTTGCCGAGAGCAGTGCAGGCAGCTTGGAAAATTTGGCAAGATCATTAAACTGGCAGATGAGGAAATTACAGTGTAATTCTCCCAGGCAACGCATCTCGCACTGTATGTGGTCCGGTGGACAATCGCTTGGACAGTGAACTATACCTCACTGACGATAATTAAAGGACGTATGTCAGCATCTGGGAAGTTTCTAGGCAAAGGCTACATGCTTTCTTTTGGTTTTCTTTTCTTTTTATTTTTCTTTCTTTCTTTCTTCCTTTCTTTCTTCCTTTCTTTCTTTCTTTCTTTCTTTCTTTCTTTCTTTCTTTCTTTTTTAAATATTTTTCTTGGTGACGGAAAGGCTATCTAAGGAAATGTTCAACAAATTTGCGGATGATGAGAAACTTGGACCCAAAAGGTCTTTACAGATTTGGACGATAGGGTAAGCCTAATAAGATTATTTTTCATCTGATAAGTTTAAATTGAACATTTCTAAAAATAAGACATAATCAATAGTGTATGTGCAGAACAGGGGATACAGGCTTAGTATCAATGCATTAGCTGGTGGCTAGCTCGATATAGCCCAGGTGTAATGTGTCTGTGAACAAGGAACAAGCAAATCCCAACATGAAGTAATGCTATCTGAGGATGCACTAATGAAAGCCCAGTGCACAGAGTGAGGGGGTTAGGACTCTGTTTCCCCTCGGATTAAACAAGTACCTGGAGGGACATTTGGAGGACAGCTGTCCAGCACGGTGAAGGGACCTTGTAGTTTGTTGCATGAAGACTACCTGAAAGACGTTGCATGTGGAAGCATGCTGTTGCATGTGTAAGCATGGTTTGGTAAGCAGGGGAAATGGGGGAGACGTGAGATTTCCCCCTCAGCATCTGAATGAGGGGGTTATGACGGAACATGGGAGTTGTAGAATGTACTCTAGTCCTGATGCAAGCACAACCACAAAGCTCATCCGAGGGGAAAATGTCAACTCGGCTGTGCCCACTAAGTAAATTGTCTGGTGTCCTTGAAGGTATCCAGAGGCCTCTACTAAGATGAGCCCGTGGAGCAGAGAAGCGTGAGGGAGGTACTCCTCTGCCTGATTGGGGAAAGGTAGTGGAAGGCCCTGATGGGATAAAGATGAATGCTCAGAATAAAAATTAAATCAAAATCGGCCATTTGCAGATCTCCTGAGAGACCCTGAGAGACTGTTAGAGGGTGGGAGAGACCAGAGCTGCTTTGAGAAGGAGGATGGCTCAAAGTTAAGTGTCTCATGGGGGCCGATCCAGCAAAGTCTGCATTTCTTTCAGGTTTGGAGGATGAATGTTTACTTCCAAACAGGTTTCTTTGGCTAGCCATTTCCAAAGACCTGGAATTCAAATAGGACCAGTCACTGTTCACAAGGTCAGAGGCTCTACAGGGATATGGGGTAATTTGAAATCCACTTTAGGGGCAGTAAAGTCTAAAGAGTAGGAACAGGGGCAGAATCTGGGTGAAGCAGGGCAGGACATGGCTGTTAAATGGCCTCATGGAACGGCCTGTGAAAACTGATGGTTGAAGTTTTCGGGAATTTTGCAAGCTGGTTGACGTCTGGGTGCCTTGAAATTGGCCACGGTGGGAGCACTTACAGCAAGGAAATTGGTGAATGGTGCAAATCAGGGCTGAACCCTCCTCTCCAACCCCTGCCCCAAGAGCTGACTGTTAGTTATTCACCAGCACACCACTAATTCCAGGGTACTCCCCAAGGGACTTCCTTCCACTCTCCTTAGCCTGACATGAAAGGAAACTAGCCTTCATATCCATCCACAAGGCCATTCAGTACATTCCCAGCTGGTCTCAAAGCCACTCCAGACCCTGGCGTTTCCTTTAAGGAAATTCTACCTGGCTCAATGGGAATGAGGCAGGGATGATATTAACACAAACATGCAGCACCATCCCTTTAAAGGTAGAGGAGGTTAGGACAGAGAGGAGGAAGAAGGCAGAGTTGAGCAGTGCCCTTAGAGCAGACTAGGGGATCAGAAAAGACTCAGGCAAGTGAAGCAGCCTGAACCAGGCCTGGGTTTGATGACATGTTTTGGCATAAGTCTCCTGACATTATTGTATTTCCCAATGTGGAAAAAATACCTGCTTCACAGGCTGTGAGGCCTCATTAAGAGGACAAGATCATGTCTAGGGGAAAGGGCAAGATGGTGTTGGCCCATCTATGTGATTCTTGCCTCTTCTCTTAGCTGTGGGTGAAGACCCCGAGACCGGCACCTGCCTGCTTCCCTTTCTTCAACATGAAAATTACCAAGCTTCTCTGGGTCCCCAACATGGAACCAGTGCAGCCCAAATCGCAGAGCTCAAGGACTCCCGTCCCAGTCATTCTCCCTCGCTGTCTCCTTCTTCCTTCTGGTGTGAGCGTGGATGATTTGCCTATATGTAAGCTTGTGCACCACATGCATTCCTGGTGTCCTCAGAGACCAGAAGAGGATGTCAGATTCTCTGTAACTGCACTTGCAGACCCTTGTGAGCTGCCATGTGGGTGCACTGACTCCAGCCTAGCTCCTCTGGAGAGCAACAGGTGCTCTTAACTTCTGAGCCATCTCTTCAGCTCCCTTGTCCCAGTTCTTAAGTGATTTCTCCTCTCTCCCTCCTCTAAGTGGGAAGAGTTGAGGCTCATGAAATACATGAATAGATATACCATATCTAGGGGAGCTAAGAGAGCCAACTCTTCTGACAGTCTTGTCTTCATGCCAGAATGAGTAGAGGAATGTCTGGATGGATGTAAAGGAGGCCAGAAGGTGCCACTCTGGCTGCCTTCTCTAGTGCTTGCATGACACCTTTCCCATTAAACACCTCCCTTCTCCAGTTTCGTCAGCATCTAGGCGAATAATAAAAGGCTGCAGCAGGCTCTCACACTGAAGAGCAATCCTGTGCCATTCCCCTGTCCACTTTAAGACAAGAAAACAGACGTGCACGCAGCTGACGAAACTCCTGGAGATCCTTGTTGCCGGTGTCTTGTCGCCCTACAGATTTCTGGCACAGAATTTCAAGTCGATTTCCCCAACAGTGACTGTGCTGAAAGCCCTTCAGACAGGTGGAGCCTAAGTAGAGAAGTGTGGAGGGCTTATTAGCCCAAAGTGGCCTACTGCTGTGCTGCTTTTTCTCTTGGAGGCCACAGAAGGATGGACCCTCCAGGGACCCGAAGCTAGAGAAAAAAGCGGATGACTAGGGGCGTCAACCCTGAGCTCTGAATTGCTGCCAACAGCCAGAGCCCACTGGGAATTCGGCTCTGATATCACAGAGGTGGAAGGCCGTAGCCTTGAGTAGAGAACCCCAGCAAAGTCTCCCTAGAAAGGTGCTGTGCACAGGGGAGAGCAGGGGTATGGGCATCACATAAAAGAAGCCCTGGAACTCACCCTTGATGCTGACTGCTGGGCAACTTTGCCTGTGTAACTTTCCCTCCTGATGCATTATCGGAGGAATGGGAGTGAAATTCCTTACCCTCTATCCCTGCTGAGAGGGCAGCTGTCCCTTTGTGGTCCTGACAGAGACACCTCAGAGTGGGCAGAACACCTGCTCCGTGCTTGCATGACTGGGTAGCATGGTTCCAATGATCTGCCAGCTTGTCTGGCTCTCCTGTCAGACTGGAGGATGCATGAGGGCAGAGGCCAGGTTTTGCCTGTGTATTGCTGTAGCGCCGCCGTCTGACACAGTGGCCACCCAAACTCTATGGAACTTAGGAGTGGATGGTGAGGAGCAGCTAGGACTTCCCATCATGCACTGCTACCTTTCTAGCTGACCCCAAAGGCCTCGGATCATAACGGGGGAAGTCTCTGACCACACACGGATTGGAGCAGCGGGCACCTTGCCAAGATCTGGAGCTAATGGATCTCGGCAGGATGTGCTGAGGTGGGCATCTCCTTTACACAGGCTCTTTCTGCCTGTGAGACTTGGGCAACTCTTCAACCTTTCTGATCCCTGTCTATAAAATGGGAAGAATTCTTTTTTTTTTAAAGATTTATTTATTATGTATACAACATTCTGCCTCGATATATGCCCGCACACCAGAGGAGGGCGCCAGATCTCATTACAGATGGTCGTGAGCCACCATGTGGTTGCTGGGAATTGAACTCAGGACCTCTGGAAGAGCAGCCAGTGCTCTTAACCTCTGAGCCATCTCTCCAGCCCGGAAGAATTCTTTATACCTACGGTGACAGGTGGTTAGAATGAAATGAGGTAATGTATGGAGAAGCAGCTGGAACTTAATAAGCCTCAACATGGCAGTGGCTGTTAACATAATCCTTGTACCTTAAATCCTGCACCCCACTAGCTGGTTGCTTCTCTTCTCCTCTGTGGGTCTGCCCTGGGGTTCTGTGACATCGGTATACCTCCGCCAAAAGAACCCACTCTGTAATACTCCCAGGGAGGTGGGGCCATAGAACGATAGAAACAAACACCACCAGTCCCATCAACCGTCCCCTGTGCAGGGGACTCAGTTCCAGCGAGTTCCAGGTGCCCTCTCAGTTGCACAGATGAACACTACTCTCTCCATTTCCACCAGGAGGGCACACAGAAGCATGACAAAGCATGGGCGCTCTGCCAACTGCTCCATCGCATTTTCTGGGTTTACCTGCAGTGCTGGGGACCGAACCCAGGGCCTTGTGCATGCTAGGCAAGTGCTTTCCCCATGAGCTACCCTTGGCTAAGGGCTGTGGATTCTTTCTTTATTCAGTCTTCTTTTGTCTTTCTTTTTCTTCTCGGAATCCATGCCCCACCCTCTGCCATGCCCTTCCAGGACCCACACCTCCCGGGTTTCCTCACTACACACAGTATTGTTCTTGTGTGTCTTTGATCATACATCTCCTTCAGATTCCTTGCTACAAACCTTGATTGACCCGTACCTGTAACTTCTCAGCACAGGCACTTTTAAGACACATCCCTTTCCCAACCTCCTCTGAGCCCTAGACCTGGCAGGAGAAAGTCAGGATGAGCAGTCCTAATGGAGCCCAACAGATTCTGAGCGGGTCCAGCCCACCAAGGGCTTCAAAAGCTCCAGCCAGTAACTGGCACCCCGTCTAGTGCAGGAAAAAGCCAGCATGGGTTCATTTTCCTAGCACCCAGAGACTGCTCGAAGACCTATCTGGAGCCGGGTGGTGACAGTGCCCTTTAAACCCAGCACTTGGGAGGCAGAGGCGGGAGTTGAACTCAGTGAGTTCAAGACCAGCCTGGTCTACAGAGTGAGTTCCAGGACAGTCAGAGCTACACACAGAAAAACCAAAAGAGACCTGCCTGGGAGAGGGTCATTACTTGAAGCCATTTGGGTAGAACAGGTGGGAGGCAGCATCAGGCTTGGCCAGTGCCGACACTCTCCGAAGAGGTAAATAATGAATTCAGAGTTTTCAAAGCTGGGGCCTGTTCACTGAACCCCAGCAAGGGAGACCAGCGCTCCTCCCCACACTCTCTTCCCTCACACCCCAGGGCTCTGGGCTGCCCGAAAATGGCTGATGATTCCCATGGCTGTCTCTGTAGGAAGCATCCTCACTTCCTCTCCCAAGAATCCATTCTTTCTTCCACACTCTGCAGGATCAGGTACCCTCGGCCCCTGCCTGTCTGTATCTGTACCCACTTTCAACATCTGTGATATTAAATGAATTAAAAGAGTGAGTGATAGTTAAAATGCTCCGGACAAGCAAGATGCTACAGAGGGCTCCTCAAGATACCTGCAGTCACCCTAGGGAGGGGGAGCATTGACAGAATCAGGCAGCACCTGGCAGGAGGAGTTCCTGGGACAAAAGGCCTGAGTCCTCTCCACAGGATCCCTGGGCCAGACAAGTCCACAGAAGAGATAGGGTGCCGCTCAATGGGGGGAGAGGTCTGGACTAATGAACTCATTATACAGGGCCTTATAGGCAGTGGCTTAGCAAAGGGAGTCTTATCAGTTGCAGCCTCCCCCATCCTCCTAGCTGCGTACCTGGAGCATCGCTGACAGGAAGCTATAAGAGAGGCCAGGAAAGGGATGGAAACCCTGTCTCATAGGTCTCAGCTTTGTACAGTTTTGGGGGGTGTGTGTGACCACTCCCCTCCTTCCCACTCATTTCCACAGGATTGCTCACTTCTGTCATAGTCCCAAGCCAGTCAATGATTTCCAATAGACCCTTTGGGGAGCCTAACAGCGTCTGATTGTGTGCATGTGTCTATCCGTGTGTGTGTGTTCTTAGCTGGAAAAACATATCTGATATGCCTATTGTGTTCCTAATAAAAAAGTAATTAAAGTTCAATCCCATCTGGGCCAGAGAGATGTGCAGAAGACACAGTGAGGAATCAAACCCCAGCATGGCTGAGCAGACGCCGAGAAACCCACACCCCAGGTTCATACGACAGCGTTCACAGGTGAAAGGCAAGAAGGGCAGAAGTTCCTCTTTACCCCTGCAAAAACCAAGGCCCCGCTGGGACAGGAACTCTTAATTCTACACTTCTAACACATAGCACACAGTTGGCAAGGCCTGCAGGAAGCACTCAGCGTTTGTTCAAGAAGATGAGTGAATGCAAGCGATCATTACTGAAATGACTCGCCTGCGTTTGTGGACTATAGCAGAAACAGGGCGAGGGTCGTCCCAAGACGCTTGGCTGCCTGCTGTGGTGGACATCCTACTCTCCAGACCACCAACTCCAAGAGCAACAGGAATCCTGGTGTCTTACTCACCTAGTTCCTCCTGCTAGGTCCCAGGGACACGGAGTCTCCAAAGATGGCATAGGAAAGGACACAGCATATACAGTGCTCCTCAGTCCTGCTGTTGACTTGAATCACCTGTTCCCTGGCTTATTTTAGGCTTTGCATCCTTGGGCTGCTAACTATTTTTGTAGCTGTTTGGGATACTTGTCCTACTTGGAGACAGGAAGTTAGACAATAAGATCTCTGTTTCTGGTGATGGCAGAAACTGAAGTAGTAAGTTAATCAACAGTAAAACCTAAACTAGGTTCTGAGCATGTTTATAACGGGCTTTCTAGTCCTGGGACCGATCCATCATCTCCTATGCAGGGGCAGAAAGGGCCCAGCTAGAACCTGGAGTTTGCTTTTGCCTTCTCTGCAATGAAGAATCCAGGTCTAAAGATATAGGTGGCCCAAGCAGGCAGGGAGAAAGGTCACTGAATATAAAGGGAAGAAAGGCCCACAACAAAATAAAAGAGAGAGAAGAATCTGTTTTGATGAGTCAAATCGAAGGAAGATGGGTCTCCCATATGGTCCCTCGGGTGTTGCCCCGGGGGGCAGGGGGAACTGTCAATCAGAGCTACAGAAAAGGCTTAGGAGAACTTTCAAAGCAGATGAATTAACTCGATGCTGCAAAGTGAATGTGTTTCACAGGCAGCTGAGCAGAGGACCCTGCAAGGCAGGGGGCTCCTGGCCTTAAAGAGATGAGAGGGATGTAAAGGAGTGTGACAACATCTGAACCTGCTTGCCCGGCACAGCTGCACGGCCTGGATGGAGGCCATTCACAGCCAGGGGCCCCATCCACCCCCTTCTGCCTTGTTAATGAAACCAGCATGGGGATTCTAATGACTGATCAAAGCCCAGCCAGCTTCCCCAGGCCTGATGCACCCCTGGTTCTGCTTGGAGCATCAGGGCTAGGAGAGAGAGAGGGGAAGCTGGGGAAGTGGGGCAAGAGAGGATTCTGTGGAGTCTGGCCTCTGGCTCCTCTTACCTTCCTTTGCAGGAAGGGAGGAAAGCATCATTTTGAGCCTGGATCTATGAGTGCAGTTTCCTTGGTTCCTGACATAGTTCTCTTTACTCCAAGGGCTGCAGGGGGACAGAGCAGTAGAATTCTGTTTTTTATCAAAGGGCTTCCTTCTGAGTTGCCGTCTTGTGCCCTCTGATGAACGAGGAAGCGGGTCCTGAGGAAACTGTCAGAGTCCCTCTCAGAGCAAGTCTTGTTATGTCATTCCGTGTCAAGTCCAAGCTACCTGCCTATCATTTATTCCTAATCTCCCCTACCCCTTGAGTACCACATTCACCAGAGCTGAAAAAGGATCCATTAAGATTTCTGCTTCCTGGTCAAAAGCTCATGCAGCAGGGTTTGCTGGAGATGCACAGACCGAGAATATTAAACACTGAATATCAACACCAGTAGACCAGATGATTTAAGTATGTGTCTTGCCCGTAAACCAAGAACACTTACGGAACAGTAGGCATGTGTCTGTGTTTGAGGAAGGGTAGGGTGGGGCTTGCTGTCTTGTGCTTCCTGGAGCTCGGTAAGGGTGGAGAAGCTGCTGCCCTCACTAGCAAATCCGTTTCCTGGATTTGCCGATGGAGCTGCAGAAGGGAGAACTTGGCATGGTGGAGGATGCTGCACAGGCATATGCTGCCTGACAAGAAACAGAAAGACTTCCAGGTATTTCTGCGGTGGAAAGAGAGGATAGGAACACCTTATATACGACTAGAACTAAAGAGTCACAGGGTGGTTGATACCACAAGAATCCTAGAAAAGAGAGCAGAGTGACCTTTGCTGGTATTTTATAAATATATAATAAAGGGACATGACTTTGAGGGTTCCATTTAGAGTTGGCAGCAATTCTGGATAGTAGTGGAGGTTGTAGACATCTCAGTGACTGTGATGGCCAAGCCCACTGTGGCAGAGATGCATAAGAACAGAAACAGTGATCTAGGAATCAACACAATGCATTCAACTGAGGGTCCATGCACCTACTTCATACCTCCCTGTAGACAACATTTTCTTTAACCAATCCTTATAGAACTCTGAGTTTGAGCAGTCCCCCCGTGTCTCTTCAGTGCATAAAATAAAGGTCTGGATCAAGGGCACAGACACAACATATTGGAATTAAAGTGTTACAGTTTTTTTTAAAGACAAAAATATACTGAAGAGCCATCTAAAGAGAAACCAGAGTATGAGGTATTGGAGTTACACAGTAGAGGGCGCTGTCGCTTCAACAGAATTCAACAGAAAGCCAAGCAAAGGAAAGTATCTGCTTGAAGGGTTCTACTGGGTTATTGTTTTTTGCAGTTTCTAAATATACAGTTAGTCTTCAGAGTATAATAAACAGGATGATGTCCTTATGAGAAGTCACAGAGTTTCCCCCGGACAAACTCAAACAGCCCAGAGAGCTGGGAGCCACTTAGCCACCATACCACTTTGGCTTATGCCCAAATAGCATGGGGCCGTAACCATTAATGCTGCTCTACTAAAATGGAAAAGGGAAAAAAAAAGTCTCCCTCCTTTTTAATAACTTTATTCCCCAAACTTCAAGATGAAAATTGCCAAGTTAAGAACTTGCCTAGAAAAAAAATTCTAATTTATTATAAAGAAGGTCCGGGGCTTGGGAATTTTTTAATGCAGATTCCTAATTTTCCAAAGTGACAGTCTCCTGTGCATTTGAATAGATTATGCTCAGTATTGCTAGCCCTTAGCACAACGGGAACATTATTAAAACGATTGCATGGGTCTCCGAGGAGTGGCCCTGCTTCTCGCTCCCTTTCTCATTTTGGGGACTCCATATCAGAGACTGTCCATTCCTTGCCTGTGAAAGAAACTGGCTTTCCGGGGAGGTGACAGAGAGTCGTGTCACATAGGGAACAGAAGTCACCGATTAGACCTGAAGGGGCAATGAAAGAGTTTCCTGAGAGTCCCCCATTTAAGATGAGTCCCCTGTGTGCCTGACCCACGGTCCTATTATAAGGCCAGGCTTTCCTGAAGACACCGTGTCAGAGAGCAGCTGGTTCTTTAGGATAATGACATTACAAGGGAAATAGAGCAGAGTTTTCCCCGGAGAAGCTGGGGTTAGCTCTTGAAAGCTGAGAGAAAGGAAGGCAGGGGGACTAGCTGCATGGAATGCTAGTGCCAAGCTCACCCTGGCCCTGAAGAACAGGGAAAACGACCTTTGGGGGCATCGAACTCCAAAGGCCAGTATTGCAGGACCAGAGAAAGCAGCATTTCTTCCACAAACAAGAAGCTGCCAGAGCCTCTGTTTGGAAACCTTACTCCCTGCTTCCTTCCACCCACTCCATCTCCGCCTTCACCTTTCTTCTACAGCCTCCATCCTCATCCCATTTCTTAACGTTGAAGAGCTCTGGAGAAAGAACGTGAAGGTGTGGTGTAGAACAAGCCTGGAGACTAAAGAACGGTGCCGGGAGGTCACTGAGTGATGAGGGTTTCTGTACTTTCGGAGGGAGGAGTCAGAAATGGTCAGCAAAGAGGTCTCACACCATCTGGCAACTTCCCTGAAGTTGGGAGTGACATTGTGTGCAGGACAGCTGCACTGGGCTTACACGAAAGATGGGGCATCAGGAAGCCATAGGTCCTGGTGGGAACAAAGCCCTCTGCCCTGTCTCCACACCTGAGTACTCATTTTCACGTGGTCTGTGAGGATGGTCGTGTTTGAAATGCTGGCTGGTGTATAAGGGATGGAGAAGGAGGGGGGGGGGGCTGCAGAGAAGGCGCAGGAGGGCCTCCCTTTGTTTAAAGGCCAAGGGGACCTTCTAGTGGGCACAGTTCACATGCCACTCACCCAGTAGGTAATTATTGAGCTGATATGAACTGACCAGACTTGCTCTTAGAGAAAGGATGAGAACACCAGGTAAAGGCCCCCAAAGGGTACTCTCCTGTGAAAGCATAACCCCTGAACTCAGGCTTTTGGAGACTCAGGGGCCGGTGGGAGACACCTAAAGTCCAGAGACAAGACGGGATGGATCTCAGGGACCGCAATAGCCCAGTCCACTCAAGCTGGCAGCTTCCCGGGGAAAAACAAAACAAAACAAAAACCCCAGAGGGACCAAAGTGGTGGGAAGACACTGCTGTTGAAGATCACAGGTTTTGCAGCCAGAGAGGGAGTTTCAGAAGAACAGGGAGCTGAACTAATGATGGAAGACAAGGGCTGGGGAAGGGGAGTTGAAGTCACGGACCAAGATTCCTGCTTTTTCTAGGCAGAAGTCCAGCAGAGCCCCCAAGAGATTCTTCTAACAGGCAGGTAGCCAGGCACTGCTCTGAAGGACTCAAGAGACCAGGGGAAGGGAGGTCTGGTCCTGGGATAAATGGGAAGTCTCCTAAACACAAGCTCATCACATACCGAGATCTCCAGTGTGAATTTTGCCCTAAGCAGAACTAAGGGCTTTCGTTGTTCTTTTCAATGTCCGCAGGGAGAGAATGGCAGACAGACTCCAGGCTATGGTCCGGGTGACAAAATTAACCTAGGCAGTGTCGGAGCCTGGTGTTTTGTCAAGTCTGATGACTCTTCAAGGATCTGTATTCTCCAGACCAGACTCTCCAGAGAAGCCTCCCCAGGGCTGACAGGCTAAAGCTGAGGTAGGAATAGCCCAGTTCCACCCTCGCGTGGGATTTCCAAGACTAAGGTACTTCCCCATTCTTCCCTGGCACACTCACCTGGGGGCTGTCCTGGTAGGGTGGGGGAGGGACATTCTGCGTGGCCATCATTGTCAGAGCTGGGGCTGGGGAGGCATGTTGCATCATGGGATTAATTCACATGGAGGATCTGCGGGCAGAAGAAAAGGGGCCGCACCATTAGTACAGGGTACAGGCAACCCAGGGAACTAACGATCTCCACGGTTTTTTTTTCTCTTTCACCTGGAACACCTGGATTTGATGGGCTATGCAGGGATTGGAGGTTCTTCAGAGGAACGAATCAGAACGGTGGGAGGGGGCTAGGTAGAGAGGGGTTTGCTGTGCTATTTTGACTCAAAAGAAGTAATATTCAAACGATATGTAAAACAATCGGTACCCCGCAGTGATGCTTTGCTCAGCATCAGCTCAGGCCTGTTTGGCAAAGGGGATGCAATGGGTAGCTTGGCTGGTGGCAGGGCTACCCGTCCCTCCCCCCCCCTTTGATGAGGGCGCCCCTTGCTCAACCCTTCCCAGGTATTCTGGAGAGCCTTCTATCAGCATTCCCCTAGGCCTCCTGCTTCCACACTCGGGGTCTCCAAGCCCCAGGCTTGCCCTCCCATGTGTGCTCATCATACCCCTAGTGGTAGCAAGGGGCATGGGCCATCTGCCCTCTTGAAGACCAGTCCAGAGGGGATGTGCCAGGAGGTTTTGGGGGCGGGTGGAAAGAACGGGAAAGCATTAATCACTTCCTGGTTTTCTTAGATTCATACTGTGACCAGGACTTTCTTCAGTTTTGGTTCAATATAGTTACCAGTATGTAGAGCCATAATGCCTCTTACATAGGCGGGGGCAGATCATGAGGGGTGTGTGTGTGTGTGTCTATGTGTCTGTGTGTGTCTCTGTGTGTATGTCTATTCCACTGCACCCCACACCACCCCCTCACCAGTGCACAAACTGCCCCCTGAGGGCTTCAAAGTTTCTCCTTGAGCTAGACCATGGTTTGTAAGCCGAGCCAGTCTGGCAGTGCCACCCCAGGAAACAGAATGCCCAGAGAGATGCTGAGCTGCAATGGATGCCCTGAAATATTTAGAGACAAACACTCACACTGTAGCTGCTGATAGAGCTCTGTCCAGCATGGGGCAGGAAAGCCTAGGAACATGGGGCGGGAGAAATTGTCTCCTGGGCTGGTTAGTTAGAAGTCTTTGTGAGCCAGTGTTCAGACTTCCCTGTCTCTCCCTGAGGGCATTGGGAGGGGGTGTGTGGGTCCATCCATCTACCCCTTCCCAGAACCTTCCAAAATGTCCACATACCTAAAGTCTGTAGCAACCTAAAGGCATCTTAGAGGTGCCATTAAAAAAAGATGTGGGTCTCTGGAGAGAGAGAGAGAGAGAGAGAGAGAGAGAGAGAGAGAGAGAGAGAGAGAGCGCATGTGTATCTCTCTGTGTGTGTGTATATGAGTGTGTGTGTGTGCACACACGTGTGCACGTGGTTGTTGCTATTACCGCTCTTTTCATGAAGGGAAGGAAAGAACTTCCCTGGCCTGAGCCGATTCTCCAAAGTACCAGGCATGCCTTGACCTCAAGAAGCACACGCAAAAGCAGTGGGGATTCATGTTTCATTCAACAGATGCTTATCACATATCGACTCTGTGCAGGGAACTGTGCTCAGGAGTGGGCAGGATGGATGAACGCGGCCAGATCTTCTCTCCAGGGGGTACGGTTGGTGGAGGGAGGTGATAATTTGGCAGGAAAGAAGAAAGTAAAGTGGGGGTGGGGCTGGCAGGGCAGGGAGCAACAGCTTCTCCTAGGCCGAGTGAGCATCTTGGCTTCGGAGGCCTATGCACACTCCTCAGCCTCAGAAGACAGGCCACTGAGCTTGCCTTGCATCCGTCTCTACAAGATGGTCTAGCCTTTGCACAGATGCCCAAGAGAGAGCGAGGGGGAGAGCCTGGTTCCTCTGCCAGGACAATATCCATGTTTGTCTTCATGGCCAGGCTTTTGGGTTGTTGTCAGCTTCAGGGAGCAAGGGCAGACTGGAGAGAATTACAGAAGGAAAAGGAGGAGGCAAATTATTTCCTCCTCCGCCTCCCCCTTTGCAGTGTGTGAGAGGGATCCCAGGATGCTATGTTGTTCTATGTCTGTACTCCACCAATGACCTACATCCCTGGGCCAGAGGCAAATGTCCTGAGACATTAGAAAGACCTTCCGAATGAAGACCCTTGATGCGAGCCGGGTGTGGTGGCACACATCAGTAAACCTAGCACTTGGGAAGCAAGGCAGGAAGTCACAGCAAGATTTGAGGGCAGCCTTGTCTATATAATGAGTTTCCAAGCCCCTGGGGCTACATAGTGAGATCCTGTTTCCTTACCCTTTACCCTTCCATCTCCCCCAAAAGACTTGATAATAAAACAAGCCCTCTTTTGAAACCTGGGAGAATAAGGACATAGAGATCTTGGGAGATGATAAGAACTCTGTTAGATAAAACCACTTTGATGGGTCTAGAGTTTGGGACGTTGTACGGGATAGGAATGAGCCAGGACACCCACCCCCAACACACACACAAAGCACCAATCTTAGATGTTCAGTTACCGAGGGAAAAAAAAAAGGGGGGGGAGGTGCCAGGGTTGCAATATCAGAAGTCTCCGGAAGAGGGCGCACAGGGCAGAGACACTCCCGGAGCAAAATCTAGGAAGGTTTTTCTCAGCCTGTCGGGGCAACTATTTCTTTTAACATTGGGTTTGAGTCTGTTGGTAACTTCATTCCGTAAGTAAGAAACTCATAGTGAAGTCAAGGCAAAAAAAAACTCCCCAGAACTAAAAAAAAAAAAAAAAAAAAATCAAAAACTCAAACAGGAGAATGTTGGTAAAACAGAAAAGTCACAAATCCCTATCCTTTTGTTCCCGATCCCATAGTGGAAGCAGGGTCAGTTAAGAGAAATATCCTCGATAATGTCTGCTGCAGGGCGGGGAAGGATAGCTCCGAGTGCTCTGCTTCTAGAATCAACCATCCACAAGGCGGAGAAATTTTTTTTTAGTTCTCAACTTGAGCCAAGCTGGGCAGCAGGGAGTCTTGATGGCTCTGGCTCCTCCCCTTCTCTGGAGTCACCATAAGCCCCTAAGCCACTGCCCACTGCCCTCTAAGGATTTCTCCCGCGAGAGAACTGGAGGCCTTTTCAAAAGAGGCTTAAGTTACTCTCAGCTCGAACAAGCACAGAAGCTTCTGGAAACTTGACCCTCCAGAGCTCAGCTGTCTTGAGACCTCCGCCCCCATGCTTATCCAGGAGACTTGCTGTACCCTTAATCCCTCCACCCACACACGCACCCCTATCCGGCTTGATCCTCCTTGAAAGGGCATATGCCCCATCCTGGAGAGGAATGTGGGGATCCAATAACTCATCCCGTCAGGGTCTGGAGGTGTGTGTGTGGGGGGGTGTTCTTCAGCAGTAGCTGAGGTCTTGGACCTTTGGGGAAACCTGCCCTATGCAGTTTCTTTGGCAGCAGAAAGAGAACCCAGTTCACGGCTCAGGGCTCCAGGGCTCCACGGTTTTATTCAGCGGTTCTGTGGGGTTGCTGGCCCTGTCCAGAGGCCCTCTCGTTTCTGTCACTAGACACCACACCAGGGCATTCAAGGAACTACAGCCAAGGCGGTAATTGGAGGGCTCTGAGGAACAGTTACCGCGGAGAATTCCTTGGTCTGTAGGCTCTGCTTGAGAATTTTCTCTTTGATGCCGAAACCTGTACTATGCGGTAACTACAGGGTGGGGGAATCCCACGCAGCATTCAACTTCACAAGGTATTCAGCAGGAGGCGATTTGTGTCGCTGATACTGTCACCAAAAGGAGCCCAAAGTGCCATTTTTGCAGGCCCAGGAGTCAAGTGAGGTAGTGGGGAAGCAGGGCCACAAAGGCAGGTACAGATGATTCTCCAGTTTGGGACACGGGAATGTGCAGCTTAGGGATGTCCCTCTCCCTGCTTTCACAGCTCTAGCACCCCAGAGTCAGCGCCACGATGCCCTCAGACTGGAGCCCAAACTCCAGAGTGTTGACAAACACAGGCTGTGAAAAAAAAAATTGCCAAGCTCGTTAGAAGGAGCTCATTAGGACTTGTTGACATGAAACCCATTAGACCAATTAACATTCCATTAACGGCCCGGGGCACCAAGGGGTTAATGCTGCTGGGCAGTAATTGGGCAGGGGTGTAGGGGTTGGGGGCTCAAGGCCTTAAGGATGAGAAACAAAGTCTAATTGGGAACTGTCTGGCCAGCTGGCCTGACAGCATTTGTTCCTGGCCCCTGACCCTAGCGGGGACTAAATTGTATCCTTGCATCCGGTGCTGAGGTAGGAGAAGGAAGGAGAGACCAGATTTGCTCTGGCCCCTCCCTGTCACGCTCCTCTGCTTCAGCCGGGAGACGGCAGGTGGTTGGCGTAAGGACGAGGGGGAGGGGCACTTCCATCCTCTGACCCCGATGATTTTGCTTACATCGTGTCGTCCCCTCCTCCTCCCCCTCTGGTCTTGTTTTAGTCACCTTATTTTATACTTTATTTTTGGAATAAGGGTCTCCCTTAGGCAGCTCATGCTAGCCTTGGACTCACCATCCTCTTGTCTGGAGTGTTGGGGTGGTCCTGGGGATTCTGCCCACCCTCCAATAAGCAGTTAGGAGAGCTCTCAGACCACCCTCTAGGAAACCCTGCTTTCTCCTCCTCCTTTCCTCCCTCCCTCCCTCCCCCTCCCTCTTTCCCTCTCTCCCTCTGTCTTTCCATGGGTTTCCTTGCTCAGTACAAGCAGAGCCTATGAAGGTCTCACTTGGAGACTGAGTCTCAGTTTCCCAATCTGCAAAATCAGTTGACTAAGATTTACAAGGTTATTCTTAAATCCCAGGCTCTGGCCTGTGTTTAGGGTCCACAAGTCTACATTCCACAACCCGTAGGCTTTCTTGTACAAGCGCTTTTGCTTTTGGATTGTAGAATAAAGGAAGCCCCCAGCATCTGCAGAATCATAGACCACGATTAGCCCCTCCCCCATATACATATATATACTGATTTGAATGGTAACAATTGCATTTTAGCTTCTTTCCAAGTGTCAGTTCCCCATTCCTCTTCCTCCCCCAGTTCACTTGCAAGTGGAGGTGGGGGAGAGTCCTGAGGCCAGCAAAACCGGACCCCTCCCACATCCTAGCCCATAGACTCCTAGGTTATTTCTCCACCTGCATCCCCAAAGTCTTCCCCTCTCTGTACAGCTGCCCAGACCAGCGGTTCTGACGTCTAGACAGATTTGCAGGAGGCTGGAATAACACTGTGGACTCGGTAGGAGGGGCCGACAGGCTGCCTTAGTAACCTGGCTGGCTTCTCCCTCAGGGGCAGCCGCCTCAACCATTCTTTCCCTTCAGCAACAAGGTTTGTCCCCTGTGACAGACTCCAGTCCAGTTCCCTTTCCAGAAGCCACCTGAAGGAGGCGTTGTAGGGCCCCCTCTTTATTGCATTATATAATATAACCTGTTTACTAAATCAAGTAATCAGTCTCCTCAGGATTTACAGCTTTGGATGTGTATAGAGAATTGGACTTTGAGTCAAATTTAAAAACAAATAAAAATGAGAGGCAGCTGTTGCTGATAGTGTGATATTCATCTTTTGGAAACAAATTCACCCCAGTGCTATAAATTATGCCTGGAAAAAAAGTGTTGTTGGTGGGAAGGAATTGGCTAGGTCTCCTCTGCTGGCAACTCAGAGCGATGAATCTTGAAATAACGGTGTCAACCTGTCACTGATTTCATGTGACTCTGTGGATTTATCTAAAGAAACGCAGGCGTGTAGATGAATGTGTGCGCGCACACACACACACACGCGCGCGCGCACACACACACATACACACACCACTCTCCCTAGGTCTCTGTAAAACTCAGTAAAGGCTAGAAACCACACGCTGGAAGCTGAGTGTCCACAGGAACACTGTGGTCCCTGGATGCCTGGAGTTAGTACAGAGAACGGGACAGGGGCAAGTCTGTGGCCAGTGGAGGGATGAAGGACAATGGAGTGTAACCAATTGTTACAAAGTTCTAACATGTGAACAGGGACTTTACATCTGAGCCGTTGTCCTGATTGAAATGTTTTCAAAGGAGGGAGACATGCAGGGTCTTTAAGATGGGAGCTGGAGAATCATTGGAAAAGCCAGGTACCCCAGGACCTGGACCCGTAAGTTATCACAGCTCATCAAACACATCAAACCCTGCAGAATGCACTGTAGAAGATGACTCAAGTGAGCACTGCTAAGGTTGTGAGGAAGACTCCGGACCTGAAGTCTGGAGACATGAAAGCCAGAGACTAGCAGATAACACTTCCTGCTCCTTCTGATTTCAGGATGTTGTGGCAATCGGCAGTCCTTTGTTTAGTCAGGTCAAGCCCAGAGTGGCTCTTGAAAGCCAGGCAAAGGATCTGTGGTCATATCACTAAGAGAAGGATGTGTGGGTTAGGGTTTGCTCTCAGGTCTGGTCCTGCCATGTCTCTGTGTCCTAAGGCTGGTTTGCTCTACAGTTACCCTAATCCCGGGACACACACTGGAACTGGCCCAGAGCCCAGGTTCTTGCCGAATAACACAGCCAGAAGGCCCACTTCTCTAGCGCCCCTCTGGCTCCTGCTTGCATCTACAGAGTTGAGTAGGAAGCAGCGATAACAACAAGACCCACAGAGCCCTCTGGCCACCTATAGCTCATCATGCTAAAATTCCTTTGCCACCTTTCTAGGGTTTCCTACATGGAAGGTGGTGCTGGGTCACGCCCTAGTAGCATGACGCTGGTCTCCAGGGAGCAGAGCGGGGACGCAGCAGATTCCTTAAGAGATGTGAAAATCCCTTTCCCTCTCTCCTCCATCAACCCTGAGTGCCTCACGGAGCAAATGAGCAGCGCAGACCTCCTTTTGGCTCCTCACCCCGAGGAGCCGTCCTGCTTCCAGGGCCCTTCCCAGGTCAGCTATCTCCACCCCACCGCCCACTTTGTTGCTCGTCCTTGTCTGGGATAACAATGTGTCACCGTGTAAGTGGACCAAAGAGGCTTTTCTGAGCAGCCCTTTACGATCCAGCCTAGAGATGAGTACCAGTTTGCTCTAGAAGCCAGTTCTGGAGCGCTATTTTTCCACTCCATATCCCTTGGTTCCAAAAGGCAAAGAATTTGATTAATCATGGTTTTGGGTTAGGCCCCAGCCTTTGCTGGGGAATTACTGAGAACCATAGGCCCTCCTCATCGCCCTCAGCACCTCCTCACTCTTCAGTGAACAAAACTCTCTTTCCTTGCATTCCAGTCTGGCCAGGTTTCCCACCAAAGGACCTGCTGTCATGCTCCGTCACTAGGGGGGGGGCATGGTTGTAACTCACAGAGGTCCTATCTGATCGGGGCTCAGAGTTCGCTGGCTCCCAGTCCCCTCCAACTGTTCCTCCAGTTCAGCCATTCTTCAGCATGGCATGAAAACACAGACCAGGGGCCAGAGCCCCCTTCCTCAGCTGCTCCCACTTGGTACCAGCTCAGCGGAGTGGCGGAGCCTCTGTCTCCTGCCTCCCCGCCTAGCTGTCACACCTTCCCTGGCTTCAAAAAGCCGCTGATATATTTTACAAACTGAAACAGCAATTTAATTCCCCCTGATAGCAGCAATTGTCCATTAGATCCTCCTACCGAGGAGCTTAACAATAATTCCTTTCATCCAACTGCTTGCCTCTTCTTGATCTGAGAATCAATCCCATAAATAGCAGGCAAGAGTTTGCACATTACTCTCCCCTCCAGCTTTTAGCATTTTGATGAAGAATCTCATCTCTCCTTTAAGCACTTTACAACTTGGCAATTTCTCTCCCTTTGGTTCCTTTAAACAAAATAACACGACAACACAAAACCAGAAAGGGGTGGTTGGGGTGGGGCGGGGCCGGGGGGGGGAGCACGTCTGCTGTAAGGAGGCAGCAACATGGTGCTCTCAGCGCTGTCCCAGGAGGTAGGTTTGTTCTCCTTGCTGCTGGGAAGCAGAAGGGGCTTCCCGCACTTCTGATGGGTTAGGCTGCTGAAAAGGGGTGCTGCTCTGTCCCTGCGGGGTGTTGTTAGCTTCTCAAACTTTACACTCCCTGAAGCTGGGTCTTGTTTTTGTCAACAGTATTCAACTTACAGAAATTTCTCCTTTCTCAAACACTCTTCTCTTGTACTTAGAAATGGAAGCAACGGGATCAGATCCCTGCCCACCCCTAAGGCAGCCAACCCTCTTACCTAAAGATAGAATTGTGAACTTTCTGTTTTGTTTTAAAACAGGTCTATGCTGAAGGCTCCCTGGAAACTATTGAGGATCACAGTGGCTCATCAGGGCCCTCAGCACCTCCCCTCTTCAGAACGAGGGCTTCTCTCTTGAGCTGCTGGGACCATAGTCATGCCCTATCACACCTAGTCACCCTCTTCCCTTTTTTATCTCCAGGCTTCTGTGAGTGAGTCTCCCCAAACATGGGTGGGAGAAAGAGAGGAACACATGAAGGAGGGGGCTTGAGGCTTTGGATGCAACCACGTGTCTTCTCCTTTGCAGCTCCAGTGATTAGTGACAGAGGAGAGCCCTTCAGCTCTTCCACGGGGTGTTGGCGACCGTAGATTGCCAGGGCATCGGGGAGACCCAAGCCTGGTCCCCTGAGATCCCCACCACATGTTCTCTCTTGTCTGCACACATGGAGAGAAACAAGTCTAAAGATGAACCCAGGGACTCAGAAGACAAAGTCCCCCTCGACACGCTCGATTCCCAGGTTTATTATTATTTGTGGAGAGCTGACAGCAGCTTTGGGAACAGAGCTGAGAAAACAACACAAGCAGGCCTGGCCCTTGAGGCTCCCAACTCAACAGAGACAAACAGCTCAGATGCTGGGGATCCAGGATGATTGAAGCCAGGCAGCTACCTCCCTGATGCCCTGCCTGCCTCTCTAGACTAGTCTGAGGGCTGAGGGCGGTCCACCAACTTAAGAGGGGAAGCAGGGAAGGGCTGGAACTAGAGCAGGGAACTTCAAAGCCTCTTTAAGTCCGTTACTCGGTGAATCTCAGATTCCCATGGAGCCAGAGCCTTTTCAGAGAGTCTGCCAGGCCTTTTCCTCTCTGAGAAGCACTAACCTGTGTTCTCTGAATGATCCTGGTCCCAAGTCTTTAAATTCATCTCCAGGAAACCAAAATGATCGAGAAGCGACTTTTTGGAAACAACTGATCTCTGGGCTGGGCTCTAATTATTACCGTCTGCTGTCCTGCTCTTAGCAGTGGGTGCCCTGCTCTGGTTCAGGGGGAGTCCACCTCGGTCCTCACTGCAGCTAGAATGGGGGCATGTGCCTTGACTCTATGTAACTGGTGTGCCAAGAATAAGCCCATAGAGGGAGGAGGATGCTCTGATACGAGGGGAAGTGAGTCTCTTCCTGGACTCCAGACTCATACTCCTTCTGGCAAACATGTCCTCTGTCCCTGTAAGATGTGTCCTCTGCACCTTTTGCTGTGTTTCTTGTCAGTTAGGGCAGTATTCTGTATTCCACAACCATGTCAATTCCTTCATCAAAATTTTGCTCCAAACACTCTTTGACCATGAAGGCTCCCTTCCTTTCCGTTCCGTCCCTGGCCCGCATCAACAGTCAGACCTGGGACACCACAGCAGGACAGGTGGCTTCGTACAATTCCAAGTCATCAAAAATCCCCCTCTGTACCACATGTCCTTTCTTGCCTAGTGATGTCTTTGCTCCCCCAGCAGAGACAAGCTTACAGCTACAGCTGCCACTTGCTAGGTGCTTTTTGTGAGATTGAAAGTGTACGCAACGTGAGTTCACAGGTCCCTTTCTCATGCATACACCTGGATGGCTACAGATCCATTTCTTTGGCTTATTGTTTTTTTTAAATATATTTATTATGTATACAATATTCTGTCTGTATGTATGCCTGAAGGCCAGAAGAGGGCACCAGACCCCATTACAGATGGTTGTGAGCCACCATGTGGTTGCTGGGAATTGAACTCAGGACCTTTGGAAGAGCAGGCAATGCTCTTAACCGCTGAGCCATCTCTCCAGCCCTGGCTTATTGTTAAAGTGTAAAACAAACACACCTGGGACCCTTTTCGTCCAGCTGCCATGGTGTCTCCAGCAAGAATGAGTTTGTGGGCTCCTTCCCTCATCATGAATTTTGATGAGGGTAAGACAGTAACACCGAAGAAACAGCGACCACCTTTTGCTGTGCCCTTTCCTCGAGTAGGAATGTTTCAGAAAAACAGGGAAGGAGGAAAGGAAAGGAGACCAGCATAGAGAAGGCAAAGCGCTTATGAGATCGAGTTGCCATCTTGAACTTGGCCCTCTACCGAGGCAGTCCCTTGATATTCACGTGGTCCAGACCCCTAAAAATCACAGGCTGTGGGGAACGCTGGTGTCCTCTGTGTGTAGCATGTTGCCTTTGGTTGGCAGCTAAGGCATGTGCTTCCCTTCCCTTCCCACAGTGGGGCTGCTGCTTCCCTGCTGGTGCAGTAATCCTGGTAGCAAGCAGGGCTGGGCCAAATGTATGCAAATATTTGATTGCATTCTGCTCTTGTTATTTTTATAGAAAAAAATGAATGAGTAAGAGATGAAAAAAGAAAGTGCTGATACCAGAGATAAGAATTGGGGGTGGGGAGGTCTTGTAACATGATAAACCCGAGACAAGGATGGAAGGCATTTAGCGGGCTGGAAGAAGCAGATCCAGAGTCTCCTGCCCTGACTGGACCGTGCGCTCAGTTAGGAAGGAAGAGTGAACACGAGATAATGAGCGTCTGGCTGAAGGCCGCGTCTCATCTCAGAGGCAACGCATAGCTGGGAACCTGATGCTCTATTTCCCGGTCTAGGAGGAACTCTGAAAACACATCCTGTAGGCTCAAGCCGCAGGCTGCCTGTTCCTGACTGTACATGCAACCATCGGAGGCCAGAACTCTGACTCACACTGACCCAGGTCCTATGGGTGCCTCCACGTCAATATGAACCCGAGGGCTTTGTTGGGGCTTGGGTAGAATAGGGAAAGGGAACCCTGTAGTTAGCCTTCTTTGCCACCCCACCAAGGCTTTTCAGGACCATCAGCAGCGACTGAGAAGAGTCCCTATTGTAAATGATCCAAAGGCAGAGACTCTTGTCTTTTTCTTTCCAGCGTTCGGTGATATTGGGTGTTTTAAGCCAGGGCACTCAGTAATTAGGAAGTGACCCTTTCTGGCCACATCTGCTTAAGTTCTAGCCGTGCCTCGCCACAGAAGTTCCCTCTGCTGTGCCTTTCTCCTAAGCTTTCTACTTCCTTCTCAGCTCAGAGAGACTCCGGGTAGTAAGCCGCATGGGCGGCTGAGAGAGACATCGTCGGAGGTCAGCAATAGTGTGTTTCCTCATAGCCTCTAAAGCAGGCAGCTGTTAGACAGAAGGGCAGATCACTGGGCTGTGCTTTGCCTCCCACTGGCTCCTGGCTTCCTCCTGCCATCCCCTCCCCTTTTATCCCAGCCTTAGGAAGGAGTCTGCAGGCCTCTGGCTTCTCCTAGGGAAACCTTTAGTCATGCTCTGCCCGTCCAGCTGCATCAGACCCGGAGACGTGTTTCATATTGGCAGCAGACTCTCTGAACACTAGCAACTTGTCTGAAGAGTGCAGCTCACATGGAGCCTTTGCGATGACGACTAATTTCCTATCGTTATGATGTCGATGGAAAAGAACGGGCTCTGCCTTCAGCAAGTTAAACCTTGTGCCTCTCTTCCCCCTTCTTTCTCCCTAGAAGATAAGCCTCCCCCGTGTCAGGGCATGGACCAGTGGGTGGAGGAGAAGATAATTTTGCCCACTTGTCCTCAAGGACCAATTAAGAAGAGGCTCTGACTTACAACAGACACCAACCTCCTGGGAGCTGCGGAAGGTAAAGAAAAGTAAGCATCCTGACTCATTTTGTCCGGAGCAGGGTGACCTAGGTAGGCAGGGAAAGTGAGCTGTATGAGGAAGGTCGTCAGGGTGAAAAAATGTAAATGGGGTCGTCATTTAAGATGACATCCCTCAAGGGCATTGATTGCCAAAGCAGGGATGGATGAATGCCACTCTCTGCAGGCCCCTCGGTGCTCTCTTCTCCTGAGGTGGCTAGTTGTATGTGGTCAGAGCAGCCGAGGCTCTGGGGCAGTCAGAAAGCCAACCTTCAAAGTCCTTGTCCTGGGATTTTTTTTTATTATTTATTAAAGATTTCTGTCTCTTCCCCGCCATCGCTTCCCATTTCCCTCCCCCTCCTTCAATCAAGTCCCCTTCCCTTGTCAGCCCAAAGAGCGATCAGGGTTCCCTGCCCTGTGGGAAGTCCAAGGACCACCCACCTCCATCCAGGTCTAGTAAGGTGAGCATCCAAACTGCCTAGGCTCCCACAAAGCCAGAATGTGCTGGGATTTGTATAAGGGAGAAAATGATCCCAGCGGGAGACTTGAACCACCAGGATTATTTCTTAAACAAAAGCTATATGCATGTGTGTTGGCTTAAAAAAAAGGGGGTGGTGGGGTGTCCTAGTTAGGGTTTCTATTGCTGTGACAAAACACCATAAGCAGAAAGCAAGTTGGGGAGGAAAAGGTTTATTTGGCTTACAATTTCGTATCACTGTTCATCACTGAAGGAAGTCAGGACAGGAGCGCAAGCAGAGCTGGAACCTAGAGGCAGGAGCTGATGCAGAGGCCATGAAGGCTGCTGCTTACTGGCTTGTTCATCATGGCTTGCTCAAGCTACTTTCTTAAAGAACCCAGGACCACCAACCCAGGTGTGGTACCACCCACCATGGGTTGAATCTCCTGGAGGCATTTCCTCAGCTGAGGCTCCTTCCTCTCTGATGACACTGGCTTATGTCAAGTTGACACACAAAAGCAGCCAGTACAGGGAAGGCAGGATGAGTAGAGAGAAATGGAGAGGTAAGGAAGACCATTTCAGGGGGACTGGGAGGGTCAAGGACAGTGGATGCTGGGGAGATAGAGGACTCCTAGCAATGATTCACAACGGGGGGACAGCTGCCAGGCTGTCCTGATTTGTACCCCAGCTTTTCCTTCACCATATCTACCCTGGTTCAGGAGTAGTGGGGACTCAAGGTTTTAGGGTTACTAGTCAGAGGGAGTGAGGTAGGTCATGAAAAAACAAGGAGCTCTGATTTCTCAGAAAAATTTGCTCAGGTCAAGCAGCAAGTTGGCTATAGGATGGTCAGTAGAACTCAGTTCCCAAACAGCAGACTCAGTAACCAACCACTAGGCTCCTGGCAATGTGTGAGCAATGGGTGTGTCCTATGGAGAAGACAGAGACTATGGGGCAGGGAGTGGGGGGTAGGGTGGCGTGGGGGAGGTACGGAATGAAGGGTAAAGAAATAATACATGAAGATTTCCCTGAGCTGAAGCCAAGCAAGTAACTTCAGAGTCAAGAGGATCCCATGGACCGGGGAAAAGAACGACAAAAGCAAAGCAAGCTTTAGGTCCCAAACTATACCAATTCTGAACCCCCAAAGAGAGGACTGGAAAGATGGTTCAGCAGTTAAGAGCACTGACTGCTCTTCCAGAGCATCCAGGTTCGCTTCCCGGCACCCCACATCACAGCTCTCAACTGTCTGTGGCTCCAGTTCCAGGGCACCTGACACTCCTGGCAAACACCAATGCACATCAAATATATCAAAGAAGAAGAATGGAGCCCACAATTCCCATGGATCTTCACAGGCAGAGAGGAAGCTAGCGCAGCATCATGACGACCTGAGGCACAGAACCGAGGGTGCTTCTCAGTGGCAGAGCATCTGCCCAGTGTGAAAGGCCTGAGAGGAAGATGATGAGCTCAGCCAGACTGTCAGCCAAGGGTGTAGATGAAGTCAGTGAGAACTCACCTCAATTCCCATTCAGCAATACAGAAAAAGCATATTTAGAGGTGATATTCCAGCAAAACCAACAATTCTGCGTATTACAACATATAAGGAAATGCAGGGAGGAGGATAGTATTTGCACAAGAAGGAGCAAGTAAGCATGACTCCTGAAGGGGGAAATCCAGAGGGACGGGGAGGGGGGTCATTACACCACTGTGCTCCTGACCCTGGGGATCTGTCTCTTTCCTGCAGTCAAAACACACAAGCAGATTAGGTGGCCGAGTGACATTTCCAAGTCCACAGTGGGTTGAATGCCTTCCAATAAAGTTCAGTCCTTTTGGTTTTATTTTGTTTTGTTTGGTTCTGTTTTGTTTCCAAGACAGGGTTTCTCTGTGTAGCCCTTTGGAACTAGCTCTGTAGATCAGGCTGGTTTTGAACTCAGATTCAGCTGTCTCCACGAGTGTTGGGATTGAAGGTGTGCACCACCGCTGCCCAGCATAGCTCAGTCTTCTAAATAACCTCCAGTCAGAATCTAGAGGTAACTACACTTATGCAACAGAATGCAAATATTCTAAGTCTCAAGGTAAAGAATGTAGATAATATACTACCCCTATACTATATACACACTGTATGAGATGGTATATAATATGTTTTACATACAGTGCCAGATTTCCTTTCTCCTTTTTTTTTTCCTTTTTAGTTTTTTGAGACAGGCTTTATCTGTGTAGCCCAGGCTGTTCTGGAACTCACTCTGTAGACCAAGCAGGCCTGGAACTCAGAGATCTGCCTGCTTCAGCCTCCTGAGTGCTGGGATTAAACATGTGCACCACTACATTTTCATTTTTGAAGCAGGGTCTGGTCACATTATGTAGCCCAGGCTGGCCTTGAACTCTTGACCTCTCCTTAGCCTCCTGAGGGCTGGGATTATAAGCATGTACTACCATGCTCAGGTAAATTTTATTTATATATCTATATATTATGCATATATCCTCTAACAAAAATTATTACACATAGTATTTAAAGCATTATATTTGGAGGTGGAAAGATGGCTCAGTGAGTGGTTAAGAGCATTTGTTGCTCTTGTAGAGGACCTGGATTCAGTTCCCTTCCCAGCATATACGGGACAGCTTACAACCATCCTTAACTCTATTTCCAGGGAAGCCAATGTCCAGAGAGCACCAGACGTGCATATGGCACACATGCGCACATGCAAACAAAACAATCATACATATGAAATATAAAATAAATGAATCTAAAACATTTTAAAAGTATTACATTTTATGTACCATAATAGTGTATAGAATCATAATATAGAGTATATAGTTTTATTGCAAAATTAGAAATAAAGTTATAGTGAAAAAGAAATGCCATCAAGTTGAAAGAGAAAGGCCAAGCATTGTGGATTATGCCTGCCTGAGATATTATTCAGGAGACAGAGGGAGGAAAATTGCTTTGTGTTCAAGACCAGCCTGATCTACAATAATGATTTCCAGGACAGCCAGGAGCTACAGAAAGAAACTGCCTCAAAAACCACAAAAATAAAAGGGAAAATATAAAAAAAGATGAAAGACAAAAGAGACATGAACTTAGGATTCTAATGTATATACTAGTAACATATAGAGTAACACATATGATAGATAATACTACATATTATATGATTTAATAGAATATAATATATAGTAAATGATATACAGTATCATATAGGATTGTGTATATTGCATCATATATACTACTATATATTATTTTTGTCTGTTTTACACTGTTAAGATTTAAATCTATATAAATATATAGTATGATTTATATATTATATAATACTATACACTAAAAATCCTATAAGATATAGGATTATTATTGTTGTTGTTATTGTTACTGCTATCATTTTGATACAGGGTCTCACTATGTAACCCTGGCTGGTTTCAAGCTGACAATCCTCCTGCCTTGGTCTCCCCAGTCCTGAGATTGCAGGTGCGTGTGACCATGACTTGCAGAAACTGTGAGCCCTTGACTGCCAGTGTTAGCTCAGACTGACCTAAGTGGAGCTGCCTGGAAGACTAATAGCATCTGCACAGAGATTGGGTGGAGGGGAGCTAAGGAACGACTTCTTAGAGGGCCTCTGGCTCATGCTCTTCTTTCACAGACACTAGACTTACAAGGGGCCCAGAGACGGATGATGCAAAGGAAGGGCCACCAGCCCAAGGAGTGCCTAGGAAAGAGAACCGCACGTGAGGAGGCAGAGCATCTAGCCAACAGTGGAAACCTAGACTAGGACTTTGATGCTGAGCTCTTGAAAAACTTTCAGAAGAGGAGAAGCATTTGGGAGTGCCCAGCAGGAAGGTGGCTGGACATTGGAAAAGCCTGGAGAAATCAGGCCAGAGCCCTCTTGCTTAGTATTCACGATAGCTCGAAAGAAACAGATTCAGTATAGAAAGAAGGTTCCTTGGAACGGCTAGAGAGGGTCTTTGAAAAGAGGTGACATTTTCTGAGCATTTCCCAGGCACCAGAACTGTGTGAGGTCACTGCCACGAAAGCCCTATGAGCGGTTTCTGTTCTAGTTACATAGACAATGATGAGCTGGGTTTGTAATAGGTAGCTCCAGCATTTGGGAGGCTAGGGAAGGAGATGGAGGCTAGCCTGGGTTACATAACTAAAACCCTCTCTTGGAAAAAAAATAAAAAAGAAAAAGAGAAAGGAAGAGAGCAAAGGAAGGATTGGGGAAGAGCGGAGAGGGGGACAAGGAGCAATGGTGATAAAAGACCCCAGTTCTAGAGCTTGCCCAAGTCCTGCAGCCAACAAATAGCCCAGCTAGGAACGGACTCTTGCTGGGTCAAGTTCAAATGTGAGTTTATGCGAAATCAAAGGACTCCCATCAACACATGCTGGCATGTCCTTCCCACTGAGGAGACAACATGTGCTGCTCCCTTCTGGAGTCTGAACAGGGAACCAGCTCCTTGGCACAGGGTAGCACTGCCTGGGTTCTTCCACTGGACCACGGGGATGGGCTAGAACTCATGTTTACCCAACAGGACTTAGAAAGTTCCCACTTGGGAAAGCACCTGCTGTTTGGGGAAACGGTTTTCTTTTCCACCAGTTCTGAGCATTGATGGTGCGCCTCCTAAGGACATAGAGACTGGCCATGAGTCTCTGAACCTCAGAGGCATGAGCCAACACTCAGCGTGAGTACAAGCAGGAACAGACACCGGAGCCCTTGGTTTGATTATCCTTAGCTTTGATTATCCACCTTTGTCCTCTAACCAACCTCAGGCACACATTAATGGCCCTCACTGTCCTTTAGATCTGAGTTAGCCTCCATAGCCCCTTCTGTGTCTCCCTGGGAACTTCTGCCTCCACTGAGCTTGGCGGCAGGGGGGGGGGCAGGGAGGCAGGCAGGCACGCAGACCCAGGAGAATATGTATGTCAGTTAAGGTTTGTCGTTTACACGTGGAGATCATTAACAAGACTTATTTTTAAATTGTAATTGCAAAATGTAAATGCTCCCCAAACTGATGTGTAATTGCTACCCCATCCACCCCAGCCCTTCCCCTCTGCTGCCAGCTTTGCAAGGAGAGAATTAGAAAATAAAAAGGGGGTGGATTATGTAAGCAAAACGATTTTAAAAAAAGAGAACGAGAGCTAAGAATTTAAGTGAGACAGCTGGCGGCTTCTCTGATTGCCACACTTCCAGCATTAGCTACAAAAATCGTCCTTGCCAATAGCACCCATCCAAGCAATAGTGTCAACTGTGCTTAGGTTCCAGGACACACCACCCTGCCGCTCACTTGGAGAGACAATTCAGTGATGAGTCAGTGTGTCAGGGAGTCTAGGGTGAGAGGTTGGGTTCCTATTTGAATTGACTCCCAACTTCTTGGTAGAAGCCCCCATTCTCCAGAAAGACACAGCCACATAGGAGCTGTCTGTCAGGTGAACTCTCTCCCCATACACTAGCAGTTATAAGGGGTGCAGGCTGGGCTGTGTGAGGCTAGCAACAACCTTAGCCAGGAGAGAGTAGAGTTCTACCAGGTAGTCCGTGGGGAAAGCCACAGTGCCACCTCAGTCTCACAGAAAATCGCTAGACTTAGCTTCAGGAGGCAACATGCTCACGGTAGCTCACCATATCTGCAAGTCTGGTTCAGACTTTCTATCTTTTATGTGCCCTCCATATTCCTCAAGGTCTTCTCCCAGCCTCTATGGACATTGAACTACATCATTGTGTTCTCGGGCTCCAAATGCCAATAAGACTGTCAGCCATGACTTCAGGGGAGTTGTCCCCCACAAAATGTAGTTCTGTCTTGACCCCCGTGGATGTCTCCTCATGGCAAAGCATGTTGACCCCCATCACTACACCAGCACCACAGTGCATCTGGACAGGAACTGAGACAGTCAGGGCTGCCTGCTCTTTTCTCCTCAGACTCTTCTATGAGCGCTTGTGACCACTAACTACTTGAGAAACTGGGACAGCCACATTCACTTGTGTGTGTCACCAACTTCCTCCTTCTTTATAAAAAAAAACAGGTTTTTCTGAGCAATACACAATAATTACTCAGAAGGAAAGCTGGAGGATGGTGAGGTTTACAGGGGCCCTAAGACATCATGAAAACATAAAATCCCAGACAGGGTCCTTGGGAGTCGGGACTGGATCTCACCATAACAGACCCAATCCCAGTCACGGCATATAGGAAGACAAAGGGGTGGTTTTGGGTAATGGACTTATAAATCGCTAACCACACTGCTACATAAGTCAGTGGGATCTGAAGGGAGTTAAAAAACCAAAAAACTAAACCACAACAATAAAACCCGCACTCATGCCTGCTAGGAGGCTTGAACGCGAGTTCTCTATTCAAAGTGCTTAATCCAGTCCAAGGAACTACTTCTCCAAACCCATCGTAAACCCCTGGGGTGCAGTTTTCTTCCCTTCCCATTCATCAAGTCCTTTGGGGTGCACATGTGTGAGTCCTCACCTGCTTCACAGGGTAAGGGTCTCTGACTAGGGGACTGGCCTTTGTCACCAACATCTCTGGGTGACACTTGCTCCAGCACTGTGCAAACGCAGTCATCAGCACAGGTGTGTGCAACAGCCATTCACCCGTACCCCATGGAAAATGAAGAGCAGCAGAGAGCTCACAACAGGCCTGGCTAGAGAGGTGGCAGAGAGACATAAAAGATGCAGGCAGTGCTTGATATCAGAGGCTGTCTTTGCTAAACAGCTGCTCAGGCGGCCAATTGCTGCTAGAGGGGGTTTTTGGGGAAGGACAGTGTGTGTGTGTGTGTGTGTGTGTGTGTGTGTGTGTGTGTGTGTGTGTGTTGGGGTGGAGGCTTCAGCACACGTCCAAGGGTAGAAAAGCATGTCTTACTGTTGGGTGATCCCACTGCCTCTGGGATGGTCTTCAGGAGATTCACCCTTTCTTCTCACTTCCAGCTGGGCCAGAAATGCTTCTTGTCAGCCACGGAGAGAGCACCTGCAGAAGGAAGGAGACAGTGGGTTTCAGGAGGGGTATCCACACAAAGGAATGGGCTCTCTCACCCAGTTCCTCCTCCCCAGGACATGTCTTATTATACCGTTTGGCCCATACACTATGGGACGGTTATCGAGTTGGGCAAGGGGCTGGCAATTGAAACACACACACACACACACACACACACACACACACACACACACAGAGAGAGAGAGAGAGAGAGAGAGAGAGAGAGAGAGAGAGAGAGAGAGAGAAATCATCCTTGAAACAAGAATGCCCCTTTAATTGTGTTCCAGGGCAGCTTATATAGGCTCTCCTTGACTAATGTCCATGCCCTAGTTCTCGAGATTTTTCATCTGCAAGCCCACCAGAAATCACTCCCCTGCCATCAGGAACTCATGAGGGTCTCATGTCCAGAGCAGCTGCAAGCACAGGAAAACAAGTTGTTTACTCCGGCAGGCAAGGGGTTGCAGAAAATTCAGGGTCTGAGGGTCTGCAGTCCCCAGCATCTTATTATAGAAAGAATGGATTCTATTTCTGCTGCGTACGTTCCAACTGTAACTGCTGCCGTTCAACTCTCTCTCCTCAGCTTGGCTGCTGAGCCTCACTCGCATCTTTGTAGGCCCCAAACTCTGTCACAGTTGGACTTGCCCTGTTGCTCCCTGTCTGGTTACCTGACCTCAGGTTGACTACAGCTACCCACCCGGCAGCAGAGAGGTCTCTAGGAGTGAATGTGGACCCTGGGACAAGTTGACACCTTGTAAGATGGGAACTCAAAAGGAGCAGAGCAGCATGCTCTTTCGGTCTGATGCTGAGCTTTGGGTCCAGGTGCTGACTGGCAGGCTTAGCCTAGCAGTCTGAAGATGGGAGGGCCTTGAGGAAAACAGGAGAATAGAGAGGAAAAGACAGGAGAGGAAATAGACCAGAACCAAAGAAAGACAACCTGAGGCCTAACAGGGGCCTTGGCTGGCTGCCTTTAAAGGTTACTTTTAGGGTCAAGTGAATTAATTTTCCTAATATTTGAAATGAACCACAACGTCTGAGGCTGAGTCTGAATGGTCAGCCTTGCCATTAGGTCTAGCCAGATATTTCCTATCCACCCCGTGACTTTCTCCTGAGGATGAGTTGACTCCAAGGAGGCTCTGTTAGGAGTCAGCATGAAGCAGGGCTACTCGAAGCTGTACTTCCAAGGCAACAACAGGAAGTTCCTCCGTCCAAGAGCCTTAGCCCTGTCCTTGCGGCGAATGCATCTATAGCATCAGCAGCCCCTTCCTAGTTAACACCAGCTTAGTGAAAACACATTTGCACCTCAGCAAAGAATGTAAGTAACAAGAGACATGACGATAGGGGCCGAGAAAAGCAGCCCAGACTGGGGTTGCAGCAGAGAAACAGAAACTAGACATCGGCCTGAGGGACAAGGCTTTCCTGCCTGGTGTGTGTGTGTGTGTGTGTGTGTGTGTGTGTGTGTGTGTGCGTGCGTGTGCATGTGCGTGTGTGTACATTGCTGGGGAGGTGAGGGTGGCAGACAGACAACATCCAGGATCCCCAGGGAGGTCAGAATTCCCAGTGGCAAGAGAGAATAAGGTGTACTGGGATAGGATGAGCTTGAGAGATGTTCCTAGAGTAAACAGGTAGCCATTGCGTTTACACTAACAAGCGCCCTCTGGGTTAATCCAACCTCCCTGCCTTCTTCGTGCCCCTCACTCCTCCCAAGAGGAGACGAAGAACAGCGAGACACATTTGCAGGGGCCAGAGAGATCAGCACCAATGGAGGATGGGGCGCTGTTAGTGCCAAATTACTCCTGTCTCATTTCCTTCACCCTCCTCCTCCACGTAACCTTGTCCGTGAACTCTGTAATGAGTCCCAGGGCTCTGGACACAGAGGCTGCAAACCTGGGAGGCATGTCTGACTCCTCTTCTCTGAGATCCATGTAATTTTCACTCCCCGACACTATCTCCTCTCATCACTTCGTAATCAGAGATAAGAACCATCTTTCCTCCTTTCCATCCCCTGTGGCACAACCTAGACAGGCCATCCTCCTTGGTCACACTTGTCATGCTCCTGCCTGGTCTGTGCCATCAACCCTCAGTGCGTCCATACAAATGACTTATCTACAAACAGTAAGAGAAGGAAGTCATGGCCTTTCATGGGCTTATAGCTGCTCCGCCACCAGGACACCCAGGGGTATCTTGCTATCGGAGGCACTCAGAAGCACGCTAGCAAAGCTTTCTGGGTGCCTGCTTTGGGACCCTATCTGTCTAGGTGTATCCTCCTCTCTATACCCAGGGGTCCACTGCTCTCTACCCAATCAGAACCACTCTCCTTTGCCACAGCTGGCCCACAGTGTCTCAGTTCCCTCAATGCTTCCATTCTATATTTCTACCTGATAGGACCCTAGCCGTTCTTTAATGTTCATCTCAAACACTCTGGTGGCTGCCTCAGCAGCCAAAAGTAATTTTTCTTCCCCTTTGTTTCTAAGTAACACACTGCTTGTCATTCTCTGCAAGCTCTTGCCATATTCTGTCTCATGCTACGGTCATCATACGTGCCATCCTCTTTCCAAACTGCCAACCTCAGAGCCAGAAACCACATCTTACAGGTTCTCAGTCTCCAAAGTACATTAATAGAAAATACTTTATTTCATTATTAAAATTAATCTTTGAAGTAATATTTTATCATGTTTACAAAACACATTTACTTATTATAGAAAATAGATAAATAAGAGAAGTAAAGCTGTTAGTTGTAATGCTATAATAAGATGGCCAACATTTGATATTTGAAACAAAATGCTTGTTTCTTAAAATAGTACCATATTAACACAGAATTTAGTATTTGACAATATAGTACAACTTTCTGTAAGGGGATTTTCTTTATCATCATCATCATTATTAGTTTTTTTTAAGACAGAGTTTCTCTGTGTAGCTTTGTCTGTCCTGGAACTTGCTTTGTAGACCAGGTTGGTCTAGGACTCACAGATATCGACCTGCCTCTGCCTCCCGAGTGCTGAGATTAAAGGCATGCACAACTACCGCCTAGTAGAATTCATTTTAATAGTTATATAACATTATATTTTATGAATGTGCTGTAATTATCCATCTAAGGTTTTATTTTATGTTGTTTAGATTATTTCCAGTTTTTCTACCATCAGCAAATAACGACCATTCTCGCCAGCTGACTTTTACCCCACTCCTGCTCCTTTTCCTAGGGTGATTTCATGTGGAATTGCCAAGTTCAAGGCTGCCTTCCTTTTAAAGACCTTCCACAGAGTCCTTGAAGGAGGGTCATGTTCATGGCCTACCAGCGGCGTAAGAGAAACATCTTTTTCCTTGCTAAGTAGTTGTTCCCATTTTATAAGTGTGGCTAACGGAGCTTAGGAAAGCCAAACCCAGGTATATTCACACCTTTTCTCCTAGCAGCAGAGGTTTCATACATCTCATTTCCCCAGCCTGCCCTATTTGTTCTTGTTTGTCTTACCAGGGCAACGCAAACGCTTGCAGTTGGCAGTATATACTCAGTGTTGTTTTCCTGGGAGGGGAAGAGAGAGGTGGGCATGCTTAGGGGGCCATTCCTGGAGCCCTTTCAAAGTTATCCTTCCCCTTTGTGCTCCACGCCTCTGAGACCCATGTGGCAGATGGGAGAACCCCTGTGAGCTATTGTTTGTGATACCTCCTCCTTTTCCTGTGAAGCTGCAAATCTCTTCAATTCAGCCTGTGTATTAAGAATCTACCAGGAGCCTGGGCCTGAGCCCAAAGATGAGTCAATCAATCCCCAACCTCTCTCCTCTCCTCCCCCTTCCAACCTTCTTCTTCCTTCCCCCTGCCCCACCTTCCTTCCTTTTTCTCTTCCTGTCCTGTAGATTTTATATTCGAAGTTGGGTGGGAAGTACTGCCATGTGTGTTCGGTGCTGCTTCTGGCTGCTGTTTTACCATCCTCTCCTCTGTCAGGCACATAGAGATGAGGTCAGGGGCAGGCCTAGGTTCAGAGCTAAGCAAGGTAAGAAACCCTGTCTATTTCCCATGTCCTCCGGCTTCTGTCTCTCATCAAGCTCCTTGTGACCCTAGAGAGTGTGCGTGTTAGCTGGTCGGGAAGAGCGCCCTCCTGAGGTCCTGCCGCAGTCACAGGCTTCTGACTTCTGCTCTAGCTGCTCTTCCACCTGCCCTGGGGCGACGCTGGGATTCCTCAGATAGGATTCAGACCAGCGTTAGTCAAGAGAAGCCTACCTGCCTCCCGCTCTGGGATTAATAAAATGCACATTAGCGAGAGGGAGGATGATCAGAGGTGACACGGGCATGCCCCTGCGTGGGACACAGCTTCAGGGCTACAATACACATAGATTTCTCCTTTCCCAGAACTGACAAGCAGCGAGCTCCGCTTGTTTCCCTACCGCCCACAGGAAGCTCGGAGGCAGAAATATAGCCTATAATCTCCTTTCTGTCACTGGCAGTGATTCCTCCGAGCATAAGGAGGGCAGCTCACATGTCACAAAGCTCCGAGGAAGATGAAAGACAGAAAGAGGGCAGAAGGGAGAAAAGAGGCTGCAGATGTGTGGTTGCCAACCGTCCTAACTCAGCCACCTCAGCCCTCAGCCTGCTCCTTTTTCACCCGGGCTAACGCCCCCACCATCCTATTCTTCACCATTCAAAGTCCTCCTCCTTTCACGGGCAGCCTGGGTCAATACCGCCTGATCCTGGGCTGAAGCTGGACGGACAGCCTGAGGGGCAGACTTGAAGAACACCCAGAGAACCGAGCCCTGTGGGACCTGATAGGAAAATTCAAAAGTTTGGGAGGCAAGAAAGGAACAGAGTGTTGACTTGAAGACAAAGCCGTTTTCGTCTTTACTACTGCCCAAAACACCAGAGTAAAGCTTGCAGCTTCTTAGTTCTACCAGACCACGCCTTACAAATCAAGTTCATCTCTGCCAGGGAGGGCAGCTCCCCAGAGAATGCCTTTACCTATTTTGCCAACTTGAGCTTGGATGATTTTTGCAGAGAGCAGGACAGTGGCTGGAATCTCTGGTCAGGGACCCAAAGAGAAGGTCTATCCGTTCCACTTGGGGACGTTCCTCCACCCTGGTGTCTGTCCTAGCACTCAATACCTAGAGAGAGGCTGCACTCAATCCGGAGCCCAGCTGATGGTCACCGATTCAGTAAGTACGGCTGTGACAACGTAGTTTGCCTACCACATCCCTGCTTCAATTTCCCAATGGGGGACATTCTTCCTTCCGTGTTAGGGTGTGCATGCTAAGGAAGTATGGCCGCCAGTTCCGGTCACCCACAGATATGTTCTGTGATGTCGGGCAAAGTCTTTCCCTTGTCTGAAAGTAGTTTTATCATCATTCCTATTGTTGGCCTCTTCGCCTTCTACAAACAGGAAGCTGAGCTTGAAAATACCATCCCATCTCTAAGGATTCCCGATCATCCGTCGAGCCAAACTGTCACCCTAAGGAAGGCCTAGAATTCAGCAACAGCAAGGACTCCGGCCTCCAGGGACCTGACTGTAATGTGAGGAGCAGAGGTGCTCTTTGGGAGTCTGCGAGCCATCTTTAGCCTTGGCTAACCATGTCTCTTCTGTGCAAACCCCAGAAGCTTTCCAAGGCCCCGAAGACGCAAGTCTAGATTTCCTAAGCTTTCCCTCTTGCCCTTCATTATCGGCTTGAACCTTGTCCTCTAATCTAATCCCTGGTTCTTCTGAACTTGAGCCTTTGCCCCAGTTGAGAGAGGCTGCCCCTGTTCAACACCCAATATCTAGTTCACACTGGCCTGCGCATCCTGTTCCCTGCTAGAGAGCCCGGCACTTCTTTCTTCCTGCCTCCAGTTCCTACCAAACCCTAAGGTTATCTCCAGTCTTATCCCTGGTCCACAGATGAAGATCTGCTCCTTAGACCCCTGTCTATGATGGGCCCTTAAGCTTTCTGTATTTTCTGAACTTCAGCTCTTTAAGTGAAACGCAATCTCCCTGGTGGCATCATCAACTTGGGTCTTTATTTCTTGTACTCCTCCGTGCATGCCTAGGTTAGCACTGAGACTGTGTCGGTCATGCAAACTATCGTTCTTGTCACGCGGAGAGAAGACGTTACTAGAAAATATTAACTCAGATCAATGCCCTTGCCGAAGCGGTTCAGTCAAGAGTTTGCCTACTTAGCTATCAGTATTAATTGCTGAAGGCATTGCAATTCTCTATGCTTCACTGTGTCCTGAATTGACTGCTTTTAACTGAAGATGGGTTCACATGCTTCCTGCACTCCCCGAGTCTGAGAAAACTAGCATAGAGAAGTGGTGTTGGTCAAACGTGGGTTCGATGCCAGGCCTCACTCTTCCTCCCATGTAACCTGAATAAGCTGCACAGGAACATCTTTCCCTACTCTGAGAAACAGGAGCATAAGTTCCTAGCTCATGGGTATCTCTGAGGATGCTATGGTATTATATCACATACATGGTGCATTTAGTGGGGATTAAGTGGCTCTGCAGTGACGAGGAGCAGGGCTTTAATAGACAGTGGCTTGTCCTTCATAGTAGTAATAGCAATGGTACGCTTAGACATCGTGTAGTAAGAATCTACCCATCCTTCAAGAGCCAGCTCTTCATGTGTGTCGTCGGTTACTGTGACCTGTAGTAGGAGTTATATCGACCACACGGGTGATTTTTATTTTGTTATAGAAATGGCATAACCTAAAACTACTGGGTTTTGTTGTTACCATTGCTGTTCTCTGATTTAGGCTTCTGAATCTCAATCCTTGAAATAGTTTTTCCTGTACTAATTGCACATTTTCAGAGTCAACATATTTAACGGAAGTAGGAAAAGGAGCATTAAACTGCAGAAATGCATCGCTCATGAAACAGTCTAAATTTGTGTAAATTATTCGCCAGTCCTAACTCCTTGCATCAGACTGGCTAACTTTCTCAACTTGTCCCTGTAAGTCACTTATATGCGTGTTTTCATACTCGGTTGCAGTTTTATGCTGTAACTATTCATGTTATAAATGAGATTGAAGAAATGTCTTAACAAATAATAACAGGAGTATACTGGAAGGGATTGCCAACATAAAATGGTACTTCTGTGGTGTTTTACTCAACGGCTTGTAAACTCTTGAAGTTGCCTAGGAAGTGAGGCCTTATGTAGTTCATAAAGGCAGACTTTCACAGTATCTTTTGGCTCCAGCCCAGTCCTTTTTGAGTTTTGTCACACTGCCTTTCAAAAACCAAAACTGCCTTAAAAATACAAAAGAGACCTAAGCAAGCAAGCATGGAAGCAAGCAAGCAAGCACTTGCTTAGCTATCTATCACTACGACCATAAAATTGTTTTTCATCATTGCTAGTCACCCTTCTCTTTGGTTTTAAAACTCTCAAACTTGCAATACTTAAGAATTTTATACTACATTTTATTAATCATCCATGTGTGTGGATATGCATGCATCCTAGTGTGGAGCTCAGAAATTCTGGGTCAATTTTCTCCTATCATATGAGTACTGGGGAATCGAACTCAGATCCTCTGGCTTGTCAGTGGGCTCCTTCACCCGATAAGACATCTCACTAATGCTTCTCACCCTGAGACTTGGAATTCTGTTTTCAGAATAGATACAAGAAGGCAGTAAAGGATAAGCCTAGAGGTTTTGGTTTGTTTGTTTACTCTTGAGAGATCAGTAACAATGTTTATGCATACAAATATGTGAACACAGAGGGGTATATTGCTCAGTAATTCCAGAGCATAGGCAAGGTTTTGGTTTGGGTCTCCAGCATCACACCCAAAAATCTAAAGTATTAATATACATGAAAAATGGATGTAAGAGATTTCAAACCATGGTTTTATTTATTTATTAAAGATTCAGCTCTCCAAAGTTTTCTTTCAGGCTACCCTTCCCCACCTAGGGTGAATCCCTCCCTCCCCTCTGCTCTCCCAATAATCAGGATCATACTTCTAGGATAAAAGTCTGAAGTTCTTCGCCACGCCCTACAGGCTGTCTCATTGAATTATTTTCAGATGTTCCTACACGTGTCCTTCAGTGAAGCACTGAGCATCCGGAGAACAAGGACTAAAGATTTCCCACATTGTATCTCTAGCCTTATGTTCCACTCAGTGTGTGTTTATGAAGTTAGGAAATGGACAAATGAATAGGAATGCCAAGAGCAGTCAAGAGATTTGGCCAGAGTTTGGCCAGACAGAGGAATGAGCTGTGGAAAGGACTGGAGACAGAACCTATCATGGAAAGGAAAGCATCCTTTTCAGCAGAACAAGACCATCCTCTCCCACCCCAGCTTTAAAGATACCCTTAAATTTGCCCCACAAGGTTTTATTTCTTGGGGGAAAACTTGGACTATTAGCAGAAGACTTCAATGCTGAAAATCTGCAAAGCCTTGCCTGTGTCTAGCTCACTTCACCCCAACCTCCCTACCAAAGTCTTTTCCCAGTCGTCAGATCTTCATCCCTGAACCTTGCTTTCTAACTCCTTAGGTTGATGGACCACTCAGCTTAGGTACTGAAACAGTCTTTCCCCAGAAGCAGGGAAAGGTAAGTACATCTTGACAGCATTAAGATGTCCTTGTTCTGACCCAGCTGGAGTCAGCCTTTCCTCTACCTCCCCACTGCTATAGTTTGGCTGGCAGGAACCTCTTGGTCCAGCTCTGCTCCTGCCCTGTACAAACTGTGCTCAACACTGCAAGGAAGGCTCTAGCCCTAGCATCTCCTGTGAACAGATCTTTAGCTCTTACTGCACCAGCTTGGGATGCTCTGAGGATAAGATGTTTGCATTCCTAGCATCCACTGAGTTAGCTAATCCTCAGAAGAATCTCAACCCCATGTATCTCCTGAGATCTCAGTATGTATTTTGTGTATATCAGGTATTTAACAAATATCTGTTGATGAAAACATATATAAATATATATGCTCAACAGAGGACTGCCATATTAACATACTACATTCCTGATCTCCTTCACAAGGAGGGATATTATCAGTTTAGTTGTTAATCCTCGTACCACCCTGTGAAATGGACGATACCAGTCTCATGTTAAAACGGAAACTGCGGTTAGGGAAATCAAGTGACTTTCCCAAAGTCACAAGGCTAGGTAAGGGGAGAAATGAAAGAGCAGGGCCCAAGGCTTATAGTGCAGCCTGTTAGCATAGCTCCTCAGTGCCCATGCCTCGGCTCACCTGCCCATCTGCCCCTCGACCCACCTCTGCCTACCTGCCCCCTGCCCCTCTGCCCCCTGCCCACCTGCCCCTGCCCACCTGTCCCTCTATCCACCTGCCCCTCTATCTATCTGTCTACCTGCCCCCTGCCCACTTGTCCACTTATTCACCTGTCTTTCTGCCCACCTATCTACCTGCACACATGCCCCTCTGCCCACCTATCCACCTAGCCATGGGTCAGATGTCGAGAAGCAGAGTTGCTTTTCTACCTCACCTGGGAAATAAATAAGAATAATTTTTCTTCTCATCATTTGGTGAGTCAGTGACATTTCGTTTGACAAAGGATGTAGGAAAAGCTTCTCCTGGGACTAGTTTTGGGACCAAGCTCTGATAATACTGCTTTATTGAGAAGGGATGCCAGGAACTGATCTCCGGATGGCCTTTACATGGAGTAATTTATGCAGAAAAAAAGAAATACATATTTTTAAAGAAACACACATTGATCTCCACGTAGTCACAATGACAATGGTAAGGACAACGCACACACGAACGCGAGCGAGCACACACACACACACAGAGTCAATTTCTCTCTCCTCCCTCCCTCCCTCTCTACCTACCCACCCCTCAACACACAAATGCACAGATTCTGGTTCATGCTCATGGTTATAGTCACAAACAATAAAAAGTCAAAGCATTCCAAGTCAGGGGATCTGCAGCCCCCCCCCCCCATACACACACTTGCTACACAGTGCATGGTCCTGAATTCCCCCCTTCTATATCCTCTGGGGAAAACTGCAATTTTCCCATTTAGGAAAATCTCAGTCATTAAGGAATGCACCAGAAGCATGTCATCGAAGAGATTAATATCTCAGGGCCCCGCCTGAGTCAGGGCCCTGCTCCTTCCTGTGTGATCACACTTCACAGGAGACGGTGCCAACCAGATGACCTGCTGCCCAAGGCACAGCTCCACTCAGGGAGATTTATACCCTGTGCCTCACTCAGGCCTTCACCAGAACCTTCTCTGAGGCGAGCAGAGGAAGGATAAAAATAAAGGGAAATGAAATGTCCATAACTCCGCTCCAGATGCTACTCAGCAACAGAGGGGATGGAGAAGGGATACACTTAAGACGCCTTCCTCCCTCAGCTGCTCGCATAGGGCTGAACTGGCAAGGTCCCGAGAACCAGGAACTCTTTTCTCATCGTGGAGAATTGTGATGTAGGCCCAAGGAGAGCCCAGGATGCTCATTCTTATAGAATGAACACATGAAAACTCAAAGAGGCCAGAAACTGCACAGGGATTAGCATGTGTTGTACTACACTGCTCTGAGCCTCGGTTTCTCCTTAGGTCAATAAGGTTAGAACTGACAGTCACTTCCAGCGTGGTCTGTATCAGGGGCTGCCTTGCTGTGCCTTGATGTCACATTAGGTAAGACTTTCCATCCTTCTGAATCCGCTAGAGCGTTTATGCATCCCACAGCATGTCCGGTCATGTCCGCTGGCTTTCTGTGTGAGTTGCACAATAGCTGGAAGGCTATAGTGCTACAATCAACACCTCCAGCAAACAGACAGAGAAGTCAAAACTGAGATTATGTGTCTTGGTTTCTGTCACAGAAAGAATCAGCATTGATCCAACTTCCTTGGAGTCACCCCTATTTAAAACTGTAATAACACACAGCTGTGAAAGCCCTAGAGTTTGAACTAATATGCCCCCCTCCCCTTTCTTTTTCTCGAGACAGGGTTTTCGATGCAGCCCTGGCTGTCCTGGAACTCATTCTGTAGACCAAGCTGGCCTCAAACTCTCAGAGATCTGCCTGTCTCTGCCTCCCAAGTGCTGGGATTAAAAGCATGCCCCAGCACTGCCTGACCAATTTTTTTTTAATTGTCTAGGTCAGATTGGTTGAATAATGATTGAATTGTGTGTGGCTTAGGATAGAGACCTGGGGGATCTGGGGAAAGAAGGTCCTTCCTTTAGAAGAAAGTCGAACTCCCCTTTGGCTATTGGAGGGGGGCGGGATGAAAGAAAGGGGGAACTAAACTAAGATTCAGTCACCCAACAGGTGTTAGCTGAACATCTGCTTTGTGTGAGGAACTGCTCAGGATCGTGACCAGAAGTGATAAAAAGCCCGGCATTTACGAGGCTTGTACTTGGCTGGGAGAGAGGTGGGAGCGGAGATGACAATCACAAGACAACAGAGGAGCTTTATAAATAAAATACCATGTCAGGTGACGACAATGGCAGGAAGGTAAAAGACAGAGAATAAAGTATCAGGAGTCAACAACTCTTCACTGAGCTGACACGGGAGTGGGAGGCAGACAAGCGATGGCTGGGCGGGGTGATTTCAAAGAGAAATGTTCCTTACAGTCAGGCATGGGAATTCTTGGTCTTTGGTTGACAGTGTTTTGGGGGAAAGATTTAGGTGTTGCAGCCTGGCTGGAGGAAGTGCACCACTGGGGTAGGCTTTGAGAGGAAAGGCCAAGCTCCTCTACTTCCCGTTTTTCTTTTTCTGTTTTGTCCGTGTGGTTAAAGACATAAGCTCTTAGCTTCCTGTTCCTGCTGCCATGCCTTCCATCTGCGATGGACTCTCATCCCTCAGGAACTGTGAGCACAAATAAACTCTTTTACAAATTACATTGGTCATAGTGTTTTGTCATGGCAACAGAAAAGTATCAAATACAGCTAATTAATATGATGAAAGTGTGTTATTTGCATATATGAAAATGTCATGATGAAACCTTGTCTGTTGTTTTTTTAGAACTGGTACTGAATCCAGAGCCTCACATATGCTAAGGCAAACCACTGGCCACTGGACCATATCCACAGCTGTCTTTTTGCTTCTCTTACTTTATTTTATTCATTTATTTATTTATTTATTTATTTTTTCAGATAGGGTTTCTCTTTGTAACAGTCCTAGCTGCCCTGGAACTCGCTTTGTAGACTAGGCTGGCCTCGAACTCACAGAGATCTGCCTGCCTCCAACTCTGAGTGCTGGGATCAAAGGCTTGCACCACCATACCCAACTTTTTTTTTTGCTTCTTTTAAATGTGGAGGGCTAGCTTAGAGTGTTGGTGCATGCCTTTAAATCTCAGCATTTGGGAGGCAGAGGCAGGAGGATCTCTTGAGTTTGAGGCTAGCCTTGTTTATAGAGTTTGTTCCAGAACATTCAGGACTACACAGTAAGACCATGTTTCAAGAAAAAAGAAGAGAGAGAGGATAGTAGATAGATTAGATAGATAGATAGATAGATAGATAGATAGATAGATAGATAGACAGACACACAGACCTGGTTTTACTAAGTTGCGCAGGCTGACTTTGAACAAGCCCAGGCACCAGGCGGACCCTGCAATTATAATTCCCATACTTCAGCCCCCCCTCCCAGGAACTGAGATTATAGTTCTGGCCCAGTGACCCAGACTGGCTAAGATCCTTATTTTGTATAACTATATACTAGGAAGGGCTTGGGAAGTAGAATGCTTGCCTGGGATGTGTAAGGCCCTGACTTTGATCACCAGCACCTCCAAAAACCAAACATTAACAAACACTAGCTTTTGAAAAGGCAAAATAAAAGGCAGAAAAATTAAGTTCCTCCAGTAACTTTAAAATCATAAAATAGGCCAGAGTCTGAGAGCCCAAGGGATATAAAACTCAAAGGATACAAGAAGGTATCTATAGGGAAACCGGTCCTGAGACAAGGCATCTGAGGAAGAAAGAACAGACAAGGGAAACCTCTCCTGCTGGGATAAGGAGGGGAAGCTCCTTATGCTATCGGTGCAGAGTTTGACACACTCCTTCTTTATCCGCATCTGCTGTCCCTCTGGCATCTCCTCGGGTCGTGGGCTAAGTGCAGGTAAGGGAGGTGCTCATCTCAGGCACAACGTTCAAGAGGAGGAACCAAGACTGGAGGAACCCAGTAAAGGCCAGCACAGTGGCCACACCTTGGCTACTCTCACTGAAGCTAAAGGAAAAACCTGTAGCACCGTCCCTATTTCATGCATACATGTATCAACATACTGTACTGTGCCCTATGAACACGTATACTTATATGTCAACAGAATTGTTTTAATTTATTATAGTTTGCTTACCATGCATTTGTGTCATTAATTTTTCTTTTTCTCTTTTTAAAGCAATTGCATTAAATATTATTTTGTTTGATGACTGAATTTTAGGAGTCTCCTTAAACTTTGTGTCTGAGTCTAGCAGACCTCTCCCCATGATGTCATCCAATGTGAACACATGAGAGGCTTTGTGAGGAAGAAGAGGGGGCACAGGCACAAATGGGAAGGCAACACAGGGACAGGGAATCCTGCTAGCAAGACAGAGGATACCATCCTAGTGGAGGACCTCAAGATGTGACCAGGAGGGTCTAGACATTCTTTCCTCTCTGGAAACCTTGGGAAGTTGAGCTTTCTGCAGTGTGAAGGAAATCTCATGTTGGTCTGCTGGAGTGTTTAGCAGGAAGAGGACCACTCACTCTAGAAGGCTTGGGGAGCATAAGGGAGGGGAAGAAAGCTGGTGCTTCCTATAGTCCTGCATTCAGCACCCACCGAGGAGCAAGAAGAGAGGGTGTTCTGCACCCTTAGAGCCTAGGGAACAGGAGGGAAATTTGGAATGAAAGGAACGTTCCTGAAAGACGAAGAGTAGCAGCCCTATGTGTCCCCAAGGGAGAGCTCAGTTCCCAACCCCGTCCTGTTTCCTCCACTGCAGCCCCGTGCTTCCCTCAGTGTTCTCTGAACACCAAGATCAAATCCTAAGGCTTCAGGTGACAATCTGTTCTCACACCCTTATTAAAAAATAAGATGCATCTTAAACACACGTGCTTGAAACCTTTTATAACCCTGCTCCTACCTAACTTTCCAAGCTTATTATGACTCTCCTTCATGTACCCAGAGGGGAGAGCTGGCAGGTTGCACTGTCATGACCTGAATGTGACTTGAACAGTTCATGTTGGAACCTCATCCCACCCAGGTGGTGGTGCACACCTTTAATTCCAGCAATTGGGAGGCAAAGGCAGGAAGATGTCTGAGTTTGAGGCCAGCCTGTTGTACAAAGTGAGTTCCAGGACAGCCAGAGCTATGCAGAGAAACCCTGTCTTAAAACAAAACAAAACAAAACAAAACAAAAAAGGAAAGAAAAAGAGACTTCATCCCATTATGGTGACATGAAGGGGTAGGGACTTGTAGAAGCAGTCACAAGGGCTCCATCCTCCTGGATGGGACCATGCCCATATATATGCGAGCTTAATAGGTGCGTCCTAGCTCTTCCACAACATAAGCATCAGCTACACAGCGTGAACCCTTACTGAATCTGCTGTCCCTTTATCTGGGACTTATAATCCTCTAAAACTGGGAAATGCATATTCTCATTAAAATCCACCAAGGCTAAGATGGACAAATAGAGACTGATTGTTTCTGTGAAGATAGTTGTATTAGAATCTGGCCACATCCATTTGTTGACTGTTATCTATGGCTGCTTCCCACGCTATGGCATACAATAGCTGTACAATATCCTAGAAGAGATTACTGTCTGAACCTTTGCAGGAAAGGTCTGCTGATTGTGGCCTAGGTGGTGGCTCAGATGTGTTCTTCCCTCCTATACAGCCTCTGCTCCCTGATCCCACCAAGCCTGTGTTTATCCCAGGCTGGACCCGCTCTTCCAATGCTCTCGTAGCTGCCCGTTCTATAATTATAAGCAACATTCAAATGTTACTTATTCTGTGATGTCTCCTGAGTTCCTGCAAAAAAAAAAAAAAACTTGCATCCCTTTAAAGCCGTGCACATTGTTGGAGTGACCACATAATTCATCTGTCATACTGGAATAATTTTCAGAATGAAAGAGAGCATGATTATAATTACACAGGTTTCTCCTGAGAACATTCCAGGCGAAGCAGGTCACATGGGCTCATCTCTTAGTGCCTGTTTCCTTCTGCCTTTGAGGGGAAAACTGGTCACTTAGCTTGCTTCTGCAAGGGGCAGCATTCTTAGGGTAAGGGGAGTGGGTAGGTTTGTCTTTCTTTTTCTTCTGAGGTAGTTTTTTTTTTCTTTTTTGTAGCCTAACCTGGCCTCAGGCCTGTAGTTTCCCTGCTTTAGCCTCTCAAGTACTGGGATTGCAGATATGTTCTACCCAACTGGCTTTATACAGGGAATTTTTGACCCTTAGAGTATAAAATTTCTATTTATTTATTTATTTATTTATGGTTTTTCAAGACAGCGTTTCTCTGTAGCTTTGGTGCCTGTCCCAGAACTAGCTCTTGTAGACCAGGCTTGCCTCGAACTCCCAGGGATCCGCCTGCCTCTGCCTCCCGAGTGCTGGGATTAAAGGCAGACACCACCACCGCCAGGCTAGAGTATAAAATTTCATCAGTGAATACTCGTTGAGATAAAAGAAAGAACGGTGCTGGCCCAAAGCTAGACATGACACCTTGGACAGGAACAAGCTGGGATATGAGCAGATGGAGGAGCCACTGACTCTGTGGCTCAGTTTCCAGCTGGTGCCATCCCATGCTGGTATTCATGTAGCTGTGCCCACTTGCCCAGAACCACAGACCACCATGTGCCTAGGCCCCCTGGGTAATGCTTGGCTCCACTGCAACCCCCTATCGGCTTCCTCCCAGCCCTGCTAATCCTTCTCTCAGCAGCTTGCCCTCCTGACATCTGGCCTCATGGAGGATGCAGCACATCTCCTGCTCTACAGGGTCCCCATAGGCACCAAAGTGCTGGGTTGACGACGGCCACGGCAGCCAGAAGAGCTTGACTGGCTGCTCGCTATGTTAGGAAAGAGCCAATTCAAGGACTCGAGTTTATTTTTGTGAGCTCTGAGCTGAGGCTGAATGCTGGGTGATGAGAATTTAGATATGCATCTCCCTTCATAAAGCTCCAGCACATTCTATGGGTTTCTGCTCACTAAAATAGGAGATAGGGAGACAGCAAGGGACAGATGACCCATTTAACATTCTTGGCACTCCCCCATCTGTTCTCCACCGAACAGCTAGAGACATCTTTTTGAAGTGCAAATCTCATTGTACTCGATCCCCATCCTTTGCAGGTCTCAAATACACCACTGGTACCCATCCTTCTGAACATCAGCTCTCACATTCCCATGATGCCCATTGAAGATCAATGAGCTCTGGCCCCGTCTGTCCCTCCAGCATCACCTAGCTCAATCTCGGCACTCTGGGTACCATGATCTTTGGCCCTTCTAACTAGATGTGCTTCTTCCCACCACAGGGCCTTTGCACAAGCTCTCACATCTTGCTGGCAGGCGCTCCCTCTTTATCTGCTTTGTTTTCAGATCATAGACTAAGACCCACTTTCTTCAGGAAGCTCTAGCTGACCGCTCAGGCCACATAAGATTCTTCCCCTGTGTCATGTTTCCTAGTTGAGTTGGAACACTTGCTTAAGTTTGTAATTACACACTCAGTTGTGTGAGGCCTGTTCTCATTAGGTTGAAAACTCCGTATGGGCTGAGACCCAGGATTTTTTTTTTCCTACACCCAGAATCCTCAGCAACCTACAAACATTAAGGATGCTAGGAGCTGAAATGTAGTTCAGTTGGTAGAGTTCCTGCCCAGCATGCATGGAGACCTGGATTCAATCCCTGGCACTGTATAAACCATGCTTGCTGGCACACATCCGAAATCCCAGCACTTGGGAGAAGGAGGCAGAAGGATCAGAAGTTCAAAGCCCCCCCCCCACCATCCCCAGCTATACAACCAGCTGATCTGTCTTAGGGAAAAAAATAGTTGACAAAATAGGCTCCAACAAAAGGCAAAGGGTGGAGTGGCTACCTCTGACCTTTTCTCAGATTGACAAAATAAGAGGTAAAGATGCCTACTTGTTTCTCTTCATCCCCTTCTCTTACTTTTCTCTTCTTCCTTCTTACACAGCTATTTTTAAAAGCTTAGTTCATTGCCTGTTAGTTCACAGGTTAAAGCAACCAAACAAGACAGACCCAGGTGAGGACAAAAGACACCCAATGAAGAGGGTGAGCCAGTACTGACCAGCTAGGACAGGTCGTGCATAGACGCTCTTGTTTCCTCTCGTCAGCCTTCCCACAGCATGGACAGCTCACTGAGGATCCAGAGAGGAATCCTCTGCTCTTGGGCCACTCCCTTGCCCCTCCTTTCCCTTCTTTTTTGCCCTGGTTTGAATGTTCCCCTCTAAAATTCCTGTGAAAGCCAGCTGCTACTGTGTCAGAATTAAGAGGTGGCACATGTAAGAGGCACTGAGGGCACCAGGGCTCTGCTCTCACAACAGTTTCGTGGAGGCTTTGTTTGTTTGTTACTGGAGTGGGTTCCTGATAAAATGAGTGAGTTTGGCTGATGTCTTTCGGACAGGAACGCGGTCTCTTGCCCTTCTGCCATATGATGATGATCTCAAGAAGGCCCTTGCTCCGGGACTTCTCATTCTCCAGGATTGTGAGGGAACACACACACACACACACACACACACACACACACACTGCACATCATATACACACCACACACACATCACACATCATACACACACATGCACCAAAAACCACACTCACATATATATACACTCTCTACACACCATATACACACACTACATATCTTACATATACCACACACACATTAAACACCATAACACACCACACCCACCCACATCACACACCATATACCACACCACACATGCACCACAAACCACACTCACACATACACATACCACATGTACCATATACAATACACACACACACACACACACACACACTATCCAACCTGTAGTATTCTGCTACAACAAAAAACAAAACGTTCTCTTTCCCTGCTCCCTCTGTCACTTCCGTCCCTGGCTCCTTGCTGGAGTTGGGTATTCTTTTACGTCCCCTCATCTTGCTCCCACTCCAAAGCAAGCTCCCTGAGACTGTGCCTTCCATGTGGTTGACTTTCTACATCTCTAGGCATCCGTTTTTTTGTATTTGAGAAAGACTACAGATTCCTGATCTTGCTCAAAAGGGTTTCTAATGTGAGGATGCCTTCCTAAGGCACAGGTCCCAGAGTAGCTGTAAGCTCTGGGTAAGGTGTAGCACCAGGAAGCCATAGGGCACAGCTGCGCCAGCTGTGCAGAAAAAGCCAGTTCTTGGGACCAACACTAAAGCCTTCTAAGCTCAGCCAATATGGGGACTGAGATGCAGCTGGCTCCTTGGCAGGCTCATAGGAAGTGGGGAGCCGGTTAGCTCACCCTCGCAGGTCTGGAGACACATCTGTAGGCTTTGTGCTCACCTAGACTTGCATTACCTCAGCACAACACCAGGGCAGCTGTACTCTTAAAACTGACCAGAAAGGCCACGTCAGGTTCCAGCAAGGATAAAAACAAAAAGGCTCTCACCTGACTGGTGTTGAGCCCATGTACCACAAGAAGGCCTTTCTGCTTCTGACCAACACACAACAGGGAATCCAGCGCCCTGGGCAGGTACTTGAGGCTGCCCGCCCCCACAGGATGATGAAGCGGCCCACCAGGTCAGGAGCACAGGGATTAATAATGCATCAATTTTAATGCAGGGAGAGGATTTTTTTTTCTGCTTCACAAACAGCAAAGTGAATGTTTGAGCATCCCAGCAGGGGGTTAATGAGGACTCTGATTAGTTATTCGGGCTTCTCCACACTGCCTCCATCCATCCTGCTAGGGAGGAGGACAGGCAGGCAGCGGGGAGGGGAGGGCTGCTGTGTGGAAGGGCTACGATTACATGATGGCCTCGGCCTCGTCTCTGAGCAGGTTTCAGCTGAAAACTGCAGTCCCCAACACACACATACACATGCATGCACACACGCACGCACGCACGCACACATGTGTGCACTCACGCACGCACAAGACAGAACCCCAAACTGGAAAGGTCCTTGGAAATGACCTGGTCGAATGAGGCATTTGGATGAGCAGAGGGACATGACTCTCCAGGACCCTCCTGGGGAGTAGTCTCAGCCCTCCTTCCCCACACCAAGTCCCAGCCTGCTACTCCCAGTCCCCCCCCCCGCCCCCAACTCCTTCTTTCTCCAAGGGAATGTTCTGTGTTTCCTTGGGGAAGGCCAAAGGAACCCACTCAAGGAGAAATAAATCAGTGCCCAGCTAAAGCTGTCTGTGAAGTTGTGATCGAGATTTTCCTCGTTGGAAAAAATCTCTGCCCTCAGCCCAGGTGAGTTGCCAGGCACTAGGTAGGCAGGGTAGGGTAATAGAGAAGGCGGCTTTGGCGGTGGCTCCTGAGAAGGGGGAACCTTTGACAGAACCCCCAGGGCTAGAGCTTCACCTCCTCCGTCACCAAGAGTGGGCACTTAGGCCATCTTTGGACTGTTGCCATCAGGTCCTCTACAACGACCCTGGTCACTTCCTGCTGACCCCTGGTCATGGATGAATTCTGCTCACCCCCAACACAGGGCACAGGAGGAAGTAAAGGCATGTGGAGAAGCCACATGCTTGCCAGGAAACGAGTTGCCCACATTTTGATCGATTGAGTGCTAAGCAAGAGCTTCCTAGCTCCCACCTCCTCCAGTTCCCAGACTATCTGTTGCAGCCCGGACCCAGACTCAGCGCCTAACCAGCTTTTGCGACATCACAAGCAAATGCCATCACAGTGAGCACCTTTTCCTGCAGGTGTCCTGAAAGTCCCCAATATGTCCCCCTCCGCATGCTCCTGAGGACCTACCTGCCATCACACCGATAGCAAATTCTACGCTTACACGCTGAGGTCCTTTATCAGCTCTCCCCAAGGTCGGGCCCAGTCTCACTGTCACCCTCTCAGGCTCCTTTTGGCCCTGAGTTTTCTAGGGGACTCAGCACCATGCTGCTATGTGGGTTCTGTGGACTCGACTATTGATTCACATTCATTCAGAGCGATGACAGCGAGCATCTGAGGAAGGTTTCCGTGTGCCCACCACTATGACCAGTGCCTCACCCGTGTGGCTCTCAGTGGTCCCACTCTCCCCCGAGGGTCTGCTATGTCTACAACTGCACAGAGTGTTGAGCAACGGGACTGTCTGCAATGATGGGGACATTGGACCTGTGCTCACCAATGCATGTGACTGGGCTGTCACCAAGACTTTGTATTTTTTTAATATTTATTTATTTATTATGCATACAATATTCTGTCTGTGTGTATGTCTGCTGGCCAGAAGAGGGCACCAGACCTCATTACAGATGGTTGTGAGCCACCATGTGGTTGCCGGGAATTGAACTCAGGACCTTTGGAAGAGCAGGCAATGCTCTTAACCACTGAGCCATCTCTCCAGCCCCAAGACTGAATTTTAATCCAATTTTCAGTCTTATTTAAATGTATAGGTGACCAGTGGCCCTTCTATTAGCACAGACTTAGAGAGTCAGGCTGTTAATGTGCTCAGTGTCACACATTGGTAAAGAGCATGGCCAGGATTTGAAAAATGTCTGCTCCTTAGGCTCACTCACTCTTCCCGTGAGCCTGCCTCCGCGGCATCGTTAACCAAGCCCTTGAAGACAGGAAGGACAGGACAGGAAGCCCAACCCACAAGACTGTGATGTGCTTACTCGCTCTCTACATCAAGTCTGTAAAATGGGAACATGTGTCCAGGGGACAATGAGTAAGACTTGTGTCTGCCTCCAGGTACTTCCAACTCAGTTGACCTAGAAAGAGCTTCAGGTGGGAACCCCAATGGGTCGGATGCCACCTGGATCTCTTACCGAATCGATTGGACCATACCTCCAGGTCTACTACTGTCACCTTGCGTGTTCCAGCTGTTTTTGTTTCTACCTGATCTTCCCTTTGCAAGAATGGAGCCGTCGGCCTTATAGGCTTCAAAGAATAAACTGAACCCTCTTCCTCTCCTTCCTTTGTCTCCTCCTATTCTGGAGGCAATCTGACAATTCTTCCCAAATGTATGTTAAACCCTCTCCTTCCCATACCACTGGATATGTCCCCCAAAGCCTATGGGGTTCAACCCGCTCTGAAGCCTCTTTCAAACCTCCTTGCTACCATCTGCTCCTGGCCTTCTTGGAGCTCAAGGCAGTCTCTCAGGCCTGTGTCTGCTCTCCCCTCTTCCTGCAAGGCCCCTTCTAGCCTAATTTCCCTAGACCACTACCTACAGGACTCAGGTCAGGTGACGCTCCCTGGGGAGCTGTGTTAGAGCCCTCTTATCTCAGGACTCCACTCTCCCATGGCCCCAGGTTCCTGGGTGATTCTGCTTGCCCTACTGACTAGCAATGACTAGCAATGTATGTCTCCCTTTCCTACCGTGCCCTCTGAGGTACTTAGCTGGTTCTTGCACTTTCTACACCTTCAGTGTGTATGGCACAAGATGGAGGCTGTGGTGGGATGTACAGGTATATATAATCATCTTCTCAACCCTCCCTCACCCCACACACCCTCCCTTTCTCACCATGGCTTGGCTTGCAGGGAGGTGCTGAGGAGCACTCCTGATTTACCTCACAGACTGCTCTCCTGAGGCACAGCAGGGAGACTTCCCACAGAAGCCGGCTGTGCTGCTCAGCATGAGCTCTGACAGCTTCACAGATATTTCAAAACAACCTGCTGTAGCCTCGACCAGAGCAGGCTTGGGTCTGTGACCCCCAAACTGGCCTCTCCCTTGGCTTTGCTTAGGCCCTTATCAATCTGCATCCCCGCCAGGTTCTTCATACAAGAGAACAGCCAGATGCTGGCAACAGCAAAGGTTGCTTCAACGGAAGGTGTGGCGTGTGGGCCTTGGGACCAGATCATGCTACTTGGTCTTACTCTTTACAAAGCCTTTCACACATTTGCATCTGGCCTCACCGCTCTCCTGCGTGCTCAAGGAAGTCAGGTTCAGCTGCCCATTGTGTGGGGATGAGAGGCAGAGTGATCCACCCAACCCCAAATGCCTGATTTTCAGTTCAGACCCAGCTCTTCTGATGCTAAGCTCAGTCTACTGGACAGTGGTGCCAAAATCTTCACCAAGAAAATTAAGCATGTTGGTCCAAACCTGTAATGCTAGCACTTGGGCACCGGAGGCAAAAGGAGTGTTCAAGGCTCCCAAGACTGTACTTCAAAGGGGGATGAGGAGGAGGGGGCAAAGTGGGGAAAGAAAAAAACATGCAAAAAAGTTCGGGTGAACTTTCTGACGTTGTTTTATGTTTTGTGACAGAGATTTGCTGTGTAGCCCAGGCTGGCCTTGTCTTCTCCATCCTCCCGTGTCAGCCCCCTGAGTGCTGGGCTCATAGGTGTGCACCACTGAAACCAGCTGAACAAAACAGCTTGTTTTAAAGGATCACAGAAGTAGAGGGTTAGAGGAGGGACTGGGAGATTTATCTGAAGATGTGCTGTGCCCGAGGTTTCAGTGGAACTCTGAGTAGAGCAGGAAACTTGGAATAGTGGCTAGAGTTTGGAATAGAGCCTCCGAGTTCACTGTACAGTCTGATCGTATAGCTATCTGATATTCCCCAACACTTTTTTTTTTAACCTTTTCTCCTCTATAAGTAATATATCTCCGACTCTGATTTTGGTCTAAGACTTTCACCACAACTCAAATCTACCTGTCTCCCTCTTGAATCACCCCTGAATCTCTGGGGCACACCCGGCCTGATTTTGGTTTTAGGTTCTCATAGCATTTATATATTCTAAGATTCTGTCTCATTTTACCTAGGGCTATAGCAGTTTGTATGTCTGCACCTTCCTAAGGCAGGGACAAATCTGGTTCATGTCTGTGTCACTCACCGTATGTAGTACCATGCCTTGGGCATAAGAGCTGATCAAAAAGTATTAGTGGGTGGAATTTCATTGCTAACTGTGTCCCGACGGGGGCTGGTAAAGAGCACTAGGCTCAGCCTTTGTCTTCTTAGTGTTGAATGTAAAATGTAGGGACATCACACCTTTGTCTCAGCCCTGTCTTCAAATCTGAGCTGTATGGTGATTTAAAAACTGTCATGCTAAGGTTCAACAGGGTTCTTATAGATGTCAGGCAACACTGAAGAGTAGCAGAACCATACTGCAGTAGGACAGTCAAAAGACCAGAACGGACAGGAGCCTGAAGACATCTTTGAACACTCATCCCCCTCACTTCTCTCTCCAGTAGAGAGCAATGCTTGAAGCAAAATGAAAAGAAAGACAAGAGCTTCAGGCTACCTCTGCCAGGGCAGACATGGGAGGCTACCAGCTAGCAGGAAGAAAATGCATGTTTTAATTTTCTCTTGCATTTGTCTTTTCCAAGGACAACAATCTCCAAACCAGAAGGATGATCTTGAAAGAGTTCAAGTTGAAGACAGGCGAGAGGATGGCAGACTACACTCCGCAGCTTGAAATAAACTCAAGGCCGAAGACAGTCGCAGCTACACCCTAGTGTAGGGAGAACTGAGAGTTGGACCTGGAGGGCCGCTTTAGCTGTGAACTGACGAAAGGAATCGTTTTGGAAACAGAGAGAGGTCTCTGTTTTCACAATACACATTAGATTCTGGGAGTCACCAAGCAGAGTTTGGTATTAATTACTAACAAATACTCTATATTGGATGAACTGCTTATGAAAAATAGGGATAACCAATGATCGAATGGCTTCATTGGCAATGGATGTCGGACTAAATTATTTTACTCTCTCTCTTTCTCTCTCTCTCTCTCTCTCTCTCTCTCTCTCTCTCTCTCTCACACACACACACACACACAGTGGGGGGGTTTCTACACTGGCAGATACAGAAATTGAGAGGTGAGCTGTGGAGATGGATAGCAAGTCAAGTATTAGCGCACGGGCTTGAGCGCTTCAGTTCAGCTCCCCAGGGCCCACACAGAGATGGGTGCAGCACCTCTCCCATATCTAAAAGCCCATCACTCCTGCAGCAACCGGAAAGTGCAGATAGGAGACACCCTCGGAGCTCATAAGCCAGCCAGCCCGGTATATGCAGTGGTGAACAATAGACCTTTTCTTAAAGTAGAAGGCAAGGATCAACAGCCAAGGTTGTCTGTTGTCCTCCACACGGATGTGCGGTGTATGCTTACCCGCACTCATACATACAAACATAGATACCCACACAAGCACACTGGAGATGAAAAGAAAAGGCCTGGGGGTATCTTGACTTCAGCAAGAAATACGTCAGTATTACATGATACCTTCCTGGGGATGAGTGGGGAAGGAAAGTTGAATGTGAGGATGGGCGGGTAAACTGTTAGCCAGCAGAGTGACTCCCTCTCCGCATGCTCAGTATTGAAGCCTAGACCAGTCCAAAGGGAGATTTCTCACACTGAACAGCCAGCTGTGTACTATGAAGCACTGATCTGTAGCATTGTTGAAGGTACGCTTAGCACCCAGGCATCGGAAGGGCTAGTTGATATGTTTAAGAAAGTGACTGAGAAAGAGCTTATGAGCAGTCATGACAGACAGAAAGCAAGGGGTGATATTGAACAGAGAGCGATATATATATTTATGCTGTCAGAATAAAACACAACGTGTACAGGCTGGAACTAAAGCATTTGACGATGGAGAAAAATGAAGCCTGGCTGAAATCTCAACAGGTAGCAGCTGGCTGGGGTGTGCCTAACAAAAGCAAAAGAAAAGAAAAAGGAAGCATCATGGCATGAAGAAGACCATTGCTCAGATCCATGGAAGGAGCACGACTCTGTTTGCAACTGTCCAGAATTGAATACTTATATTTAAATTGGTTTCTAACTCATTCATAATAACACAAAATGCACATATCAATGGGGTACAATATGAAGTTTCAATACAGGTATACTTTGTATGAAATCAGATTAAACACCTATTTCTTCAAAATATCTACCATTTGGTTTCTGGTAAAAACATACCAAATCCCTTCTTCTGGCTTTCTGAAGTGCACAGCGCCTGATGCTATTACAGTCACTTTGATACACAACAGAGCATCACACCGTAGCATCTTCCTCCTAACATAGGTCCTCATCCCTCTAGCTTCATGGAACAGCACGCTTACTTCACAAGAAGAACATGGATGGGACAAAGTCCATCTGTAGAGGAAGTCTCGATGCTGGAAGAAAGAATATACTACAAGACAAAGAGCCCTGAGGAGGGGCAAGCCTGTTAGTTTTGATACATATTTGAAGAACTCTTGTACAGAAGACAGTTGGGTCTCTACTATGCTGCCCAGAGATTAGGTCTAGGGCAGAAGGTGGGAGTAACAGAGAAAAAAAACGCCACCTTTGTGTGAGGGACTTTCACCAATGAGAACTGTCCTGGGACGGGAGATCTGCCTTTGCCAGGAGTCATTAGGAAAAAAAAAAAAAAAAAAAAGGAAGCTGCCTGTTGCAGGCACCTCCAGTGTGACAGGTTAAAGCAGTTGACCTACAAGGCCCCTTCGAGCTCTAGGACATTACGAGACCCCTGACTGAGCAAGATGTTTCTGATTGGGGCACAGCCTCCCCAGAGCCCTGTGAATATATTGCAGAGGTCACCATTCCCTTCACCGGTATCATAAATCTCATCCTACATTCTGGGGGAAGGCTCTTGGGAGAGATTGTAGTGGCCATGACATGTGGCATTTGGAAGGGAGCCAACATTTTCCCTCTTGCTTTGCACAGAGACACACCACCCCCACATTCCTGGAGGAATATGGCTCCCTCTTAATCTTTCTGTGTCCAGTTCAGACACAAGCCACACAGCTGACCCTCATGGCACAGCAGCCGATCCACAAAAAAGTTGCCACAGGAAGAGGTCACGGGACACATAAGGAAAACTTGCCCATGCCAAATGGCTTCTCGGAGCCATATGCTGGACACCCACAGAGATAATTGGTGGCTGTGCGGATTCCATTTCTAGTCATTTCTGTGTTTTTGCCCACACTGCTCTCTGTCTCAAATGTGACATCCTCCATTGTTGCCTTTTTGGGTGTTTCTCACCCCCCACCCCTGGCCCATAGCCATAGTGATAGGATATTGTCTCCTTGCCAACACTCTCCCTACAACATTCAATTGTATTCTGTGCTAGACTGTGGTGAGTGCTGCCTGTGCCTGGGGCCTGTCCTCCACCAGAGGGCAAGTTCTTTGAGGGTGAGAAAAGTTCTTTTGCCTACTGTTAGCCTGTATGATGGAGACAAGATGGCAGCCAGAACAGCCTTGAACTGGCTGTACCAGAGTTCTAGCTGTGTCTAGACTCGACACCTCTTTGTCTTTTCTTGGTAGAGAGTAAAATGAATACCAGAGAATTTCTCTAACGTCTGTTCAGGGTCATCGATTTATGATTTCTGTCAATAAATGTTGTTGAAAGGGTATCTCTTCCTATACATTCTGCCCTCATTTCTGGAGCATGGCTGATGTGTTTTGGTTTTTGGAGGCAGAGCCTCATATGGAATAGCTGGCCTTGAACTGACTATGTAGCTGAAGATGGCCTTGAACTTCTTATACTCCTGCCTCCAACTCCCAAATCCTGAGATTATGGTGAGCCCCCTTAACCAGCTAGTCTGAACCCTTCTGTGCTGTCTTCCTGTTATCCTCCATCTATTCATTTATTCTTCCTTCCTTATTTCTAATCAACATTTATTGAATATTGTTTTTGTGCTGGGTCATCAAAAAGGCTAAGATATGTATATGGCTCTTAGAGAGACAGTGTAGTAATCTTAGGGAATTTAGACATAAAAAATTAATATTGTATGGTTGGGATTTTTTGCTTTGTTTTTTAGTTTTGGTTTTTCAAGACAGAGTTTCTCTGTGTATCCCTGGCTGTCCTGAAACTCACTCTGTGGACCAGGCTGGCATTGAACTCACAGAGATCCACCTGCTTCCTCCTCCCAAGTGCTAGGATTAAAGGCCTATGTCACCACTGCCTTTGTATGTTTAATTTGGGGTGTCTGTAGAGACTAGGAAGCCAAACAGGACTTATGAGACTGGGAATGAAAGAAGCCTTAAGGGATGAGGGGATGGTCAAACCCTTGTAAACTGAAAGTAGAAGAGGAAACGTAGTTGGAGTTAAAGGTTTAAATGTGGATTTGTATGGGGAGAGAAGGGAGAGGGAGGAGTGAGTACAGGCTACCAAAGCTAAGAATACATGAATAAACGGCCTCTGTAAGCTAGTCCAAAACAAAACAAAACCTTGAACACAGGTATTATGCTTCCAATGAAGATATAGGCTATTAAATGAAAATTTCAGGATAGGTGTGGAATACCTGAATACCTCTCTTTGAGTTATTGCTCAAGAAGGCCTCCACATCACCCAAAATAACACAGGCTATTGCCATTGCTCTTGGTTACTCACCAGAACCAGGAAGTAAAACCCTACTGCTGCAGACACAATACACTCGATTATAAGACATAGAGAAACTAAGTTGGAACTGACCCGAAAATTTCCTGCTGGCTAGCCTTCATAGTATAGGAAGCCGTTATGCAGGCTTCTAGGGGAGAAAAGTCATCAATAGCATCACATAGCAGTGAACTAGTGCTATTGTAATCTGCCAGGCGAGATGTGCCCACTGGTGCAGTAGTGGCAGGAAGGTTAGAGAGGTAACCAACGGCTTTCTGGTGGGATCTGAGGCCTGTTTCACAGGAAAGAATTCATGCCTGGTACTGTACACATGGCCAAAAGCTCGTAGCTTGGGAGGTTATAGACCTTGGCATGGTGGTGGGGAAGTATCTGCTACTGTCTTACTAAAGAGACAAGTTGTCAAACTGCTTCTAAATATTGACTTTTTTTTTTTTGGTTACTTTTATACTCCTCAATTATGCTGCTCTCAGCCTTGGCCAGAGACTAGCAGAGGGCAACAGTTAGCATAGAAACTCTTAAACAGTCCAAATGCTAAGAATAAGTGATCATTGAGCACATAGTTGTAAATAGGACGTCTCTATCAACCCCACCTGAGGTTGAGGGAACTTTGCAGGTGGGAAGGGGAGGATGGGAGGTGCACCATGAAAATGCTGCTTCTGAACACGACATGGCCATTATACTCGCGCACTCACTGCAGCTCTGGCTATCTGCACAAGATCAAGCCAATAAGACCCGTTAACATTCCAGCAGGTAGCAATAACTGGACTCAATGGGTTAAAACAAAACAACAAAAAAGCAGGACATAAAAGGGGGGGGGGCACGTTGGTAGGTGTCTTGGGGGAAGAGAGGAGGGAGTGGATATGATAGAGTTGCATTGTATCCATGTAAGAAACTACCAAAAATAAAAGATATTCTGAAGCTAATAATAACATACAAAGTGATAGTGCTGTAGCAGGGATTAGTGTAATGTGTGCTAGGTACACAGGCGGGGTCCTGGTGGGGAAAAAAACAACAACAAAAAAGAACAACAATGGGAAAAACAACCAACCCAAACCCCCCTCGTAACCCTGTACCCTGACCTTAAATCCTTTCCCTCAGCACGCTCTCCCAAGGCAGCTATGAACAAAGATACGTCTGTGCAATATGGAATCAGAGGTGCAGGAAAGCCTGTGATCAGATGTAGAAGGAGCCTCAGGCCCCTCCGTGAGCCACCCCGGGGTCTCTAAGGTCCAGAGTCTGCATTTCGAAACTGCTCTCCTCTCCCCTGCCCCCATCACAGAGGCACACTCCGCAAGTCATTTATTCCTCCATAACATTTGCTCGAAGGAACGTTACTGCTGAATTATAGCTGGGCCCATTATCTCACAATAACTGTCTGGGAAATGTTAATGTTAATGCATGGATCATGCAGAATGCCACATTAGGGGTTTTATGGTGGACATAACATTTTTATGAACTTTTTCTCGGGTAGCACCAGCCTTTGATGGAAAGAAAGGGGAAAAAAAGGAAGAAAGCATGAAACAGAGAAGAAAGGCCAGCTTGGGAAAGGCGGTCAGTCCTGGGAGAGCCCGAAGGCTGCTTCTCCGACTTCTGCTCCCCCAGGGCCAGGCCCGCCCTGGCAGGGCTAGGGTAGGGGCACATGTGTGTGAGTGTCTTTAGAGTTAGGTATCTGTGAGTAGGGAGCAGCCAGCCAAATTGGCAATCGGTGGGAGAAAGGGTCTGCTGGGCAGACCCATAAAACTCAGCTTTTCAGCCACCTGCCGCTGGCTGGGCATTTGGTGCCAACGTATGCCAAGGGGGGTGGGAAGGAGCGCAAAAAGCTTGGTGGGGTGGCTGCCACACCTCTGAGTGAGAGGAGGGGGTCTCTGGCAGAGCCAGTTTAGGGGCTCACCTTGGGAAGTGCCGGCTAATGGCTTAAGGAGATTTTAATTTCTGCCATTAAAAAAAGAAAAGAAAAAACACAATCTTGAGAACGGCAGTATTTTACACCTGGCCTTAAAAAGGACCAATAAAGACCATGTTTAGCATTTTATACCCTTTCTCAAAACTAACGATCTTTGGTTCTCATCTCAGACATATTTTAAGTGAGCTTGGATCTCCTACCTCCGGAATATTCTTTCAGGAGACTGGATTTACAGCTCTGTTCTTCACCTGCCCTGGGCTCCAATTTAAGTCTCATAATCACAGTGCTTCGATCAGCTTGTCTTTCCCCCCACTTCTTCCGCCTTCACAGCCACCGTCAGTGATGTTGTTATTGGCATTTGTCTTCCAAGTCGGGATGCTGTGTAGTGCCAGACGCGGTGTGACACCTGCGTACAGCCAGACCTTTGAGTACATTAAGGGTGGGCGAGAGCTGGGTGGCAGCGCTGGTCAGCAGTTCCTCCCCAGAGGACCCAGTGGGTGCTCAAAGAGCTGGCTACTGTGAAATCATGATGACCTCTGAGCTGGGGCGTGAGGAGGCTATTGAGAGGCCTGAGGTCTCTGAGGGTAAAGAGCACAGAGCCGGCAGAGGCTGGCTCCTTCTGAGGGCACACCTGTGGACATGTGCAAACCTAAGCAAACACCTCGTTTGGGGAGGCATCCTGTCCATCTTCGAGGCAAGGCGAGTGTGGCCAGAGGCGTAAGGTCAAGACGCTGCCACTTCTTAGCTTAGAAAACCTGACCATGAGGCCGGGCGGTGGTGGCGCACGCCTTTAATCCCAGCACTTGGGAGGCAGAGGTAGGGGGATCTCTGTGAGTTCGAGACCAGCCTGGTCTACAGAGCTAGTTCCAGGACAGGCTCCAAAGCCACAGAGAAACCCTGTCTTGAAAAACCAAAAAAAAAAAAAAAAAAAAAAAAACCTGACAA
>NW_026068124.1:394581-541997 GCF_014885135.2 Alexandromys fortis
GCCTGCCTCTGCCTCTGGGGTGCTGAGATTAAAGGTGTGTGCCACCACCGTCAGATCCTCAGCTCTCTGAAGGCTAACATACCCTCCAGCACCCTCAACAGTTTCTGTATTGTGCTGACTGAGTGAAGCCCCACTTTGAGATGAAAGCCCGATGAAGGCAAGATCTTAACTGCTCCCTTCACAGACTGATTGCTAACACCCAGGACAGTACATAGCAATGATATATGTGCGCGCGCACGCGTACACGCACACGCACACACGCACACACACACACGATGAATGAGTACCTCTATTCATTCTGTTCCCTATGTTCATCCTGAGTAACTCCCAAGTATTTGCCCTGAAGCTCTCTGGGGGATGAATATCATATAAGATTATTAAGAACTTTCCAAGCTTCCTAACATGAAGTGTTGACTTTGGGGGCCATTTAATGCATTCAGAACCTGGGATGCATATGGAGTTTGCTCCATCCCTAATTTCCACCCTTTCAGTTATGAAATGCTGGTGTACCTGGGCCAGACAGCGGGCTTACAGCCCGCCTTCTCAAGTACCCCCTCCTGAGCCTCTCAGGCTGCTCCCCACCTTCTGGGCTGCCACGTGCTGGCTTCTGGGGACCACCTGCCATATGTTCCATTCCAGCTCTAAACTGCATGTTAATTGTTCTGAATGAGCAGCTCCAGCTGGAAAAGCAGGCAGGCCGATTACAGACCTTAAGATAACACCCAGCTTCCCGTAAGTCAGGGGATTTCCAGCGAAGGAGACTGGAAAGCCTTCAAGGCCAGAATGGAGCGAGACGGAGCTCCAGGAAGGAAGTCTGCTGTCTAGGACATCACTGCTCCTTGGTCTCTACCCAAGGAGACCTATTTTAAGGCCACCACACCTGAAGCCCTCACCTCACCATAGAGGGCCCCTCTAGATTTCTGCTACATCCTGTATTCTCAAAGAAGACTCCTGGGATTCACCTTTACTGTGGCTCAGTGACTTTCTTTCTATCCGTGTGAGTCACTTGTATCTATGGGAGGGAAAGGAAGGACAGGAGAGATAGAGGGGGAGACAGTCTTGCAGTGGGATGAGAAGGTAACAGATAAATACATTAAATAGAATGTCTTTCTTACAAATGATGTATTTTTCAGTAATATGAGGGGTGTCTTTACACCCACACACCCACACACACCCACACCCACATCCACACCCACACACACACACACACACACTTTTACAGGGAGTTGAGACCAAAGCTCTATGTGTAGTCTTGGTTGTCTTGTTACTCCCTCCCTATGAGGACCAGGCTCCCCTCGAACGCCTGCCTCTACCTCCTGAATGCTGGGACTAGAGATGTGCACCATCGTGCTTGGCCATCTTTATTTTAATAAATGTGTTTATTATTGCAGGGGTCCAGAGAGTGTTATATTTGTGGGGTCAGTGTTCTCCTTACACCTTCATGAGGGTCCCAGGGATTGAACTAAGATCGTCAGGCTTGTGCAACAAGACCCTGTTTTCTGCTTGCAACAGGACCTGCCTCAGACTCCCAGGTGCAACAGCGTCCCTAGCCTAGGTAGGGTTCTCTGAATCATTTTCCAAGCACCTGCTAATTTCATCAACAGTTCAGTGATGTAGACACAGCTTTGCTCTCTATTTCTGTGCAAATTTCCTCCACAGAAGAGAAATATTGAAGAGGCAATTTTGACAAAAAGGGACGAAACATATGATGGTGTTATGGGGCCAGGCCATGTGGAGTTGGGAAGATTTCTGAAGGCCATGATTCATGGGGAAAGAAGTTGAGGCAGTGCCCTTGGGAGCTCACCACCCACACACCCACAGCAGTTGAGGCTTCAGACAGGGGAGGATGTACCCCTCCAGCTGTATCCTTCTCTAGCCTGGAGGCTGCCTAGAGCTGCGGCAGGGGGAATCTGGGGCATTGATCAGAAGTTCTGAGTCTGGACCATGGTGTCAGCTTTGCCACCAATTAGCTGTGTAACCCCAGGTATACCACACTGCCTGTCCCCCCACTGTAGAAACAAGGGCACTGAAAATCTTGCTCTACAGCATCCTTGGGGTGACCGGAGGAGCCTAAGAAACATAAATGGGAAAAGGCTCTGAGACTGAAAAGCAGAGTAAGCTCAAAAGTAAGAAATTTAAGTTGAATTTCTTTCCAGGGATTGGAGTATCTCCTAACCAGCGGAGGTTAAGGTTCTGGCGGATGCTGGAGACTGCCTGTGTAACTGGAAGTTTCTCACCTGGCTCTCGGCAGGCAGAACTGCTAAGGAAATGGCTGGCTCCCTTTAAACCAGATGGTCTGAAACAGGGTCCCCTCCTCCTTCTCCCTCTGGAGGTGGGGGTCAGGAAGGACAGACAGGAACGGAATGTTTACTGTGTGGGGGTTCAGATTGCAGCTGTACCCAGGGACTCCACAGAACTCTCAGCACATCTCAGAGATTCCCTGTGTTTTCTGACTTTCCAGGAGGGCATGGAGTGGGGGACTTAGAACGGCCCTTTGCGATAGTTTCTGGCCTGAGAATCGGGTGCTGGAGATATCTGAGAAGATGACTCTGATAACGCAGTGGAGCTGGAGACAGCAACAGTCCCGCGGCCTGCCGCAAGCAACCTCCTTGACTTCACCCGCACCCCCCCACCACCACTGGAATACAGAATGGTCAACACTTCCCTAACCCAGGCTCCCTCCAACCAAGAAGGGCAGTGGAGAATAAGCCAGAAATTTAAATTTTCCCTGGAGGCTTGCACAATTAGTCAAGCTACAAGCTTAGCCATGCTGTAGATGGCAAGGCGGGGGTGGGGGGTGGGAGTGGGCATCTGTGGTCCGTAGGTACCATAGGTGGAGCCTCATACCTCTATCGACACCAAAGGGTGCTACCAGCAGGTCTCTGATTAGAATGACCTCACTACTTAGCGGGTGGTGAGGGGTAGGGATAGCTCATGGCCAGAAGTGACCAGTCCTCTGCATCTCTCAAGCCTCAGCCTTCTAGGTCTGGAGACCAAATGTGGTTTTTCCAGTTATGTCATCCCTGCTGTGCTTTTCTTGCCTGCAATGCTCTTGGTCCACTCCTTGCCAGTGGAGTGTCTACTTCAAGGTCCAGCTCTGATGTCATTTTCTCTGTGAGTGCTCCCTGGATGTCCTCCAGGCAGCACAGCCACCCCCAGCTCTGGACTCCTCTGGCAGGCAAAAGAGCCATGTCTACATTGCCAAGACGGCTCTTAGATCGTCATCAGATAAGCAGCGTCAGGTTCCAAGCTCCTTGTAGAGTGGTCTGCTCTCTTTGCGCACAGAGCTTGCGCTCAGAGCTTGCGCACAGTAGGTACTTAGTAAATGTTGACTCAGAGGGCAGTGCATCCTTTCCTGGCTTCAAGAAATCAACACCCAGCAAATGAGGACCGGAGAGATGGCTGGACTTCCTGAAGGTTGTCCTGGGCAAGCACGATCTTTCCAAATGGCCTCTCACTGTCTGCCTTGTACCCAAACCCTGAGTCTACCCAACCCAAACTGTTTTCTTATCGACGATGAGACAATAGATGATCTTTTGACATTTCCAAGGCTGTTTGGAAGAGGGAAAGATAATATGTAATAAATTCATATACTTCTGTGTGTTTCTTGGCTCTGGCAGCTAAAATTTCCATCTCTTTATGCAGGAGTCCTGGGGAGCTGAAATCCTTGATAATGCCAAACAATTCAACACTTTACACTCTCTTTACTCTGTCTGCACCACGGAAAAATATCGACTTGATGCTGCCAGCTGTGGGAAGTGAGATGCCATATCCTTTCTGCATGCAGAAGTCTATTCCCATTTGCAGGGTGAGAGTTTGGATCCTGAGTTTGATCGAGGCAAAGCAAAGGGCAGCCTGGTACTCCTTGCCCCTGGGTCCACGGGCTGCAGGGTGTTGCACACCCGAGACTATCTCTCTGCCCTTCTGCAGGCGCTGCTCCGTTCTCCCGCAGAGGCTCCAGCAGCAGCAGATCAGAACCTCTGATCTGAGTTGCAAACAGCACTTCCTGAGCTTAGCGTCAGCCAGGGCCCTGGAGGTTACAAAGCTGCTGCCTTCCAGCTCAGACTCTCAGCTTGGGACAACACATTTCAGCCCTGGGGCTGACATAAGCATGCATTACCAGCACCTTTGTTTCCTAGAAGAGGAAGCTGGGGACAAAGACCTAGACTTGCCCCAAGCCACACTGCAATCTTGTTAGCTCTTAGAGCCCCTTCTTCCAACACCTAGCTGAGAAATTTACCTATTTGTCTAATCACCTTTGAGTCTTGAACAAATATTAAATGCCTGTGATATGTCAGGCATTGTGTTCAGGCCCAGGAAGCTTTCTGAGAGTCCGGGGAGCTCAGCTTTCAGGGATCCTACAGAGACAAAGTGCAGAGCTCTTTCTGTTTGGATGAGGGGAAGTTACTGGGGCAAACAAAATCTGGCTCCTGTCGGCATTTTCAAATCCCTCTCCCCCCCTCAGCAGCCGTTTCCTTCCCAAGTCTTATGCGTGCACACATTAACCTGCATTTCAGGCACCCTGGAATACATTGAACACCTGGAGGCTCTGTTTAGTAATGTATCTTCTCTCCCTTTCCTTTCGTAGTGGTAAGATTGTGAGTTTAGGTTTAAATATCGGCTCTAATGCTAGTTGGAGAACTGTGGTAAGTTCCTTAGCCTGTCTGTGCTTCCTTGGCTTCATATTTAAAATGGAGGTACTGATAATGCTATATAATAGTAAGTGGAATAATACAAGAATGTGTTTAGCATGGTACCAAGTGCATGGTATTAAAATATTCTAGCTTCTGGGCCGGAGAGATGGTGCAGCAGGTAAAGGCACTTGCTGCCAACCCCAAAAAATGTTGTACAAGGAGAGAACTGATTTCTACAAGATGACCTCTGACCTCCACATGTGCATGATTACACCTCCCACCCCGCCCCAATAAATGAATGTTATAAATCTTTTTAAAAAGATACTAGCTGCTGCTGTTAATTAATTAATTAATTATGCCATGTTGGGAATGAACCCCGGGCCTTGTATGTGTTAGCCAAAAACTCTACTACTAAGCCAAACCCACAGCTTATTATAATTCTAATGGGAAGTGTCCAAAGGAAGAATGAAACGGACTGGGCAAAGAAGAATCTCCTGCCTTACACTAGTCCAGCTTGGTTGCCTCCAAAGATGCCATTCCGTACTTGGGGTGTGAGCCACTCTCTCTGGTCTCCTTTCTGTTCCTATTCCTTCTCTATCTCCACAGTATATGGCTGGTGACTCCACAGCTCAGAACCAGCTGCCAGTTGACATCCGGTGCCTTCCTGAAGAGAGAGCAAGGCAGGGAGTGGGAGAGGGCCCTTAACCCTGAACCTAGGGTTTGGTGGAGTGTCAGCCCTCTGTGGAGAAAGAGAGTCATCTGCCTCCTGGGCCTGCAGCCAGCTCATCGCCAGCTCAGCACTATGAAGACAGTTCAGAAACCAGAGGAGAGGTTAAAACCGGTCTCGCTGAACATAGTGGACAATGAGGACTACTGAGACCTCAAGAACAATGGCAATGGGTTTTTGATCCTACTGTACCTATTGGTTTCGTGGGAGCCTAGGCAGTTTCGTGGATGCTCACCTTACTAGACCTGGATGGAGGTGGGTGGTCCTTGGACTTCCCACAGGGCAGGGAACCCTGATTGCTCTTTGGGCTGACGAGGGGGGGGGACTTGATTGGGGGAGGGGGAGGGAAAGGGGAGGCGGCGGTGGGGAAGAGACATAAATCTTTAATAAATAAATAAATTAAAAAAAAAAAGAAACCAGAGGAGAGAACAAAAAAGACCTTCTGGGTGTATGCCACAGCTTTTAGGGAGCCCCTTGCTCTCTTCAGGGTCGGGCCCTGAGACCAGGAAACAGAAGGTCCATACAGGAAGATCCTCCCATTCCAAGAAGGGGTTAAGGAGGCCAGTCAGGACAGTAACCAGCATTTTACCAGTGGCATTTGTAAAAAAATGCACATCCCCAATCAAAGGATCCACAGTAGCCCTTTGAGGCCAGCATGACCATTATTGTTAACTGTTTAACTGATGACTAGGTTGGGGCCCAGAGATGCGGCACAGCATGCCCAAGGTCCTGAGTAGGTAAGGGCAGCAGGACCCAAGCTTCCTTATCCTGATTCCTAGGCAAGCCCACCTTCATTCTGCCAGCAGCTCTCCCAGGGACCTTGATCATCTCTGTTTCACAGGACGAGAGCTGAGGGACTCATCCAAAGTAGCTCACACATCTTACGCCAAAGAAGGCAAGAAACAAAACAAAAACCAGAACCAAACAAAAGGAGTGGCACGGTCTGACTGGTTGTGACTGAGTGTGCCCCCACACGAGTTAGCAGCACTTGCTTGCACTCTGATAAGATAGTGCTAGCTGGCCAGACCAGGTCTGAAAAAGGGACAGAAAAGGACTAACCTACAGGCAACCCACATGGGTTGAAAAACCCTGAGAATGTGTCAAAGGTCAAGAATTGTAATCTGAGACCAAAAGTTGGAGCTTCTAACAGCCCTAAAGCTCAACTTTCATTCATCCATCCGCTCATTATTATTTCACTCTGATAACAGGTCCCAATCTCTGCTTTCACTTATTCATCCATCCATCATTCTTTCGCGCTAATTAAAATTGTTTGATACATGCTGTTCTTCCCACTGCTCAGAACATAGGACACGGAGACCTGTCTGTACCTGACCCAGGCTCCCCACTTGTAGGAACTGAGGGCACTGGGGAAGAAACAACTGTATTCTGTCAAGCTCCGAGCCAAGTCAACCCCTCCAGCTGTTACAGCACAGCTCGGCTTCCTTGCAGCTTGAGCCTCCCGATCAGTGAACTCCAGGGTTGAAAGTGAAGTTGACCCAGGTATGTAGTGAGGGAAGGGGTACCACATCCTCAGCTCCATGGCCCAATGTGATGCTCCTGAGGTGCACAAGCAGCCTCCAGCCCAGGAGACAAGCTAGCTGACAGGCTTGTCTCTCAGCAGGATGCATGCTTGCTTCTCCAGATGCCTGCAGTCCAACATCTGTCTCCGCTGGTATCTCCAGCACCAAGGTACCCTTCCATCTGTTTCCTTAATGCCAGCTTCCGAGGGGCACCCTGCAGCCACTCACTCTGGCCTCTTTTGACTTACTATCCTTCAACTGCCTTCACTATACCTGGGTCCTCCTAAACCTGCAGCGCCCTCTCCCCTAGCACAGTTCCATCCAACAATCATGTCTCTTATTTCCACGTGGCAGGTCCTATGGTGTCACATACCAGCAAGAGCAAAGGTGATTAAGGCTGTTGTCCTTTGGGGGGGGGGTACCGTGGATCAGGAGTCACAGAAGGTGACAACGAGCAGACCTATGAGGAGGGAAACATGGGGCCCAAGGACAGGCACAAGGTTCAGCCAGGATGAAGAAAGGACCGGGCTGATCCTCAACAAATAAAAATAGCGAGGGGTGAGAGGAGAGTGTTCTAGACAGAGGAAACAGTATTTGTAAAGGCAGCAATAGCACCACACAGCAGGAACAATGAGTTTAACTTGAAGGACAGCTCAGCATGAGGCTGCCAAGGCTAGAAGGGTCCGATACACCAAGCTCAAGAGCTAAGCTTTTTTCCTACCAGGAACAACTTGCTTTTTGTTTTTCAAGACAGGATTTCTCTGAGTAACAATCCCAGCTGTCCTGAAACTAGCTCTGTAGACCAGGCTGGCCTAGATAGAACTCATAGAGATCCAGAAGCCTGCCTCTGCTTCCTGAGTGCTGGTATTAAAGGCATGTGCCACCACCGCCCAGCAACAACTTGGTTTTTAATACACAGAATGAGTTCCTTCAGTTCAAGAGCCTGCTTGGACTCAGCCCCACACCAGCACTGGGAATGAGCCCCAGGACCCATGAACAGTAGGCGAGCACTCCTCCCCAACTGTGCATCCCCAGTTTCTTCTCGGGACTCCTTCCTTTGTTATAGTGCCACTCACTCGGCTAAAAATTCTCACCTAACTGGAGCTGCCCCCACCGCATGGAGAGGAGGACTTGTTCTCCATCCAAGTTTAGATCTCCAGAAACAGGAGATACTAGGTGCCCAATAACTAGTCCACCCTTGAACGAATGAGCTCAAACTGGAGTCGATTTGCTTGCCTCCGGATGTCTGCCTCCATCCTAAGCTCTCTGTTTAGACTGACCTGAAACTCTGTTTCCTCCTCTATACGGGAGGAAGCACAGCTCAGCCGGCCTGGCACTTCGCTGGTTTGCATTCGCAGATGCAATTACTGAGGGATGGAAATGGTAGTTTGTTGCTGACCTGTGCCAGGTGTCAGGGCTACAGCCTAATGGTTATCAGGTTATGTCTGCACTGAACACGCACACACTTTCTCTTGTCCTTAGTCCCTAAACAGTACTGCAGAATGACTCCTTACACGGCATTTACATTGTGTTAGGTTTGGTAAAGAACCTGGAGTTGATTTAAGGTACACTGGAGGATGTGTGTAGTTTATATGCAAATGTTGTCACATTTTTCTTAAGAGACTTGAGCATCTGTTGACTTTGGTACCGGAGGGAAGTCCTGGAATCCATCCCCCATGGACACTCATGGACAACTGTGCTCCGAGGATTACTGAGAAGGGTAACAATATTAGTGAAAATGCTTAAGGCACTACTTAGCACGCAATAAACACCCCTGTGTTGGTTCCCCTTCTCTTTCATTTACCTGGGGCTTATTAATTACCTACTAATTGCTAGGCACTGTTCTAGGCACCATGTTCAAAGCAGCAAATTAAACCAACTCCCTGGTTTCACAGGACAGACTTCGAACCGGAGGAGGCAGATCATAAACAGGCAAATGCAGAGAAGAGCCAAGAAGGTAGGTTACAGTGTTAAGGGCAGGAGCAGGGGTACAATCTGCTTCTCTATACATGCAGTCATAGAAGCTGTTTGGTTAAATGACAATTGAACAGACTCAAGTGACCTATGTGTGTCCCCAGAGGAAGCATGTCTTAGGTGCAGGGACGGGGGAGGGGAGGACACAGCTCCAGCAAGCACTGGAGAAGCAGTGGACTAGGCAGGAATCTGGATCATCTAAGGCCCTGTGAGTCGTGGGGGAGGCTCCGAGTGTTTGCTCTGCAGGAAATCCTCTTGAGGGCTTTTCAGCCGTGGAGTGACATGACCTGACTGACTGTCATTTTAAATGGAGACTCTGGCAGCTGGGTGTAGCACTGACTGAAAGGGAAGGGGAAAGTGGGGTGAGAGGTTAGGAGGCTACAGCCATAATCCAGGCAGGGGACAGCAGGAAGTGGAGCTAGCAGGGTGGGCAGGAGCGTGGGGGCGTGTCACATCTGATGAGCTTTCTGAAGACGTGGTTGGGGAGTAGGAGAAGAAAAAGAGCTGGGACAACCCCAGTGGGTGTACTCCACCTCTGACTGTCCCCCCAGTCCTCCCTTCACAGACCTCAGTGACTGGAAGCATTGATTTGCCCTTTACCGAACAGCAAAGACTGCCTTCCATGCACTGCCTGGTATGGGGGTGGAGAGAACAAAAGAACATTCTCAGAGAGCTTTTAAACATATCAGACAGGAAGAACTGCACATATAATGAGGAAAGCGCACAGAAAACCCATCTATGAGGGAATAACCCGGCAGAAGCCGAGCGCCAACACACAGCAGACAAGAAAGGGCTGGGCTAGGGTGCGACTCAGCAGCTGGGGCAGCAGCCGGCACCTCACATTTGTGAGGCCCTGAGTTCAATGTTGAGCATTGAATGAAAGACAAAGAAGGGGTTAGGAGAACCTTCCAGAAGGGGGCAATTCATGGCGACTCAGGTTCAGACACTTCTTTGAAGGTCACATTCTTGGCAAATTCAGTGAAGTGACTTTGTCTCAAACTTCACTGAGCTCATTGTCACATGCTGATGCTAGGATCTGCAGCCTTCTTCCACATGACCCCCCTCCCTAAGCTTCCTTACAAGCCTTGTTTCCCACTGCGTGTGTCCTATCCTCAGACCACTGTGTCACCCAAGGGACACACCTGAGTCCTCAGTGCACTCCTTGGTGCTGAGAGCTGTGTACAAGCAGACACATATAGACATGTGTACACACAAGTATATGTGCACACACACTTTCACCTACATTTACACACACATCCTAACTCATGTGAAAGCATGACTCTCACACCCATGTTTTTAGGGCTAACCACTCTCCCAAGGACTTCCATCTCAAGTGGACATATCCTTTGTATGTTGGCGACATCATGGTTGTCCCAACACCAGCTTTAAGCCCTAGAGTTAACTGTACCGTGATCTCGTGAGTAATATTGGCATCCCATGGTCCTGATCTTCCTTTGCTGTTTTGCCAATCTTCCTGATTGATCTGAGTAAACTTCACTCTGCTCAAAACTGAAGGCTCTGACTGGTTCCTCACTCGTAACAAGACAGAGCTCTGGTTTCTCACCCAGACTTTTCTTTCTCCCCCTCATCCTGTCTCATTCCTCATTCTTAGAAGACCCCAACGTTGTACCCACGATACATGGAGAGCCAGCAGTTCTGGACAGATCGAGCTGTGTCAGTTCTTCCTCACATAACCCCCATGACAGTCTTGAAAGGTAAACCTGGACCTGCTCGCTCTGGAGACGAAGAGATGGATTCTTGATTAGATTGACACCTGGCAAGTTCCAGGGCTGGTGGACAGCCCCTTCTACTCTCACACCTACCCCTATTCCGCCTTGAACATTGTGCCCTGCTTTCACTTTCTCTTCCCACAGAGGAGAGCTGGCTCATGGTCTTCAACTCCAATAGCTTCTCTTGCTATTCCCCCTCCACATCCTGTTCTAGATCCCACCTCCCTACAGCCTTTATATCCCAGACCCCCCCTCCACTAAGCTCAACTTCTTCCAGCACTGCCAATCAGCACTGGCTTCTTCCTGTTAGTGTATGTGGTCCCTTTAGGATGTCTTCCTCAACTCCTGCCCCTACCTTCTCATCTTGCCCTTGTGAACTGTAAGCTCTATGGGAACAGGAACTTCAGTTTTTATGCTTCAGGACTCACCGTTGAATAATGGACAGACTCCATAAAGGATATAGTCCATAAATAAGCCGGGCCATGAAAATCTAGTAACAACTAGTTCCTTACCAGAAGTATTCAAAACAACTTCAAATGGGAATAGCTTGTATTTGTGTTTTATGTGTTTCCTCTAATTAGCATGGAAATCCTTCTCTGAGATTACACATTAAATAGGATAGGGAGGATAGGGAGCTTTGTGATGTAAGAAAAATATTGTTATAGCATTAGTGGCGGTGAACTACAGAGCCCAGCCGAGGGGGCAGCTTCCTTCCTCACATGCAGTTTTCCACTGCTCAGAATGTTCTGGAACATTCCATAAAAAAAAAAAAAAACCTTCCTTTAATCAATGTTGGGGAAAACAAGATTAAAGGTAATATTCCTGGCCATCTTAAAGACATTCAAGTAAGAAATAAAAGGGAGATGGGAGAGGTAGCCACCCCACTGAGGAGAGAGAAGAAAAGAGAGGAAGAAAGGGGAGAGAAAGGAGGGGAGAAGGGGAAGAGAGCTTTACTCATAATTGTGATCTTATGAGGATGAATTCTTCCTAGAGTTTAGAAAGACAAGATTTACAAAAGACAAGCAAGGATATTTTGGGGAGAGTTTTGAACAGTAACAACATGGTGCCCAGAGGGAAAGGGCTCAAGATACAAGACCAGGGCTTCTGTACAGGAAAGCAAGGAAATAGATAGTTGAAAAGGAAGAAACTCAGCTGGGTGGTGGTGGCACAAGCCTTTAATCCCAGCACTTGGGAAGTAGAGGCAGGTGGATCTCTTGTTCAAGGCCGCCCTGGTCTACAGAATGAGCTCCAGGATGGTGAAACCCTGTCTCAGGGGAAAAACAAAAAGAGGAAAAAACTCAGGTAACACCCAACACGTGGTGAGTACCTCAGAGACTCAAGAACCTCTCTCTACTCCAAAGCCCTGAGAGACAGTATGAGGAACTAGAGGGAGGAAGAGCACCATTCAATGCCACTTATCTGCCCACTTATGACACAGTAAAGTAGAAATAAAAAGGTGCTTTACTGAGCAGCCAATTAAAAGCATGTGGAAAGAAACTTAAGCAGCAGAAAATTATATGTGTGTATATGTTACATATGTAAGAAATGTGTATGCAAAGGTATGTATCTGAACTATATGTATATTCATCTTACTTCTGACTGTGGGTCCTCTGTCCTTTCACTTCGCCCCAGAGGCAATCACTGTTATAATCTGTGTCTGCTCCCCCCCAGTAGGTTTTGTTTGTGTGTGTGTGTGTGTGTGTGTGTGTGTGTGTGTGTGTGTGTGTAGGGATGTTGGGTAGCCAGGTACTGTTCCTCAAGCACTGCCCACATTTTTCTGCCTTTGGGCAGGGTTTCTCACCGGCCTGTTGCTACTGAGTATGATTCTCTGACAGCCAGCAAGCCCGAGGGATATACTTATGTCTGTCTCCCTAGTGCTGGGGAGTAACCATGTTCAGCTTTTTGATGTGAACTCTCTGGGTAAAAGGGTAGGCAGTTAACCTGATGAGCCACTCTTCAAGTCTGCAAATGTGTTTCTAATGTAAGCATCAGCATCATCTGCAACTTACTTTGTCCTGTCCCCATCCCATCCTCATCCCATCCTCATCTCATCCTCATCCCATCCTCATCCCATCCTCATCCCATCCTCATCCTCATCCTCATCCCATCCCATCCTCATCCTCATCCCATCCTCATCCTATCCTCATCCCATCCTCATCCCATTTTCATCTCATGCTCATCCCATCCTCATCCCATCCCATCCTCATCCTCATCCCATCTTCATCCCATCATCATCCCATCCTCATTCCATCCCATCTTCATCCCATCCCCATCCCATCCATTCCATCCTTATTTCATCCTATCCCTTCTCCACCCCATCCCTGGAACCAAAACCTAATCAAACAACCAAGGAACAATCAGCACCCACTCCTCTACTTTTTGGGTTCTGTTTAACCTAGACTCCCCACTTTCCGGTGTTCCTCAGGGTTGATAAATGTCACAGTCTTGTTGGGGAGAGCTAGTAACAGAGTCCAGGAAAAAAAAGCATGCAGAAAAAGTCCATGCAAAAGCAAGCTCTGCCACTGAGCCACCTCCCTCACCTAGTATCCCCACTCTCGAAAAGATGCCCTTCCTCTCTTTCAGGTCAGTCACTTCTCAGGCATAAGGTGATGTGGACTGTGTGGAAGAGAAACTACAGGCTGCTTATGCTGGCAAAAGGAAGTGGAAAGAAAGCTGTCTTCCTGTGAGTGCTAACTGTACAGGTCCCAGCTGGGCCCCCCCATGGGCCCAGCCTTTCAGGGAGAGTCAAGGATTGAGTCCCATCTGTGCAGGACACAACATGAGCATCCAGAATCCACATGGCTGCACAAAGAAGTCTGTGAACCTGGACCAAAGAATCAGCACCCTTAGCAGACCAGGCTTCTGAGCACTGTGCCCAAGGCAGGGGTCCAGTGGGGGCTGGCTGTCTCCTGCTGCTGTCACTGCTACCACCAGAGAGCCTGTCATTCAAGCTTTGTCCCCAGTTTTCTGCTTTACATGTACAAATAATCGCTGTCAGGGGCACGAGCCCCAGAGAGCAATAATAGATTCTGTAGTAGCAGATGCAGGAAATAAAAACAAAAATGAAACACACCAGCCTGGCAGAACTCGATGCCGGGAGGAGTCCTGGGGGAGCAAGACCTGCTGGGTATGCAGACCTGAGAGGAGACAGCAGTAAAGTATCGACTGCTGTGGGTCTCTTGTAAAAGTCAGTAGAGGGTGTTTTGTAAAATTGGGGTAATAATATACAGACATATCACTCTGAATGTGCCTGATCTCCTCTGATCTCAGCTAAGCAGGGTGAGGCCTGGCAGTACGTGGATGGGAGACTGCCTGAGAATACTGACTGCCGTGGTTTCCTGGTCATGACTGTACACCATGCCAACCTTTAATCTCAATACTTCGGAGGCAGAGGCAGGCAGATCTCTGAGTTCAGAGGTCATCCTGGTCTACAGAGTGAGTTCTAGGACAGCGAGGGCTATATGGAGAAACCCTGTCTCAAAAACCAAAACCAAAACAAAAGAAGAAACTGTGGTAACACACATATAAAACAAACATGTCAGCGTAACCATTTTAAAGCACACAATTCACTGCCACAATGGCATTCACACTGCTGCGCAAACGTCACCAGTACCTTAATAGTCTTCTGTCACCCCAGCAGAAACGCTGTGCCTTTTTAAAGCGATAACAACCCATTCTCACCTGCTCCAGTCCTCTGCAACCGCAATTTTCTCCCCGGTTGATGACTTTTCTAACTGAACCGTTCATAAAATGGAATCATACAGTATTTGTCATTTTAAGTTTTATTTTCATTAGTACCATGTTTCTAAGGTTCATCCATGTTGTAGCATGTGCCAGAGTGGCATTCCTTTTTTTGTGGCAGAATAATATTCCATTGGATGGTAATGAACATCCATAAGTGGATGAAGACTTGGTTATTTTTAGAATTTAATCAATCAATATGAAAATACAGTCATAATCAAGGCAAGTGCAAATACATGTTTGAGTATGTAAGAGGAGAACGGTTAGCTCAACTGGTAATTCTCTGACATGAGGATCCTGTGTGTGGCTACCTTATGATTTATGAGAATGGTTCAGTCTCTGCTCAAAAGACAGAGTGCTGCGCACAGTGGTTTTAAGAGGCCACACAACATCTTTGTCTGCTCTGGAATGGGTACAAAGAGCACCAGGAACCTTAGGAGAAATACTCCCCTGGCTCTCTAAGTTTGCTTCCTAGTGTGTTCATGCATACTTGGGAAATGGTCCACCATAAACTTGCACTCCAGAAGACAGCTATCCTTAAGCTCCACTTACTGCTTCTGATGGGTGTCGCCTGCTCTAAGTCTCTTGACCTGTTCTGTCTACTGTACCATCCTGCCAGAACCAGGTTTGGCAAAGTGGGATCCCTCAAGGCAGAAAGTGGGTATGGCATCCTTGGTGCTTAACTCTGCCATCACCAGGGCGGTGGTGTTAGGGCATCATCCCCCGTATCTGCACCCTCTGCCAGGCATGCCCTCCTCCCATCAGACTCCTGTGGTTAGCTCCTGCCTACTCCCTAGGCTCAGTTTGGGTGTCACTCTGTATTGTTTCCTTGATGGAGTGGGGTAGCCACCTCTGGCTCCCACAGTGCTTCCCAAATTCTTTCTGGAGGCTCTTATCAGCCACTTCTTGTTTTCAGGTTACTGACCTATTATCCTACCACATTTTCAACATAATGAGAGCATAGAATGAGCGTCTTATCTCTGCATCCCTAGCCCTAGAACAAGCCCAGCGCATTGAATGAATAGATGAATGAGAATAAAGAATGAATGAACCACGTTGCTTAATGAATGTCTATTGGATGAATGGGTGCATGAATGGATGGGGTCCCCGGGACTGCAATGTGCCCGGTACATAGACTTGGCCTACAGCCAAGCCCTCATTCATTCATCCATTCATTTCTTCAGAACAATCACTTCTATGTGTCAGTCTCTGTAAGGTGCTGGGGCTCCAATGCCAGTGAGATCCGGGTTCTGTTAGCAGGAAACCCACCAAAGAGTAGATGTAGGCAGAAGTAAACAAGAAGTCTACCCCAAATGACTCCACTGCCCCAGCAGCTCACAGGGACTTGCATCACATCAAAAGACCAAACAGGGCTTCTCAGCTCCACCAGTTGCTGGGCACAGCTGGCTGTGGAAGGAGTGGCCAATTAGCATGCTGCACACACCTGTCGGCGGCTGCGCTGAGGATTTAGGGGTGAGAGAATTAACAATCAGGAGGATTTTTTGGAGCTCCCAGAACCCAGCCCAGCTCACATCAGAGACCTCATTCTCCTTTAGGGATTCATTCGCTCTGCACAGCTGGTTAATTTTTCATCAAGAGGTGGGGGCTGGGGGCTGGGCGAGGGCTCTGATCCTGTATTCTTTCATGCTGGAGATGGGGCGATGGGGCGAGGAACACACAACCTTCTATCCACTTTATTATTATTTTTCTTAGATGAAACAGGAGCAGATTGTGGTTGCCAGGCAAGACCCAGCCCTCGCAACGCTTGCTCTGCCGCTAGCTGATTAACAGTTATTGGGCAAAGGATAAAGCATCCAGCAGGCTCAGGCCGCTGGTGAAGGTGCTTACACATTTAATGAGCACCGGATGACACACTAGTGGCGAGCAGGAATTGTTTTAGGGGAGTGATTTAAGGCTCTCATCTTCTGTCCCACCTTTATTCCCTTTTCCACTCAGATCTGGCTAAACTCAGCCCCACTCTGGCCCTGGGTGGCGGCTACTTGCTCTTCCGCGAACACATCCTTCTTCTCTAGGGACTCCAGTCACAACGCCGGGGACACCTGCTACTGTTCAAATCTGACCCAGAACTTGGAAGTTCAGGGCTGACGATAACGTCTGTTTGTTCATCCAGAAGATGAAAAAGAGGAAAAACAAGACAATGACCTCTGAGGTACCAAAGTGTTTCACTTCTGTGGTCTCGCTTGATTCTCATTAAGAACACTTACTGAAGGCCTTCTAGGTGCCCCACATGGAAAGGAACCCCAGGATGGAGTGAGATGAGAACAGGGTGACAAAAACTGCATCATCTGCAGGATGACAGGAGAACCACGTTGCTGGGTGGGAAGAGAGCAGCTAAACACCGTCCCCTGCATGATGTCATCCATGAAGGATGCTCTTTTCCCTCTTTTCTCAAGCGCATCCCAACAGAAATCTCCCATAGGACAATGGAGAGAGTTCACCGCTCTGCAGGGCCCAGGATTGCTGGGGGTACAGCCAGCAGAGCCAAGGACATTCCAGCTGTCCATTCTCGTAGGACCTCTAAGCCTGAGATAACTGAGGGAGATGGATTCAGAGCAGCAGAAAGGTACCAGGCACTTAGGACTTACTGTGTGCTTTGAGTTGTGCTACGTTCCCACAGGCTGTGTGCATGAGATCATCCCCTCTCTGGAAGAAGGCAGTTTTGTTATAGAGACAGAACCTACGGGGGGAGAATCTGATAGATGGTGTACTCTAAACAGCAGGCAGTGAAGCTTATGAACATCCTGGGGATACGGCTAAGATGCAGACTCAGACTCCGGGGTCTGGACTGAGTGGAGACATGCAGCGGCATTTCTCACAGCCTCCTAGTCCATGCTGATGTCACTGGTCCCTGGACCACACTTTCGATAGTGAGGCTCCATCCTGAGATCTCAGAGGAGCCAGCACCCCCCTAAAGACTATGTATGCATGCATGGTTTGCAGTGAGCAGGGGACATAAAGCGTCAAGTAACGATACACAGAGCAGAAGAAAAACAGGCAGTGGTTGTCTTGCTCAAGCATTCTATGGGGTTGACAGGTCATGGGACACTAAGAAAGGATCTTGACAACATGGAAAAACAGACTCAAGCCTGGGAGCCAGAGACAGTCTCTAGCCCTGACCGTATGACCTTGGAGTAGCCACTTCCTCAATCCAGAAGTGTTTACAAGGAATCCAATGATTCTCGACCTGGGCAGCGTATGAGAACATCTGGGAAACTTTTCAAATAACAAGAGCCTGGCCCTCTTCCCAAGGGTTTTATGTAGTGGTCTGGGGTAGAGCTCAGGCCCAGGTAGCTTTGAAAAGCTCATGTGTATCCTGGGCCCAGAACTATCCTGCTAGACAACTGACCTCTGAGGTCCGGCTTAACTTCCTCATCTTTTCATACAGACAGTGAGGGCCAGGAGTCCTGGCTTCTGTTCCTGGGCATGCGGCCTGGAGCAAAACACAAGATCAGAGAACCTCTAAGAAAACCTCCTCCGCTGTGCCAGAAGTCTGAGCAGGGCTGTGGAGGAGGCCAGGTGGAGGGGCCTCCCTGCCCATCTGGTTCCCATTAATCTCCAGGCATGTTTCACATCCCTGGCAGGTACTTGGAGCTGGGAACAGCCCCCTGGGTGGCCCTCAGCCGGGCCCTTTCAAGCCAAGCCCTGCTGACAAGCTACAGGGCTCTGTGAGGCCCTCCTGGCTTCCAGTCACCGTCCTGTCTTCTCTTGGGGATAAAAATCCCCTAACAAATAAGAAACCAAAGGAGGCAGGCCCAGGAGCCTGGCTTCTCTTTCATTAGCAGTCTGTCACAGAGCGTGAAGGACTCCGATAAATTCTGCCGCTCAGCAGCTGCCGAGGAGACCCGGGAGGAAGAAGATTCATTTGCTCCCTCAGAAGACTGAGTCTTCAGGAATTTCCAATTCCTTTCCTCCCCCACCTACTCAGCTAGGAATTAGTCCAAAGCCACGTGTTGTCCAAGGTCAGCCTGGAGATATCCAGACTTGGGGGGCTGGATGGAGTCACAGGCTGACTGAAGGAGGCATGGGCCTGGGAAAAGGCTCAGGTCCTGAGCACCCCTTCTCTCCTGCAGACACAGGCACGAGGAGTTTAACTCCTCTGTTTAATGATGACTGTGTCCTTCCCCAGGGCGGGAACCACAGCAGCTTTATGTAGCTCCTTGGTGTGAGTTGCTCCAGCAGCCTCAAGTTTGCCAGGTCCGGTTGGTGGAGGTGCATGGGTAGATTACTTGCCTGGAGACTGCCTTGACTGGACCCTTCCCAAAGCCTTGCTGGGATCCCCCTCATCCACAATCTGCTCTGTAAAGAAGGCATGGTGCTGTTCTTGGGTCTGGGCTCCAGAGTGAGGTGAGCCCCAGTGTCATCATCTCCTACGCTGTGTGACTTTGACTAAGCTAATGAACCTTTGTGCCTCCCATCTATAAAATGGGAATAATAAAATGTGTACCTCATAAAGTTATTATTGCCATCTCCTGAGAGAGAGAGAAAAGCTCCTCTCCTGGCCTGGCAAGCTCCCAGGCAGCAGGAAGCGTAGAAGTGCTTGCTCCAGAGTCCACACAGCACGTGTGTTCCCAGATGAAAGCAGCAATGGGGTCCTCCCTCTCGGGAAGGGACAAGGAGAACTCATACTGTGGTCTGAGGACACACAGTGTGTGCTGTCCTTAAACGCTGATCAGGCATCTCCGGGAGGCGCTGGTCAAGCAGCAACACCAGCCCCCTAGAACATGAGGATGGTCCAAGCTCCCGTGGCTACAGACGTCTCTAAAGTTAGAAGTCAAGGCCAGATGCTCAAGGAACTGTGTGAAAGGGAGGAAGGTGCCCATTCAAAGCTCAGCCCTGGTCACAGTCCCACCAATCTTGGTGGCCTGAACCTGGGAGGACCAGCAGGGTCCAGGCAGACAACGGCTGACAGTAGGAGCTGGTGTTGAGGACTCCTTTTCCCTACAGCCTCAGTAGGCAGCAAGGAGAGGAGGTCTGTGTAAGCTCAGGAAATAGCATGGTACCCACCAGCTAGTGCTTGTAGATTAGATGCTAAAACTTAAAAACAGTGAGCAAAAATCCATTTCTGGGTCAGCAAGATAGTTCATTGGGTAGAGGTGTTTGCTGCCAGACCCAGCAACCTGACTTCAAAACCTGAGACCCATGTGGCGGAAGGAAAAAAACAAAATAACAAAAAACAAAACAAACAAAAAATTCCTGCAAGTCTCGTGTGTGTGTGTGTGTGTGTGTGTGTGTGTGTCTTTGCGTGCTCACACAAGCACTGGAAACTCCTTGAACTGGAGCTAAAGGCAGTTATGAGTCACCCAGCATGGGTGCTCAGATCTGAACTCAAGTCCTCCCCAAGAGCGATGCTCACTCTTAACTACTAAGCCACCTCTCCAGCCCTGGGGAAACATTTTATGTTCCAATAGGATTCTTTGCTTCACTTTTTTCTTTTCTTTATTTCTTCCTTTTGTTCTTTCTTTCTTTTGTTCTTTCTTTTTCTTTTTAATGTTGTGTATAAATGTTTTGCTTGCAAGTCTAAGTATCACGTGTATGGAGATCCCACAGAGGGCAGAAGACGGCAATCAGGTCCCCTGGGATTTGAGTTACAGACAGTTGTGAACCTCTGTGTGGGTGCCAGGAATCCAGCCTGGGTCCTCTGGAAGAGAGCAAGTGCTCTTAACTTCTGAGCCAATCCTCCAGCCTGAATTCTTTACTTTTCAATGGCTTCCTAATAGTTTTAAGGCATGTTTTGGCTTTTTACAATTTAATTTTCGACTAATTTGATTTTTAAAGATGCGAGTATTTGGAATTCCAAATATAGGAGGGTCTCAGGTTTTTGATACCTGCCCACTGCAGGTTTTTTGCTTTGTTTTTGTTTGTTTGTTTGTTTTATTGTTATTATTTGTTTGATTGATTGGTTAGTTGGTTGGTTTGGGGTTTTTGCCACAGGGTTTCTCTGTGTAGCCTCGGCTGTCCCGGAATTTACTCTTAGGCCAGGCTGACCTTGAACTCAGAGATTTGCCTGCCTTTGCTTTCGGAGTGCTGAGATTGAAGACATGTGCCACCACCGCCCAGCTTTGAGGTCAGCACTGTAGCCCAGCATCTGTTTTCAGTATCCATGCTGCCTAGGTATATCTACCATGAACTGAACATGCATCGTGTGCCTGGCCCTGGGCTGGGGCTTTTCTTGCGATGCTTTAGGAACCTCACCATGCCACAGCCCTCGCTTGTGGCATATCTTCTAAGACCAGTGGTGTGCCGGCTTAACCAGCTCTCTAGAAGGATATTTTCACTATGGTTAGTTTTAAGCTATCAAAGTCAAGTCCCCAAATATGAAGTTGGGAAGAGACTCAGTAGCACATATCACACAGTAGTTCCTCTATATATCTGGTAGGTAGACTGCTTAGGAAGGCAAGAATTTTGAGTATTTATTACCTTTGTTTTAATATAATCTATCTATTATTTTTGTTGCATTTTCAAGACAAGGTCTATGTAGCTCTGGCCATCCTGGAAATCACTGTGCAGACTAGGCTAACCTTGAACTCTGACAACTGAACTGTCCGTTCTCTTAAGCTGCCCCAGCACACTCCCCTGCCTAGAACCCAGCTATTGCTCCCCAACTTCCTGCTGGTTCTCGTGCCACGCAGCAGTAGGAATAACACCAGCTCAGCAAGTGAGGTGCAACAACTATAGGTTGGGCCCTTTATCCCCACCTCACAGACAAGTGTGTAGGTGAAGTGACATGGGAGCTTAAGAGACACCAAGGTTTCGATATTGGATCGAATCTAAGTTTGCTAGCCTCTCACTATGAATGGGAAATGTTTTTCTTTAGTCTAGGCTGTACACGTGTGCGATGCCCTGGGGTAGAGGTTCTCAGGGTTTCTTCTCAGTCTAACATTAGAATCCTAGAGGTCAATAGGACTATTGGCTAAATCCCTGTGTTGGTCTCTGAGGCAGTGGACAAGTCATGCCCCATAGGCCTTGGATCCCCAGCTACAGAGAAAAGGGACAATAATCTGCATGGTCTTGATGGTTCCAGACTCTAAGGCATGATGGGACAGCACGTCTACCCAGAAGTTCTCAAGGGCAAGGAGGAGCCTAGATCCCATCCTCTGACGTGCAGCAGCTTGCTCCCAGATAGGGCGATTTTGTGATTCTCAAAGTAGAGCCCTCCCCCACTAGCCCAGACAGTCCCATAGTGGTGTCATACTGGGCACCTAAGCAGCTGGACCACGAGGTGCCTTCATAGAGGTTGGAGCATTCGGTGATGAGACAGCCAGATGAAGAACGGTTTGAGGAAGGCTGTTCAGAGCCCGGGATGGAGGCCATCAGGGGAAGAGTTGACCTCCAGAAGTCCCTGGTGGAGGTTGGACTTGTGTATTTCCTGAACTAGATTGATTCCAGGCCTGGAATCCATCATTCCCTTCATAATACAAATAATCACCAAACGTGCTCAAGCACTTGGTAGCCTGGATATTCACTCTAGCAATTCTCTGTGTGGACAGTGATTAGACTATCATTATCTTAATGCTTCTTAATTTATCTTTCTGATTAGCAACTTACCATTTTATTTGCAAAAAATAGCCTTCTGCTGGGTGGAAGCCAGCCGAGCACAGCAGCTGCCATTGCTCTGCACTAAATCAGGCCAGGCTTAAGTTGGTTTTCTGGTGATGCTATTTCTTGTGTCTTGGCTGTATCAGGCACCACAATCCATCATGGTTGTTGTTGTGGAGCAAAAGCACACCCCTGGGGGGCCTGTGGGCAGAGAGGTCACCTCTACTCAGTCATAGGGCCCAGGATAAGACACACTCTAGGAAAGGCTCCCAGAGTCTCCGCTCTTGTACTGCTAGTGTGAGGGTGGGGGATGGTACAGGTATGCAATAATATTTGCCATTGAAAAAGCACCCTTTTTAAAGCAATATTTGGGATCTACTATCTCATTTAATTTTCAAAAACACATCTTTATATGCATACCACAATCACTTCTGTTTACCAAGACAAAAAAGGTGGCATATTTGCCCAAGGTCCTAGGGATACGGAGCGGCACAGCTAGTTTTAAGCAAGCTCTCTGTGAACTCTCAGGACCAGAGATCCTCACTGCTGCATTACACGATTTTTTTTCTAGGCAGCAGGAGATGAAATGTTCTCCAGCGAGCATTGCCAGGGTGACTCCAAGAGAGTAGCACCCCTCTGGTTTCTTACACACAGAAGAGCCCTGAGAGCAAGCATCTTTTTATTTGAGCCACAGACAACATTCCCTTTTATTTTTTTTTTAAATTACTTATTTTTTATGTGTATGGGTATTTTGCCTGTGTGTGTGTGTGTGTGTGTGTGTGTGTGTGTGTGTGTGTGTGTGTGTGATATACATTTATGCAGTATCTGCAGGGGCCAGAAAAAGGTGTCAAATTCCCTGGGACTGGAATTACAAATGTTTTTGAACTACCATGTGGGTGCTGAGAATTGAATCCAGGTCCACTGGAATAGCAGCCAGTGTGATTAACTGCTGAGACACCTTTCTGGCCCCATAGATATAATTTTCACATTTTCCGTTCTCTACCACCATGAGGAATTAGTTCCTCCCTTTCAACCCTTTACCAGCTGCCTTGCTCGAGTCATGTGAAATCTTCCTTCTAGCCACCCCTATTGTTCCCCCATATTTTAGCAGATCACACTGTGGTGTGGGAGGTCCTTCTGTCTATGAGGTGCTTTATTTGTTAATGAATAAAGAAGCTGACTTGGTCTGTGATGGGGTAGAATAGAGCTAGGTGGGACGACTAAACTGAATGCTGGGAGAAAGAAGGCAGAGCCGGAAGAAGCCATGTAGCCCAACTGGAGACAGATGCTGGATGCCAGACAGAACTTTACCAGGTAAGCCACAGCCACATAGCAATACACAGATTAATAGAAATGGGTTAACCAAAGATGTAAGAGCTAGCTAGCAATACACTTAAGTGACTGCCAAAGCAATGATTTAAATAATATAGTTTCTGAGTGCTTATTTCAAGTCTTGGCAGCCCGGAACAAAAGAGTGGACTCCTACAACACTGCTTTAGGTTTTTTCCCCCTTCTTCCATCCAGAGGATGTCTTTTATCTTTTTCTGTCCCTGTACCACATAGCACATATCTGCCAAGAAGAGATGCCGTTGTCCCTAAGAGGTCCATCATCATTCCATTTGGATGCTCAGACCCCCTGTTTCCTGTGTTTCAACTGTTCCTGACTCATAGGCTGAACAGGGTGCCTAGACATTCAGGTATATGAGGGAAGGGTAGAGAGTCATGAGTTGATCTCCAAGCTTCAGAATGTCTTTAAGTATTGAGAACATACTGAAGGATCAGGTGGCTGCAATGTTGTGTCTTAACCCCAATCTGAGATCTTGAGGTTATATCTGCTATGCCATTCATTTCCCTGGCCATTGGATATAGCTTTTCTAAGATGGGATTATAGAAATCTGGTCTGTATCATCTAATATGCTAGGTAATAGTCATATGAGGCTATCAACATTAAATGTAAAAGTAATTCAGTCCCACATTTGTCTAGCCTTATTTTAAAGGCTTAGTGATTACATGTAGCAAGCAACTACTAAGCTGGCCAGAATAGCATAAGGACATTCCCATCACCGTGGAAAGTGCTGTTGGACTACCCTCGTCTGAATTCAGTCTACTTGAATGCCTTCATAAGCGAAGTTAGATACCTACAAGGTTCTAATTAAAGCAGACCATGATCTCAATGCTTTTTAAAGTGTGGCGTCAGTACCAGTAACATCACTGAGAGTTTGGAAATACAAATTTTCAGGTCGACAGCAGACCTACTGAATACAGAGGCGAGGCCTACCAATGTATGGGTAATAACCTTCAGGTGATTCTGATGCCCGCCACACACTGAGACAGCTTTGTGTTAGTTACCACAGTTAATACTGCCATGAATCTTATTTCATTTAACCTCAGCATGGCACTGTGAGATTAACAGCATATTCCCATTTTACAGACCAGAAACTGGGGGTCAGGGTAGGAAGTAACTAGCCCAAGTTCATACAATAAAGGCAGAGTTCAGGCCAAAGTCTCCCAACTTGGAGGTAGCAGAGACAGCCTCTTTGTCAAGTGTCCTTTAAAAGGCTGGGCATGTTTTAGTTGACAAGCTCAGCAATGAGACCCAGGACAGGAAAAAAAATAAACATGGCTAAAGCCCCCAAAGCAGCCAAGGCAACAGTGCTAGTTAACTAAATCAGATGATGTCAAGGGATACCCACCAGGTCCACTAGAGATGGCTCCCAGTAAGTACACCAGACCAGTGGCTCATGACTGTAGCTCTCTGGAAAGGTCTGTTGCCATTTGGGGTTATCTCTGCTGGAAGAATTCAGATGCGGAGTCTACCGCTGGGGGATGGCAAAAACAAGGCAGCCCTTTCTCGTCCTAAATGAAGAAAGGAGGCCGATTTGAGTAACCAACAGCTATGCCCACTCTACTCGTGGACATAGTCTTTACCAAGGTCTTTCTGGTCTGGCCTGACACTGGGGAATCATTTCATAAGGATGCATTGCCTTCAGGGGGCTGGGATGCACTAAAAATAAAATTCTTCCCTGGATGACCGTAGCTTTTTAAAAAGAGTTTAAGAAACCCTCCAGTGATTGTACTGGGGATTAGAGACAGAAATTGCTGTTCTTTCTTTAATCTCTGCAGTGGTCCCCAGGCTGGCAAGCTGGATTTCACAGGAAAGAAACACACGGTTTGTTTTGTACAAAAGTCATGTTCTCCAAATAGTCAACAAACATCCGGTGAACACCTACGTTATCCAGCCCCATCCCTCAGGTCATTTCATTTAATCTTCACTACAACCCCATAAGGACCTGTGATTTAAGACAGTAGCTCTTGTTATCCCCACTTGATGAGGAAGGAAAGAGCAGTATTCAGCTGTTAAGTGGCCAGTCAGAACTCAAGCTCAGGTTTGCCTATCTTTGCTAAACTATGCAAGCTTATCTTGTTTAGCAGAAGGCTCAGGTAAGGGATGCTATTGGAATCTGGGGCCAGAAAGGAAGAGAAAGTACCCACAATGTCAGAGGAGCCATCAGAGAGTATTTGTAATCTATACTGCATATTGCCAGAGTTATGTGGCTCTCTCTATCTCTATATATGTCATATTTATACATATACATAAGGTTAAATATCACAGGTACATATATCCCATGACTCCACCTCTCCCAGCCCCCTCCTTCATACACACACACACGAACACACAGAGATTGCCAGCCCTGGTTATCAAGTTATGGATTATTTTGGGAATGTGACCAACCTAAAGATGGAGAAGCTATCTAGCTAGTGCCCCGGAAGCCAATACAGTCCTCTGTTTACCTCTGTGCTTCGAGACCCGGAGCCCCTTGTTCCATGACAGCTACCTGCTCTCTGTGTGTCTGGAAAGCAAATGGTCCTAAATAGGTGAATTAAAAGGGTCCTGCAAACCTTCCCACGACTCAGCTAGGTGACTTTCATCCCTGACTCCACAACAGCCTGAACCTGTACCACCTGTGCTACTGTGGGTTGGCTGAAGAAGCTGTGGGGTGCCAGAGCCTCTTTCTCCAGGGGATTTTTCTTAAGAGCTTTACAGAGGGCAATCAAGAGAAATATGTACTGACCCTCAGCTTGCCTGAACATCTCACGGCCAGCTCTGCACCAGGAAGTGCATGGAAGCTCAAATCCAACAGCCCTAAAGACTGTTTCCTCTCAGGAAAGTAGAAGAAAGGTCCCACTCCACTTGGGAGTTAGGTCTGCTCGTTCCGGCCTTCCCAAAACCTAGAGCTAAACTTTCCAGAGGAGATGTGACATCTACTCCCTGAGCCTCCGTCTCAGCCTTCTCCAACGTTGGAGACCCCCATCTATACAGCTCCCTGGTGCCCCAGGTTAAGAGGGGTGCTTAGATGCAGAGCCTCAAGCAGCCTCAGGAGTCTGGGGGCAGGTTCAGGCTGTCATGAGGTGCATATCAAAGCCGGAGTTTAAAAACTGTACTGGGAATAGTGCAATTATCTCGCTTCACCACATTCCTCAGCCCCGACTGAGGTTTAATTAAAGCCAAGTAAAAACACAAAGTCGCCATTTCAGATATCCACTGCATGCTGGGTAAAAAAACGAAAGAAGAAAAAAAAATCCTTTATCAGGGACTTAAATTTTTTTTTCTGTGGGTATCTTTTGGCTCTGTTGGATATTATTCCTTCATAACAGTCCCTTTAAAGAAAAAAATATATATTTAATATATATGTATAAAATGAGTTAATCCCCCATAATCTCCTTGAGTTGTACCTAAAACACAGTTTCTTGCAGGTGACCTTTCCAGAAGAGGCTGTTACTATGGCAACCGCATTGTTTGATTCTGTCAAGAGAAAAATACTGCATGGAAATGTATTTAATTTTGCTTAATTTGATGCTGTATTTAACACTTGCACAGGCTGAGAAGAGAGAAGGGTTGGAAGGCAGGAGCCAGCTCATCAGGGCCAAATTCATCAGCATCCTCTCCTGAATAGCCAAAGGGCTCTCCGGGTGCCCTGATTCATTGGGCAGGAGTCTGCCCTTGGTCTCCAGATAGGGGCTAGCTCTTCTTCCTGTTCCACCTTCAAGATTCAGGAGGAAGCAGGTAGATCAGGTTCATGATGCAGACCCTTGGATGGGGTAACGCCTTGAGATAGGCACCACAAGTTAAATAAGAAGGTAGCACATGGCCATGGCGCACTTTGGGCTGCAAGTTCTGTTGCTTCTGTTTGGATAGGAGACAATGGAATCAAAAACCTCTTAGGTCTCTTTTATAACTAAGCCCATGAGTCCTTGGATAAATGTGGTTCCTCTAATAGAATTTGGTCTTCATGGAAGTGTTGCTGCGCACAGGATACTCAGTCAGTGACTCAACCATTTGATCAGCACTAGGCCAGTCCAGGTGATGCCACAGGCCAGTCTTAAAGGGTAGTCTCACCCACTGTACATCCCAGGTCATCTTCTTGTTGCTCTACAGGTATGACTACACGCAGGCATGGAGGTCCTAAAGCCAGGTAAGCAAGTATACTCCATCCAGGTATCACTGGGAGTGCTAGGAATGGAGCAAATACAGTTTCCGGTGGTCTCTGTAAATTAGGTACATGTCCCTAATAGGGGCCACCACGATGAGCATGAGGCTCAAACAGCACAGCAACACCATGTTCTCCTAGCTCATCCAGTTCCCACTTTTCCAGAGAACTCTGGGTCTCTTGCTCTTTCACCTGCCATAGACACACAGTGTATGCAAACTACGTGTAGCTCTGTTTTGAATAAGCTTTGTAGCTGATGACCTTGGACAAGCTATTTAACTCTTTGGGCTTCATAGTCTTTATTTGAGAATAGTGTTAACTGCAGGCTCCTAAAGGCTCTTCTTTCTTTGTCGTTCTCCTGATATGACTACTGTGTCGATAGCTGACATACTTCTAGGTGTGAGCTACCCAGTTGTAGGTGTGAGCTACCCAGATCTTCAGTCATGACATCGTACATACTTCTAGCTGCTTGCTCTTTCCCAGGTTTCCAGCTGAAGGCTCTACATCTCCACCACAAGCAGAAATCAGTGTCTTCATTCAGAGAGTTTTGTGCCTTTCAGGATGGACCTAGCATGCCTGAGTTGTCATCAGGACTCTATTTCCTGGACTGTATGCGACAGTATAAACATGCTGTACCCACATCCTGTGCCCCCATACTTTCTGGAAAACTCCGTGCATTCTGCAAGATTCCCCCTTTTCTTTTTCTTTCCTTCCTTCCTTCCTTCCTTCCTTCCTTCCTTCCTTCCTTCCTTCCTTCCTTCCTTCCTTCCTTCCTTCCTTTGCTTTAAGTGAAATTCAGCTTTGGCAGAAAGGTATATTCTTTAGAAGCCCTTTCCAGTTTGTCTTCCATGACCTATGTACATGAGAATTTGGTGTGCATCCACCCCACCTGATCCACTGCAATTTCTACACTCTATTTAGAGCTCAAGTCTTGCTTGAAGCATTCATCGTCGGATTTCATAGTAGCCTTTCTACATATACAGCACTGTTATCCAACCACCCTCCTATGCATTCCTCCCGCACTCTTCATGTGATTAGCACCTAGACCACTGATTCCTCTATCATTATTCCTGCTGTCACTGTCAGGGACTTCAGTTTCTATAAAAAATGGCCCATTCAATACCCTGGCCTCTTGATTTTGTTGATACCCTGGCTTTAAGGCTTTAATGAATGTTTGATTCACTCCTATAGCCATTCCTTAGACTCTGTCACACTGATCACTGAGTCGCCTACCTCTGAAACTTCACTTCTGATACCATCACCTTAGTTAGAGTTCACTTCTACGGACAATCCCAGCCCAGAAATCCTTCAGCCTTACTTTATTTAAAAGCTACCCCTTGGCTATCCGTGTCTATCATTCCTTGTGTGCGTTCATTTCCTCTTTATCCAGCTCGGACTGCACAACCTAACACTAAAACTACCCTTTGTCAATAACTTGAGCTTCCCTAAGCTCCTTTACCACTGTCCCAGCTTGGCAGAGCTCCAGCCCTGGTATCCCACCCCCTCATTCAGGGCCTGCACAGAGCAGCTGAAAAATGACACAAATTTGCTGACTAGAGCCACTGCAACCATGACCACAAATCTCACTCAACACTCTCAGAGGAACCTACTACCCTTCCCGAGAAAATTCAATTTCCCAGTCTCTGGGGAGGCCATCACACTTCCTTCTCCCTCCTCAAGTCTCTAACTTTCCCCTCCCCAACCCCATTTCTAGCTGATGACCTTGCAGTATATTTCATAGACAAAGAGGATTTCTATGAGATGAGAACTACTTCATTCTTCCATCAATAACCCTTTTATTGCATCAACATCAGAACCAAAATACTCCGGCCATCTCACCCCCCGATCACAACGGAATCTGTACAAGGCCAGCACTTTCTCTTGGCTTTCAACCTATTCTTCTTACTATTTCAAAGACTTTTTAAAAAAATATTTTTATTATTAATTCTTTGAGAATTTCATGCAATGTATTTTTATTATGTACTCCTAGGCTTCTCCCAAGTCCTCCAGAGCCACAGATCCTCATTGCTTCTCTGATCCAACTTCATTTTTTTTGTTTGTTTGTTTTTGTTTTTAATAACCCAATGGCTCCAGTTAGTGCTACTCACAGACTACTGGGGATGGGGCTAGCCACTAAAGTGAGATCAACCTAGTAGGAGACATAGGAAACTGACTGTCAGTCCTCCAGAACCCATCAACTGTCTGAAGCTCCTCAATTAGGGGTAGGGGCTCATGGACCTCTTTCTACTCAAAGCTAGAATGCTGGGTTGATCTTATGTAGGTACCTATAGCAGATATGAGTGTGTGAACGCAGCGGTCTTAATCATGTCTGGAAGACAGTTTTGTTCTGGTCTCCCTGACTTCTGGCTCTTACCATCTTTCTGCCCCATAAACCTTAGAGAGGGCGTATGATATAGGTGCCCTATTCGTGACCGAGCACCCTGTTTAGACAAGGGCTTTTTTTAAAAAGCAACTCTTCTGCCTCTTTCTGTATTATTGTACCCTCCTGTTTACACACAAATGAAACCTCCATATCGTCCTCCACCTAAGCGCTCCCTCAACGGCATTCCTACCCTACTTTCCAACCATCGTGAGATTCCTCTGCCCAGCAAGCCTGTTCAAAGGTAACATCTATTCTCTTCATGCCCACTTTCTCGTCCGCCTTTCTCTCTTCATCCCACTCCAGTCAGGTTTCATTACCCTCCCCTCCACTGATGACCAGTCCCCAAGGTGGTGAGCAACTCACCATGACAGAGCAAGCGTTCTGCTCTCTGTCTTCATCTTCATTTTCCAGAAACATTTGGCACAGGTACTCGATTGCTACTTCTCCCCAAAACCTTTCTCCTCCAGCTTCTGCCACCCCAGTCACCTGACTTTTTCCATAATTCGTTGGCATTTCTTCTCTGTTAACTCTGTTGTCATTTTCTAAAGAAACGGAAACCTTCTTGCCCCCTTTATTGTCCATCCCCACATGATCTTACCCAGTCCTGTTACTTCAAATGCCTTCTCATACACTTGTGTCTCTCAGGCTGACATCTAGCCATTCTTCATCCCATGTCCCAGATAGGAGAGTTCAACTGTCTGCTTAGCATCCTGGCCTAGGTGTCTCAGAAGTGTCCCACACATGACATAGTCAGAGCTGATTTTTACTTTACTCCACCTGTGTCAGACCTCTATACCCACTCAAGCAAGCTTCCCCAACTAAGTGAAAAATACATTCTCCATCCAGTAAATAAAAGCCCAGAGTCCATCTTGGGTCTCTTGTCATCCTTCCACATCCTCCTCATGAGGAAGCCTTTGAGTTCTACTCCCACCATAAGTAGATATTCAACAACCATGCTCTGTCTTTACGGCATAGCCAAGACAAAGCCAGCAGGGCCTTCTGTCTGGATACCAGACATCTACAGCAGCCAGAATTGTGCTTCTCCAGCAGGCAGCTCTTCTCAGTCAGCTCTCCTAATGGCAAAGCACTGTTTCATGTAGGCAAAGATTCTAACGTCTTTTCAGGGACCCTGAAAGTCCCCCATATAGCCTTTTGCCTAGTCCTAATTTCTCTTTCCCCTACTCTTGACTATGAATTCCCTAGGCATACATTTCTGAAGATTTGCTATGACTTTTCCTTCAACTTGAGATGTTCTCCCCTCCTATCCATATACAGATGCTACCTTCTCATCCATCACCTTCAATCCCTGCATCCCATTCACAGGAAGTATTCCCAGGCTCCATCCTAGGCACTCTCCCTCAATGTCTTCTGCACTATGTGGATCAAGACCTAAAATTTCCTTATTCCGATTTTTGTTTCCTTGTCCTCAGTTAGACTGTGACATATCTGATACGGGAACCCTGTTTTAGCATTGGTCTCTGCTCCTCTAAGAAAGCCTTGAACATAGCACACACTCACTATCTGTTTGTTGCCTGTTCCCAGGATGGCACCATTTGCAGCTAGCTGTGCTGCCGACCCTGTCTCTGAGCTCTAGGACCGGACTGCCCTATGATCAGTGCAAAGCAAGAGTTCTCATTTATCCTAACATTCCCTACAGGCTGCCATTCACCCTTCCAAGACCTAGGGTTTTTGATAAAGAAGACTAACCATCTAGGGGACAGCCAGAAGGGCTACCACCCACAGCGTCTCTACCCAGATCTGGGTGAAGGCCTCTTTCCTGCATCCTGCAGTGTGACTTGTTTACAATTCCTTGCCTATGTTCTGAGTGCTGTGATTTCTATGCAGTATGATTAGTATTTTAACTTAAAAAAAAACACATGAAAACAAACAAGCAGACAGAAGGCCATGGTTTTATGAATTGCTGCCCTGTAGACTGCAGTGCATAGACTACCATTATGAGGGCATACAGCCCCACAGTGCGTCTCCCCTCTAGGTTCTAGTAAGGAAGCAGGCCTTTTCCAGGAGGTAGGCTTCTGGAGTCTGGGCTACTACGTCAGTCTTAGAAGCCTTCAGAACATTCTTGCCTAAGAGATCTACCTGCCCAAAGCCACAAGTGACAACTAAATTTGGAAGACAGGCCTCCAGACTCAGATCAACTCATAGAAAGACAGGCCTCCCAACTCATAGACCAACTCATAGGAAGACAGGCCTCCCGACTCATAGACCAACACATAGGAAGACAGGCCTCCCGACTCATAGACCAACACATAGGAAGACAAGCCTCCCGACTCATAGACCAACACATAGGAAGACAAGCCTCCCGACTCATAGACCAACTCATAGGAAGACAGGCCTCCCGACTCATAGACCAACTCATAGGAAGACAGGCCTCCTGACTCATAGGAAGGCACAGGGATCATGCTTTCTTTGCTTCCATTTTTTTCCTGTTGTAGAAATGTGATAGAAAAAGCCAGGTGTGGTGGCACACACCTGTAATCCCAGCACTGAGAAGGCAGAATCCAGGAAGATGGGCAGTTCTAAGTCATCTCCAGCTACAGAGTACATCCTAGGCTACCTGGGCCATATACGACCTTATCTTTAAAAGAAAAAGAAAAAAAAGAGAGAGAATAGCTCATGAGACACTTTCTGTTACGATCTCTCCATGTAGCCTAAGGCTGAGAAATATTTCTTCTGTGCTTCTCTTGGCAGAGAGGGCATCTCTTGGACAAAGGACAATGGGATCCACATCTTGTCCTGGCTTGCTTTCCCTCAACTCTTCCTGTCCAGAGTTCTCCTCTCACATCCCCCAGTCTTCTTGCTTTGCCCGCCTGCCAGCCTGCTGCCTTTCTGGTTGTTTGCTCAGAAGCTGGGCTCTGTTTGCTGAGCCCTTCTTCATTTTCAGATTGCCTGGGATATTTTCAGCTCCTCCCCTGGGTTTTGGGAGAACATCAAGTGGCAAGAAGCACACTTGGCTGTCAAGGTGAACACCTACAATGGCCCGAGCCCCATCTGGGAAATCTATCCACCTTAGCAACTGCCTCCTGGCCTGCCTACTGTCGCTCATCTGGGCTCCCAAGATGCTGGGCAGACAGACAACAGCGACTCATATTCAAGATGATAACACATAAGTGATGGGCAAGGACACCTAGGACCTTAGGCCTAGATGGTGTCAGACCAGAGAAATAAAGAGGCATAAGACAGCCAGAGTAGCACAGTCCCTTCAGTATGGGGCCTTGTATATTCAGCAACAAGGAAACCAGTTTCCAGGAGCGAGGGACTGGGAGCAATAAAGGAACACCCTAGACAGAAAAGCTGAGTTATCCCTGCATCTATTTTTTTGAAAGCATCCAAGTTTAAAACACATTTCTTTAATGCTTGCTCTAGTTCCATTGGAGAACAAGGCCCGGATCCTCTGCATTGTGGAGAAAGGGCACTCACTGGAGAAAGGGAACAGTCAAAGAAACAAGAGATACAAAAGCAAGGTCTGAATTTAACCTCTGGTTGTCTGTCTCTTCACTTCAACTGTGTCTCAGTCAGCTAAGCTGTAAAACTGGGACAACAGACTCTGTCTGAGTTGAGGTGCCCATTCCCTGAGATGACACACATATGGGCTAGGCGTGGTAATCAGTAATGGGCTTTCTAGATTTTGATTTTTAATCATCCATTAGACCAAGCACTTAGCGATTTAGACAGACTTACAGAAAGAACCCGGAGAGCTGTCCTTATACCTTACCGCTCTTAGAGACTCCCGAGGTGCCAGCATTTTTCTCTATTTGAAATGCCTCTCCCTTCAAGCTTCCATTCAATTTGTACCAAATATTCTAGGAGAAGATGCCAGAGGCCTGGGTTATTGGATATTTGTCGAGTTCAATAAAAGGTACTAGGTGGCTCCAGGCTGGTGATGTTCTCTGGTTTGTCACTATAACACTTACTGGCTATGGCCCTGCCACTCCAGGCACTGGACATTAGGAAGAGCAAGAGCGGGTTTTATTAACCAAGCCAAGGGACATGAAGGTGCATCTGTCACAGAGGATGGAGCAGGGTGGCTTCCCATCAGAGATCAAGCCTCACCATCGATCCTTTTGGAGTCAGGTCATTTCTCGGCTCTGTGTGCTGAGCAGAGTCAGGACAAGGCTCTGAGCTATGGGACGGAGAGAGGCCCACAGAGGCAGCACTTCCTTATAGGCCTTAGATTTCTGTTTCTTGAAAACATCATCAGTTTATGGTGATTCCTCCTTTTAACGTGACACTCAACGAAAAGTTTAATAGAAGTGAAACCAGAGCCCTCTGGAAGAAAGAGACCGAGTCTCTGAAACCAAAGTGCCCAGCACAGTGCCCTGAGGTGTGACACCTCCATAGTCAATACTAAACGAATAAGGGAAGCTCGTGGTGGGCTGAGAACCGAAACACATTAGGGCTCTGATTTGGTTGGAGGTGGACCTGTACAGCAATCCAGGAGAAAAGACCAGGGAGGGCCAAAGAAGAAAGAATTTGGGGGGATGTGTCCAGGCACTGTTTAGGTTTGGCATAGTTCAGAGGGAGTTTTTTTTTTTTAATTTATGCATACATGCTTGTGTTTCTGTGCACACATGTGTGTATGGATACCAAGGGAGGTCAGAAGTGGATATTGTACCTTTTGGAGCTAGACTTACAGGTGTAAGCTATCTGATGTGGGATCTAAAATCCAGTTTTCTGATAGTGTAATCAGCTGCTGAGTCGTCTCTCCAGCCCCCAGAGAAAGATCCTGAATGTCTTATCAGATTGGAAACAGTGTACAAATGGGAGTTTGGTCTTAAACGTAAGATAGAAGCTTACTTTCTGAAAGAAGAACAAAATGGCCAAGAGGACTAATACAGAGCTCCTGACCACTTTCTTAATAAAGGAGGCCAGAATGGATCCTAGGTCATGGGTAGGAACTAGTCCTGTGGCTGTCCCTATCTACAGACAGGAAACGGCAAGGGAAGGGTTCTGAGAAGTTCTCAAATATTCATGATCTAAATCCCTAGACAGGATCACCATCTCCTCTGAAATGCCCAGAGATAGAACCATAGACATGATCTTTGAAGAATCTTAGATGTCACCTCCAAGGCAGCTGAAGCTGAGCATCTTTGGTTCCAGCCAAATGAGGGCACATGATATACCCGAAGATCTCTCAAGTCAGACATCAACTCTCTCTGCAACAAACAGGCATGGTAGCACATGCTACCTATAATCCTAGCACCTGGGAGGTAGAGGCAAGAGAATCCTAAGTTTGAGGTCACCCTTAGCTATGAACTGAACCAACCTAGGGACAGCTATAATGGATGCAGGCATTTGATCCCAGCACTTATGAGGCGGAGGTAGGTGGATCTCTATGAGTTCAAGTCCAGCCTGGTCTACAAAGCAAGTAGAAAGAAACCCTGTCTCAAAAAAAAAAATAATAAAATAAGGAAGGAAGGGGAAAAGAAAGGAAGGAACTAAGGAGAGAGGGAGGGAGGGAGGGAGGGAGGAAGAGAGGGAGGGAGGGAGGAAGGAAAGAAAGAAAAAAGAAGCAAAGCAAGGGGGGGGAGTAATTGTGAAATGAACATGGGCCCAGCACCAAGAGTCCAAGTCCAGGAAGGAGCAAGGTAGTAGTTTTGAGCTCCACATTTCTTCTCATCATCTTATTTTTGGAGAAACAAAATTTGCCATTTATTTTCGTTTCATTCTCAGTGAAGTTATAACAGACCGGCAGTTTGTTGACTGCAAGAGACTTTTTCCAAGCCAAACCTTGTCCCCTTATTATTCTGTGCCACTTGAAAAATTAGGAAGAACCTGGGCCACAAGTGGATGGACGGCTTTGAAGTTTGAGGAAACACACTGAACAATGCCAGGCCTGGGGACATTTACAGAAAACAGTCAAGGGATGAAAGTCTAGAAATGCCATATTAAAACTGAAATCCAAACCCTCAAAGTCTGGACCCTGGAGGTAAATCACAGAGGTGAAATATGTCAAGGTAGATTCAACGGTTTCCCCAAAGAAACTTCCCCTAACTACAAAGGGAGGACCATCCTGGAGCCAGGAGAGAAGATGTGGATACAAGTCATATGGTTTCCAAGATCCTCCCCAGAAGGATCCAGAAGAGTGGGTGGCGGTAGGTGTAGTGTTATTGGCAAGGTTGTGGCCCGTGGGAATCCATAAAACTAGGAACACTGAGTTATGCAAATATTAACCACAATTTCTTAAACCCCAGGGGTGGAGTTGCACCGACAGACTCCTTAAGATAACCAGGAAGTGTGTTTGACTGGAAAAGGGGACTGAGCAACGGTAAAATATTCAGGAACTGCTTATCCTCATTTCCACCCCCATCTTTTTTATTGTTATATTTCCAGTACACGCCACAATGCCCAGAACACGTAGGACACTCAATAAATATTTGTTAAATGAATACATGCATGAAAGCCAGCTCTAGGAAACTGTTCGCTGTCACACTAAAGCCAGGCCTTTGTGAGGACCCATTAGAATTCCAAGGGCCTGATCCAGTCTTATGAAACTGGACCGAACGGCCCACATCCGAATGCTCAGCAGCCTTTCAGATGCTGCCAAATGCACTCGAAGGGACTCAGGACACTCCTGCCTGCCACTCCAGAGAAGACAGAATAGATCCCTGCCTTCCTTCCACAGACTCTCTTCCAGCCCCACTCCCGCTAGACGGTCGATGCCATCTGCTTCCATCAATCAAATGAGTACAAGTCAAACAAAAAAAAAAAACAACCAAGAGTCCGAGGGGCTTCAGTGTCAGGGACTTTGGTGTACCTGTGCAAGCGTTAGCAGTCAGGCTGGATTCCCAGCCTTGGCATTAATTGTAGCCCGTGTGCTATGATTGGAATTAAATGACATGCCAAATTAAAGAGTTATTTTTTCTAATAAATATTTTGCATAGGATGTGTTTATAATGGCATTAATTATTTATGCAGCCATATAGAGAAAGCATAAATATAAAAAGAGAGAGAGAGATCAGATGGTTCCTGTAGGAGAAATAAAATGAAAATTTCCATCAGGATGATGAATACCTGCTTTCCAACTTTGGGGCTGGGCCTGGTGGGGGGGAGGCAGAGAGACGGACATCTTGAGAACAAATCTGACACGCGCTATGGAGGCTTTTGAGGGAGGAATATGTTAAAAATGAAAGTGAGTACAGAAACTTTAAATATTTAATACCTGCATTAATTCTAATTCACACTTTCTTTATTTTTCAGATTAAAAATTTACGAGAATTTCCCATCTCTTTCATCTGTCTCCTCCCATGGGGCACTTGGCGGTCACTGTGCCAGGGACGTCTTTAGCAGCATTTGGGTCACAAAAAGAACAAGGACAGTAGCCACTGTCTGATCACCTCCCCCGTGACACCTGCTGTGAAACTGGCTCTATTCCCAACTCCCCTCTGGAAAGCTACTGCTGGTGCCAGAATGACTGATAGAAGCAGACGCCATTCCCTGGCCTCCAGCAGCCCAGGAAGCCCGTGGAATCCTGACATGGTGCAGTCAAGTTGTGCATCTGAAGAGATCGCCCACGTCCTGAGCTGGAGGGTGCATGCTAGATACACACTGGCCTGAGGACCCCAAGCAAGAGGCTTTTGTCACATGCAGCCAGGAGGCCCCTCTGCCCTCACACGTGTTTTTATTCTCAAGTTGCCAAATCAGTTTTATAGGCTGACCTGTCACCACAAGCCAGTGCTGACGTGGATGCAAGTGAGAAGTCGCCCTGTCCACTGGCAGACTAACTTCTGCACTAACACCTGCTCCCAGCTTCTACCCCTGCTCTGTTCTAGAGACGCTGGTGAGCAAACTCCAAGGCAATGGCAAACATCAGAACATATGCCCGCATTCCTTTGTGGGGCGCCTTCCAACACGGTTTGAACCTCAGAGTCAAACTTTCATTTTACATAGGCAAAACCCCATGTTCCAGAAGGTCCAAGATCTCCCTACCTCAATTTGAATTTCTCCCACTGCTGCAAAGTGACTCTTAAAGCATTTGAGTCCCCACCCCCCTCCCCCAAAAAAACAGCAGGTAGTGAAGAAGAGAAACTGGAGCGAGAGGTGTTGATTAACTATACTCCTTGACTTCAGAGTGGCTACAGTGGGGGGTGGGGGCAGAGTCCCAAACTATCAGAACCCTGGGGGATAAGTGACCTGGAGCCTCCACCATGTCCTGATTCTGCCCTTTTCTTCAGCCACTCTGGGTTGACTGTGGGACTACAGTCAACAAGGAGCATGTTTGAGGAAGTTCTCTCTAAGTCATAAGAGCTCTCTGACCCTTCAGCTATAAACTGTTCTGTCCTTTCCTCCCTCCACCCTCATACAGAGTCCCCACCCCAAACACACACGCACACACACACACACACACAAACACTCAGACACACACATACTCACACACACACAGAGACATACACTCACACATACACACACATACATACAGAACACACACACATAGACACACTCAGACACACACACACACACACACCACTTACCACAGTTCCTGCCCAGAACACCTTCATAAATACTGCTGATTAGGTCCTTGTTCTAATGAAGCCTCTGATCCCAGACAATTCCCTACTCCTGCCCACTCTTTCTCGAGTCTACTGCTTCACAAAGTGTCTATAAATCAGATGGGGTGACTCACACAACCACACATGCCCACACACCTAGGTTCTCTTCATCAGGAAGCTGGGCAGGAAATCTCACCCGAAGTGGGACACTGAACTGCAGGTCTGACCCTGAGAGATGTTTGGAGCTGGTATCTTTATTCCCAGTTACCTGCTGAAGTCAGGCTGTCTTTTTCAGTGAAAATGAAGAGTAGTAATCACCCCAGCGCAGAGACTGGAGGATTCCTCTAAGTAACACCCTTTTTTCTATCACACCTGAAAAAACCCCATCCTGAAAGGGCTGGAGTCGTGCCCACCAATAAACAGGTCATGGGCATATAAGAAGGACCAGCTCCCGTCGCAATCCCTTTCCCATCATGCCTTCAAGACCAGCATATCCTTCAGGAGCCTTCTCTGGATTCCTAAGGGTACCACCCCAGGACAAAAGTGAAATCCACATGAGTACTTGAGACTGCTCATAAACACATGGATGTTTGGTATGCCAGCCTCAGAATATAAATAACCCTATGTGGTTGAGACCATCTTCAACAATGGAGGAAGAAGGAAGGGAGTTAGCAGAAGTGGTGATTTAACTGAATAAAATCACAGACCCAGGTCTGTGTAGTGGCTGATGACATCAACAGTCACTGGGAGAGCAACATCAGTTCTGATACATTTCAGGGACACAATGTTTCGCCTCCAATGGCTCCAAATAGTTCCTCTGTCATATACATACAAGTCAAAAGGGAGGTCCAATTTTTGCAGACATGACTTTCTGCAAAGATTCTGACAGGATCTAGGCATTCTGGAGTGATATCTTTATTTTCCCCTATTTGTTCTCCATTTCTTTACATGTCCTGGCTGGTTTTGCTTGTTTTTGTCAGCCTGATACAAGCTTGGGTCATCTGAGAAGAAATCTTCAACCGAGAAGTTGCCTCCGTGAGACCCACCTTTGCCAAGTCTGTGAAACAAAATTTCAAGTCTGTCTTGATTAATGATTAATGTGGAAGGGCTTGGCCCACTAAGTACAGTACCATCCCTAGGTAGGTGGCCCTGGGATGTATAAGAAAGCAGGCTAAGCAAGCCATGAGGAGCAAGTCAGTAAGCAGCACCCCTCCATGTCCTCTACTTCCAAGGTTCCTGCTCTGTTTGAGTTCCTGTCCTGACTTCCCACATAGATGGATTCACCTGGAAGTATAAGATAAAAACCATTTCCTGCCCAAGCTGCTTTTGGTCATGTCATTTTAACACAGCCATAGGAAGCCAAACTAAGACAGAAATTACAAAATAAAATGTTGAGCAGGGACTCTTCCCCTTACAGGTGAATTGATTCCTGCCGCAGAAAAGAGGCTCCTGGCTGGGGACTCTGCTGTGATTCACACACAGGAGAGGTTCTTGAGGGTGGGGCCTAGGGTTGGGAGGCCAGGAACAAGGAAAGGTGATGCTGTACACATAAGTTCTGAATTGCATGCCACTCTGGCAGCAGGATGAAGTCTTGGGCTGTCTCTATTCCACCTGGGTCATGAGTCATCTTTGTCTAGTGTATCAGCGTTGCAAACACCACCCACCTGTCAGTCATCACTTAGCTGCTGGCTCAGTTTTCAGATGTCATGCTGCCACATCACAGTGCTCACGTTCAAGAGACCTTTGTTTTCCTTAGTAATGACCCCAAAGTACAAACGTAGTGGCAATTGGCAATTTCTTTTTTTTTTCAAATTTATTTTTTTAAAGCAATCTTTTTCTCATTTTAAATATTAATCCCAGTTCCCTCTCCCTTCCTTCCTCCGGGTCCCCCCCACCTCTCCCCACAAACTTTCATCTACCCCACCCCTCATCCACTCCTCAGAGGGGTTAAGGCTTCCCATGGGGAGTCAACAAAGTCTGGCATACCATGTTGAGGCAGGACCAAGGAAGGCCCTTCCCCCCTATATCTGGGCTGAGCAAGGTATCCTTCCAAAGAGAATGGGCTCCAAAAAGCCAGTTCAAGCACTAGGGATAAATCCTGGTCCCACTGCTAGTGACCCCACAGACTGTCCCAGCTACACAATTGTCATCCATATTCAGAGTGCCTAGTCTGGGCCTATGCAGGTCACCCTCTCCCCCATCAGTCCGGAGTCAGTGAGCTCCCACTAGCCACTAGCTCAGGTCAGCTGTGTCTGTGGGTTTCCCCATCATCGTCTTGACCCCTTTGCTTATATTATCGCTACTCTATTGCTACTCCCTCTCTTCGATGGGACTCTGGGAGCTCAGCCCAGTGCTAACTGAGGATCTCTGCATCTGCTTTCATCAGCAACTGGCAATTTCATTACAGTATAATTGTTCCATTTTATTGTTATTGTTAACACCTTGTTGTTCCCAGTCTATAAATTAAACCCTGTCATTGTATGTATGTACAGGATGAAACAGAGTAAATTTAAGTACCATACATAGACATCCACTAAAGGACCATGGCTATCCCTTCTCCTAAAACAATAAACTCTTTGATAAAGTGAAATATGATCCATTTAATTCATAAACCTACGATTACTTTTAAATTGGTTTTAAACAAACTAATACCTCCTTCCTTCTCATATCTGCATATACCAATCTAACATCCCCCCCAAAAAAAATCAGAGCTGTTTTCTGACTTCTTTCTTGAGCCCAGGAAAGGGGGAAAGTCTCTCAAGGAAAGGAAATAAGAGCTGGGATGTACTTAGGTGGTAGAGCTCTTGCTAGTGTGCACGTGTTTCTGGAAGTGATGTGCAAAGGTGACCTGGGAAAGCACCATGTCCGAGTTTCCATTTCCTCCCTTCCGAAATAGCAGATGACTTAGCTCTTTGGGAGGAGGACAAGCTCTCTTCAACTCACACTTACAGAGCCTCTTGTAGGCCAGGCATTGCCCCCTGCTCCTTCCCGAGGGAGCATATCTTCCCTTTAAGGTTCCTACTACTAGGTAGGTGCTTGGCAGCTAGAACATGCTCCTCCCTTGCTCTAGAGCACTGTCCCACCCTGGGAAGCAAAAAGGTTATAGTGGACCCATAAGCACTCAAGACAAGAGTGAGGGTAAGGGGTGGGGCTGTGCGGATCAAGAGCAGAGAAAGGCCTGGGAATCTCTTACAGAAGCTAGTGTTTACTGAAGTGGGTTTCTTTATAAGATCTGAATGAGGCTACAATGGCCCCCTATGCCGACATAAAATGGAGATTTTAGGTTTTTAGTGTTGCGTTTCTTAAAGGGTCTGAAGTTGTAAGGAGCCTTGGAGTTCTTCAGGGGCCTGTTTGGCTTTAGAATCCTTTCTTTACCCCTCAGAGCCTTCTGTGCTGTGGCGCCCATGCTGTTGAGTGCTAATCAGAAGCAGCTCTCCTGTTTCATAGATGGGGATACCCATTAGTTTCTAACGTTATCCACTTTCCTGAGCTCCCTTCACGGGGGAGGGGCTAAGCCACACCTGTTTCCAAGGTTTAGAGAAACTGTGTCTGGGTGCAGCTGTGCTGCCTGTGGACATCTGTCCCCTTGTTTTAAGAGAGTCGGGACTGCAGAACCGGGCTGCTTGAAAGTGAAACCCCTGAAGAAAAGAGATCAAAACAGCTGGACAGGCCACCCTAGTAACACTGTATGACTCTCCAGTCTTTCCAGGGACCACCCAGGTGGCATCTTCAAGTCCCAGCCCCAGTGCTCAACCCTGTAGTTCTTAGAGTTACTCATCAACTCTATCTCTACCCTCAGTTTCCTTATTTCCTGGCAAGTTTCTTCTAGAAATGAGCTCCTGTCCAGAAACAATGTCCCCAGTGTATGTCCACAGGGACCCAAGATGCATTCTGAAAAACCCAGGGAAAGACCAGGGGCACTGGCCAAGTTCCCAGGCATGCAGCAGACAGCAGCGCTGGTGTCTAGTAATAGCCCCCGGCATTCATTTCCACAGGGTGTCAGTTCCTTGTCAAGATGATGGACCAAGGTCCCTTGTAACTCCTAGACTGTCTTCACCTGTTTCTGACTGTGTCAAGGATCATCATCCCAGACTGCTCAGTTCAGGAAGTTTTCTCCCGTGCAGCAACAGTTCCCGCCTCTAAAAACGGAGAGAGCTGACTGGGGCTCCATTCCATGAGGTCACACGGATGAGGCAAGTGGAACTTACCCACACACACCGTATACATACACCTACGCTGTACATCACCCGCGACTTTCTCCTCCAGCTCTAAGCCTGGCCAAGCAGCTATCGTCCTTGCCCAGACAAAAGCCTGAGCTATCTTCCGACCAGTGCACGCTTGGGGGTCTGGGGAAAGGCTGTGGGTGGTAGCAGCGTCGCCGAGAGAAGATCAGGGCCAGCCAGACCGGAAGACTGCCTGCAGTTTTGGCTTCTGATCTAGTCGCTGTGTATAGACAAGGGAGATAACCGCTTTCTGTGGGGCGGAGTGGGACCCTGGGCGCCCTCTCCCCCATCCCGCTCTGCTCCTCAGCACATGCCCTTGGGCTGAGCTAAGTCCAGAACCCGGCTGAGTAGGGGAATTGTTCTGAGAAAGTGGTCCGTTGGCTGGTTGCTATGGAAACCGACATACCACAGCGTTGACCCCAGAGAGGTTTAGCACGCTCCCCCAGCAGGGATGCCAGCAGCTGGACTGCAGCTGTTACAGCATAAGTGGGGGCTGGAGCTGCCGCCAGCAGTCCCTGCTGTTTGCCTAAACTAGGCTGGGCAGCAGAGCCCTTCTGTGGGCTCCAACCCCCACCCCCAACCCTAACTTGCTCTAGCCAGGAAAAGAGCCTGGTATCAGCCAGGCTTGATGGGGGTGGGGAGGCACAGAGCTGCACTATCTCAAGAGGAGGTCTTTATGAAGTACAGCAGATCCTAAAGGGTGCAACATCCTCTCCATTATTTCTGGGGAAACTGAGGCCTAAGGAAGAGGAATTTTGGTCTCCAGTTACACAGCAGAACAGGACTTGGACTGGCCCAGGGCCCTGGCCATCCATGCTACTGGTGCTCCCATGGCAACTCAGTCTTCACTTCAGAATGCCTCCCAGACAGGGTGCAGATTGGTCATTCCCAGACACCAGCAAGGGAAGAGAGGGAGGGGGCATCAGTAAAGGAGTAACAAGAGTAGAGGGACTGGGGTGTGGGGAGTTGATGGCAGGAACAGAGAGGAACACACGAAGAGGAGAAGGCGTGCGAGTGTTTGAGCAGATGGTAAGGAGTGGGAGAAGTAGACAGAGTTGAGAGGCAGGGACTTCTAGGAGGAGAAAGGGAAGTGAGGAGGTGCTGGAGTGGAGGAGGGATGGATGAGACAGCCTAGCAGCTGGCTCCCCAGCTGTGGTCTGAAGGCTTCGGTCCAGAGGATTGCATCAGAAAGCAAAAGGACAGGACAAGAAACACAGGAAAAGGCAAAAACGGAGGGAGAGGCCTAGAAGTGGGTTTGGGGGAGGTATCTGCTGCCACTCCACAAAACCTGGAGTCCCTCAGGTAGCCTGAAACATGCCCGCCAACTACCTGCCCAGCCATGACTCCGTGTTAATCCGTGCTAGGTCCTGATGTTCAACAGATACTTTCTAGAGCTGGAAAGATGGCTGGAGAGATGGCTCAGTGGTTAAGAGCACTGACTGTCCTTCTAGAGGACCAGGGTTCAATTTCCAGCACCCACGTGGCAGCTCACACCGGTCTGTAACTCCAGTTCCAGGGTTTCTGACAGCCTCACACAGACAAACAAGCAAGCAAACCACCAGTGAACATAAAATAAAAATTAATTATTTTTAAAAATACCTTCTTAGACAAGGTCTCAGAAGACAGCTTTCCTCCTTGGGCAGCCCTATCGACTGGACTGCCACCATGCTGTCTCCCCACAGGAGACCAAAACACAGACTTTTACTTGCCCTCTAGTCTGATCATCTTTCCTGGGGCTCAGGAGTCATCGTCATCCTGTTCATGGAAGGAGAGATGTGCAGAGGGACCCTGTCTCTCAAGGCCACCTCTACATTCCCACACTGGCCCTCACCCCTCTTTCCATGTAGAACTGGGTTTGCCAGCAAAGCGTCTTATGAGCCAGTAGCCTCCTTAGTCCTGGCTAAGACCCCCTCCTCCTCACTTCACAATGAATTAGTTTCTCTTTTAACTCTTCCCCACCAGTCAGCTGAAGCTTGATCACAAGGCACTGGCAGATTGTCTACATTCTCCTGCCCTCCTAAGTCTCCAAGAAATTGTTCTTAGGATGGCTTGACCACATGGACAAGGGATCTGGATCAATGAGGGAATAAACAGTCACTAAGACAGCCCAGAACTGAAGGTCTGGTGTAGCAATGGGCCTGCAGATTGGTTTTGCCCACATACAACTTCTTGACAAAATGTGGTATCTCAAGAGAGTTATTTCTGCTGTGTTTACTGATAGGACAATGGCACCATCAGAGCTGAAACCCTGCTTCTATTGTTGGCCAACCCTCTTTAGAGCAAGACCTGTTGGCCAGTTGTGAACTCAACCTCAATTTGAGAAGGAGATTTGCTGGTCAAGAATATTGCTGGTGCTTCCAGTCTGGCCAGTGAGATCATTGAAGACATTTATTGAGCAGATGACTCCCAATTCCAAACTTAGCACTGTGAGGATGATGATGATGATGATGGATCATGGGAGGAAATCAGGACAAAAACCCTTGACTAGAAATTAGAATAAGGGAAGCACAACTACACCAAAAAGAGAGAGGTGGTCACAGAGTATTCTGAGGGCTGGTGTGATCATAGGGCACGCCCTGTCCCAGAGAAGCAATGTCCTGACCATTTATCAAGGCAAAGCTGTGTAGTGAGTGGGTTTAAGCAAAGTGTAAGCATGAGGTTTAAGCCAGATCTATGAAACCATCCAATCCAGCCCAACTCTCTGAATCTAAGATGCATCAACATCTCTTTCTAATAGCAAGCATCTCTCTACACCCCTTACCATGAGAGGATAGACCAGGAACAGGAACCAGGACTCAAGTTCTAAATCACTTCGTGATTGGTCATATCCCATATGAATAATGCACCAGCATTTACAGTTTCTAAATCATTGCCACTATCACCACCTTATTGAAATCCTTATTACCTCATGTGCTGCAGTTAAAGCTTATTTTCCACATGTGATAGGTGAGCAGAGAGAAGCACACATCAGTCAAGGCCAAACTTAACCAACCAAGACTCCCTTCGGGGCCAGCACCCTTACCCCTACAGCATATGGCTTCTGTGTTAGTGTTTCCTGTTCTCACAGATGCTACCACGTGGCAGATGTTCAGTAAACATATGCCCAGCCGGAAGGTGATCATTTGTCCTAAAGGCCACTGCAAGATGTCTTCAGTCCTGCCTGTAAGATGGGCTGGGGGAAAAAAAAAAGATGGGCTGGGGAAGAAAGGGAGATGTTGCAGCAAGAGCATGCATGCATGGTCCTTTGCAAGGGACATCACCCCAGGCATTGTGCTGTCATTTTTACGGGATGATGATAAAAGCAATGGAACTAGATTTTTTTTATTTATTTATTAATGGAACTAGATTTTTAAACTTAATTTCTAAAACGTTCTTAAAATCCCCAACCTAGAATAGCAGCAAATAGTTTACTGATGAAAAAGCAAAAGCAAAGACTGAGAGGGATACAAGAGGAACGGTAGAAAAAAGGTGCTCAGTTGATTGGCTGTGATGAGAAGCGGTAGGTCATCGGGTAGAGATCATCTGAGACCACACGGGTTCCAGACAGGCACCCTACTGCAGGATGCTCGTCAGGCCTCCTTAACCAAGACAGGTGAATGCTTGTCTAGGTACTAAGAGGAGGAAATGTGGAAGATATCATTCAGGTAGGGGGAAAGGGAAAAGCAGACGTGCACAGATTAGAACCAGTGCACAGCAGCATAGAAAAGAGGCCCGATCTGTGTGGATTCCTGGGGTACAGAAGCCCAGAGGCAGAACGGCTAGGGGCCCTAAGAGGTCCAAGGAAAGAGACCCAACTCTTGGTGTCCATGGAGTGCTAGAACCAGAGCCTCAAGACAGAATCAGAAAGATCATTTTAGCGACCCCCCAGTTCTGAATGTTTTAAGTGTTGAAGCTGGCAGAATGCCTCAGCGCTACTTGTTTATGTCCAAGTGTTGACAACATAGTAGACACACGTGATATTGAATGAATAAGTGCTCGAATAAAAATATTGTCGTTTAGAGGCTGGCAGAACCCTGAAGCCTGTAACTGAACCATGCAGTGGTGTGCTAAGGCCTGGAGACGTTGGCAAACCTCCTAATCCATCCAGGAGAAGACAGATTATGCTCTGTGTACTTCTAACTGCTTTGGGTGTTGGGTTTGAAAATGGGTGCTGTGTGTCTATGGGGGTCCCCTTTGAACCAGTACTCCATTTATTTCGCTTTGATTGAGCTGCTATGAGACCCCACTATGCACCAAACACCATGCATGGTCTTCCATCAAAGGCTGAGATGCATTGGGACTTACTGCCTTCTTGGCTTCCGCAGTATTTGCTGCTGCTGCAGCCTCTGCCTGCAGCGGCTCAGGGGGTCCCAAGGTGAGAGATATTCTCTTGTTTCCCTTGGGAGCCAAGCGCTTCCTGACTTGGTTAAAGAAAACCTAGATGACCCCTCCTGGCCATGCTGGCATCCCTGGCTGCAGAAGGCAGAAGAGGAGGGGTGGAGAGCCTGCCACAACACTTCTCTCCCCTGCCATTTCCTCAGCAGCTCCCTCACTGGCCCTGTTTTTCAGACCTCTAGTAATAAAAACAAGCCAATAAAATGAACATGAAAATATATTCATTAGGATTTATAATGCTCATTAAAACTGCCTGTGTACGAAAGCATGACTTAGCTTCATATAAGTGGGAAAAAAATGCAAATTATACTGCATGCAAAGAAGATATTTCCCTAATCGTCCAATCAAATGCCAGCCCAATTATCTGTGGCCAACCCAATGGGTTAAAATTATACTCTCTTTCCTTGGACACAGTGAGGCGCCTGAAAGTGTTTCATTTTAATAAAAATGAAATCTGGACCCTGCAGAAAACCAGCTTCACTAATGACGTGTTTACACAGAGAAAGACAATTTCTAGTTAATGGTGATTACTACCGAGAACAAATTAAACTTCCCGGAGTATATGGGTTAGAGATAATGGGAAAGGGGGAAAAAAGTTATGGTTTTAGTGTGTGTGTGGTAGCATGGGGGACAGGGTGATGGAGGAAGGAAGGAGCAAATGGAAGTCCAGGAGGAAGCTAAGGATACAGGGATGCCGGGGCGGGAGTGGGGACAATTGCAGTGAGTGGTTTATCCTCTCTGCCAGCTTGGGCAGTGGGGAGGCCTGCGGCTGGTTCTGGGCTTTCAGAATGCCAGGGCCAGTCACCTTTGACTGCAGTAGGGCTGGATTCCTCAGCAAGAGCAGGTGTCCTGGAATCTATCACTCTGTCATTTTGGGAAATCAGGTCACTAATTCTCCCTATCAGCAGTCATAAATTTAGAGCATTGGAAAGCGCTTCCTACTCCACTCTGTTGACTTAGCGATGGGACCAGAGGCAGGCCTGCCTGGGCCTCAGCCTTCTCATGCAAGGCCGGTAAACAAGCAAACTCCGGACAGGCAAAAGAAAACCGGACCAAGAGACAGACCGAGAGAGAGCATGGTAACTAGGATGGTGCCCCCACCATTGCCTCACCCTCCCTGTGATTTGCATATGGCCTGAGTTGTGTTTCTCCCAAGGTTTCATGTTCTGGAAGTGTGATGATGTCGAGAGCTGGCGGCACTTTTGAGAGGCAGACTCTAATAGAAAGTGGCTCGGTCACTGGAGACACTGACCTCACAAATAATTAATACCTGGGTGTCAAGAGTAAGCCTAGCTCCTGAACTTCACTTCATTCCTGTCCACCACTGTGATGGCATCCTCCATACGGACCTCACCAGAGCCAAAGGGGCCAGTACCTAGTCACTGAATCTCCAAAAGTCTGAGAATCTCCCAAACTCATATTTATAAAAAAGTACCGTTCCCAGGTATGTTGTTATGACACCAGAAACAGATAAGTGTATCATTCTTAAATAAGTTCTTGTCTTTGTTAGATACTGTCCCAAGATGGATGGTGTCTCTTTTCACACTCTTGGAGCAATATCATCATCTTCCTCGTTTCGTCTCATTTCAAATATTTTTATGAATTCTTTGAGAATTTCACAAAATGTGGTTTGATCATAGTGACCCAAACTCCTTTCCCTAGCTCCTCCCACCCCCACCCTCATTTCTTAATTCCTTAACTTTGGTCATTTTTAAAAAAAAAATGCCGGGGGCTGGAGAGATGGCTCAGCGGTTAAGAGCACTGCCTGCTCTTCCAAAGGTCCTGAGTTCAATTCCCAGTAACCACATGGTGGCTCAAAACCATCAGTAATGAGGTCTGGTGCCCTCTTCTGGCCTGCAGGCATACAAGCAGACAGAATACTGTATAAATAATAAATAAATAAATATTAAAAAAAATGCCGGGTGGTGGTGGCGCACGCCTTTAATCCCAGCACTCGGGAGGCAGAGGCAGGCTTATCTCTGTGAGTTCGAGACCAGCCTGGTCTACAGAGCTAGTTCCAGGACAGGCTCCATAACCACAGAGAAACCCTGTCTCGAAAAAAACAAAACAAAATAAAACAAAACAAAACAAAAAAGACCCCCTGAGAATAATTGTGCTGACCATATACTCCCAGCCAGCCACCGCAGTTTGATCTACCTACTACTGTCTCCCATGACCCCTGAAGCCATCAACTGTCACAGTTCCTCACTTAGGGGTGAGGATAATGAGCCCCTCCTCTTCCCCATTTTTTAGAACAAAGAAATTGAGGCTGAAAGTTGTTATGTAACTGTGCAGTTTTAGAGGTCGAGCAGATGAAGAAGCTGGCTTTCACAGTGAGCTGTGATGAGGCTCACTGCTGGAACAAGCACGGAGCACTGTTCTATTATGGGCTTTGAAAACTAAGTCTCCAGCCCCTGCCCAGCCCTGGAACGCAACTGCCTCTCCACCGGTTTGGCCATTAGGAGCTACGAAGTTAGACACTCTTTCAGTCTCACAAGAAGGGCCAGATACCTTCTGCCCCTTGACTCATTTCTCCCCCACTTCCTATATCCCGGTGGGCCCGGGGCAAGGCAGAGGGACCCCTCCCACCTGAGTTTTAATGTATGCACTTTGGTAAACAAGAGCAATTATTTGTGAACAGACCCAGATGCAACCAGCCCCCAAATCAGGGATTCCAGCTCAGAGGCACAGAATAATACCGCTTTGGGAAAGAGTTAATAATAGTAAAATTAAAATTGTAACTGAAGCATAATGAAGAATGTGGTACAAAAAGGCACTGAAAGGGAAAAAAAATAAAAATAAATAAATAAAAATCCTTCACAGATTAGCCCCTATGGAATGGTGATTGGCTGAGAGCAACAGTAGACAATGTGCAGAAATGCAACTTAATTATCCTGCCATTCTTCACGTGCTACTGAAGCCACACTGGAAGACTTGGAGGTTGGCGGCAGAGGCGACAGCAGCCTCCCTCTCCCCGGTTCCAGGAAGAAGACCATGACGAAGGCAGCAGAGGCAGAGAAAACATCAGGACTGATCTCCTGAGAAACCAAGAAGTGGCCAACTAGCTAAAAGGAAAACATCCGTCAGGGTCTCCAGAGCCAGTCAGTTGGTGAACACAGAGGGAGCTGTGAGGACCAGGGGTACAAGGATGGAAACTCTGCTGGAGAGGCTCAGATGATCACCGGGTCCCCAACCCGGTGAATAGCCTCAAAGGGGAGCCCAGGGCTTTCAAGCCCAGTACTGGCTTAGCACAAAGGGTGCTTTTATGGAGAAATTTGGGGGTCCCTCCTTTCCTCACACAAGCATAGGGGTACTACCGGGTAGAAAATGACTCCCTTGTTTCAGTTTTTCCCTTCAGGGACCTATACAGGATTTCAGAATTGGACAATTGACCCAGAGGAAGGTGGAGTCTTCACTCTGAGTAGCAAAGTCTCTTTTAGGGATGTTCCTGACAGACTTCAGGAGACTTAGTGAATGCTAGATCCAGAAGTCTAGTTCCCAAAGCCTGCAAGGACTGTCATTCTCTCTTCTGAATCTCTTCAACGTCGCTGAGAAAGTGACACCCTAGCCATCCACGTATTTTCTTCCTCTAGAGCTCTCCTCTACTTATTGTGAGTAGGCAATCCTAGGGACAGGGAGATGGTCACCGTTGGTTGGCGGGGTAGGTCACGTGCAGTCCCACTTAGGAATGAGAATAACATAAAATCACCTCCTGAGGTTCCAGGCAGATTCAGGAGTTTCTGAGACTAAGAGGTCTCTACATCCAGCTTCACTTAGATCCTCCCTTGCTTCTTCTCCTTATCTGACTTCTTAGGCAGCCTCCTGGCTTTGTTTGACTGGACCCTGAGATGTAGTGGAAACTCAGTCCAGTTGTTTTTGAATAGAAAATGGACTAAGAAATCTTAGCCTCTTCCTTGAAAAAGGGATTTGGGTGCCAGTCCTGGGTCTACCCATTCATTTCCGATCATAGGTGGCAGAGTCACACAAGTCCAGAGGAAGTCAATGATTTCTAAAAGAAACAGCCTAGAGGTGTCATGAGGTGTTGAGGATGCTACCAGTAATGCTGCCCCCGAAGGGAGAGGTAGCTTCTCCCAGCACGTGAATACAAGTATTGTCATTGATCCATAGTGGGTTGCCTCTCTGTGTAGTGAAGTAGGTTCTGTAACTCTGGACTGGAATCACTACCTTGGTCACACCAGGTATCAGTCTGGATCTATCCCTTTCATCTTTCTGGTCAGGCCAAGCTGCCCTAATTAAACACCTTAAGAGCATCCAGTAGACATTCCACATCTTCCTCTTGCTTGTATTTCCTTTACTCCTGATTTCCAGATTCTAATAAAGGGAGGTGGTTGAGCCCTCAGAGGGGATACTGGGGAGAAGCAAGTGGGGAGCCTCTACAGGAGGCGTTACTTCTCGCTGTGGGTAGGGGAGATAGAGATTCTCTATCTCCCTCTGCAAATTGATAGCGTTTATTTGGAACACTGAGCTTGAAAGACTGTGAAGAAAATCTGTCCCCACGCTACACTGTATAATCTCAACAGCCATTCCTCACTAGCTTATAAGCCTGTCTAGAATTTATATCTTTCATATATCTTTCTGAAAATGTCTGATGCACTTTTAAGTTTTTATGAAGTATTCTAGGCACCCCTCTCCACTACTAAAATAAGGTAAATTGTCTAGGGGCTGGGCATTGCTCCTCAGTGTTGCCCCAGGACCTGGCACGAGGCAAGCTCTCTATAAACATTGGTCAAATTAGATAAAATGCCGGAGCCAAAGTCAAGGCCTCAAGATTAGTGTCATCCCTGTCCGTCTCAGCATGGAAATTGGCTAGACTCATGTCAAGTTCCTGATCTCAAAAGTATGCGTGCAGCTTGGGCTCAGGGCCAGTGAGGCAATGAAGGAAATACTGCAGAGTCTGGAAGGTAGTGGATGCATGGTTAGAGCCCTCACTAAGAGTCATGGCATAGATCGGCTCATTTGTCCACACAAGCTAGGGTTATGTTAAGTCCACTTACTGTCTAGGGAACCTGGGACAGTCTCTTTCCTTCCCGGGGAAATACTAACTCCAAAAGGTTAGAACTGTTGCTTACTGTTACACCCTTGTTTAGATATCGACATGGTCTTCAATCAGTGTTCATGAACTAAATGAGATTTTGTTTTTGCCAATGGCAGTGGGGACGGAACTCAAAGCCCCAGGCTTGTTAGGCAAGTCCTCTATCACTAAGCTATATCCTTAACTTCCAAAGTGACATTATGACTAGCTTCATGTCACGATCCTATGACTTCTTACTTTAAGCTGTTACTCTGCCATAGGCAAGCCAGTTTCCCATTTCCCTTGGGCTCAGGAGGTCTGATCTGTTATACCCAAGAGGTCCCTCGGCCCTCAGGCTTTTAATTCGCCTGACATTTTCTTGATGTCAGAGAAAGCAACATATGGAAGGATTTGGCTTTGGGGCAGGAGAAAAGGGGAGCTCATCAGAGCAGACAAAAAACTTTTACCTCAAATATTAAAAGATGCAAACTCAGTAATGGTGGTCCCCTATTGTGTACGGGGTATAGATTTCCAAAAGGCTTGTCAGACAAGGCAAAACGGGCTTCTCCCTTTATCTTACAAACATTGCCAACTGAGGCTCAGGAAGGGGGAATGACTTAAAGTCAGGAAGCTGTTTATATAGTGACCCTGCTTCAAAACCAAGGTCCCTGACTCTCAGAGCTTGCACAACACAAATGCCCCTTGTGTTTCCAGATGATTGGTTCCAGAATCCCTTACAGATACCAAAATCTATAGATGATTGAGTCCCTTAAATAAATAAAATGGTAGTTGGGCAGTGGTGGCGCACACCTTTAATCCCAGCACTTGGGAGGCAGAGGCAGGCAGATCTCTATGAATTTGAGGTCAGGCTGGTCTACAAGAGCTAGTTCCAGGACAGGCTCCAAAGCCACAGTGAAACCCTGTCTCGAAAAACAAAAAATAATTAAATAAATAAATAACATGGTTCCTCGTTACTACATATATCTTGAACATGTTGCCATATTCTGTTTGTTTTTTAAGGCAGGGTTTCTCTGTGTAACAGGCCTAGCTGTTCTGGAACTTGCTTTGTAGACGAGGCTGACCTTGAACTCATAGAGATCTGCCTGGCTTCTGCCTCCCAAGTGCTGAGATTAAAGGTATGTGCCACCATACTTGACTCCATATTCTTAAAATATTGTCCATAATATTTACCACAGCAAAGACGTGGATAAACGGTATTGTTTAAGGAATGATGACAAGAAAAAAATCTGCACATGTTCTGTACAATTGCAATCTTTTTCTTCTTGAATATTTTTCATCCTTGCCTGGTGAAATCGGCATGGAGATCATGCATATATTAGGGGCGACTACATCCTTCTACTTAACCCCCTCGTCCCCCCCACCCCCATTGCCCTTGCTGGCTGCCTTGAGATGCAGAAAAGCCCTGCTTGCGTAGTGTGAGGAGGGAGCTGCTGAAGTTGTGATCCCACTCCTCTGGAGGGAAGACTTTTCACAGCCGCTTTGGCAGAGTGACTATCAGTGCATGGTTTGAAGCTTGCGGAGATGGGAAACCATGGCTAACTTTTCTATTGGAATCTTTAAAGCTGTATTTTATTCATAAAGGCTGCTTGGAAATTGCCCAATACTACATTTTTGCTGAGGACATCAGATGTGTACAGCGCCTTTCTCCAGTTGTCTAATGGCAAAAGTGCGACGCTCCTCCATTGGCTTGTTTCCTTGGCGCATGCGCTTTTTGGTCCCTGGAAGCTGGAGGGAGCCTGGTGTTACATAAGCTCCTCATCAGAATTAACTTCCAGCCAGCAATGCTTCCTTGGTCTTCCCACCCAGGAGGAACATTTACCTCAGCCCCACATCTTCCCAGGGTGCACAGAGAGACTTTGGTCCCAGTGACTGCCCCCTTATTACCAGGCAGCTCCTAGGGGCATGGAGTCCATCCTGGAGCCTATTCTGGGAGCTTGCCCAGTAAGGAAAGAGAACTGAGGATCGTTTGCTGTGGCCTCGAGGGTTCCCCTTGAGTTCCTAGGGCTCCCAGACAGCATTTATTTATTCGTTGAAAACCTACTGTGGACCAGCCTCTGTGCTGGATGCCCAGGATATAAAAAGGAGAAAGCCAAGATCCCTGCCTTAAAAAAAAAAATCCAAAGTAGAGGTGACAGACATGCAAAGAAATAGAAGCAAATCAGCAGGGCTCTAACTGAGCAATATATGTATTCTGGGAACTGGGGAGGAAGGAACTGCTTGCTGTGTTTAGGGGAAGGAGGGAAGGAGTGACATTTGCCTAGAACCTGGAAGGATGTGTCCTAATGAAGACAGTAAGAAGAATCAGTAAATGGGGACAGAACCAAGCCATCTCTCCTCTGTACAAAAGCACCCATGCTAGCTCTCAGGGAGCTAGACTTCTTCCTTCTTTTATACTGAGCAGGAAATGCAACCATGGGTGTCTTTTCTGATCCCCAGTTTCCTCCTTTCCATAATAGACACTATAACAACATCTCAATGATCGGAGCGATATGAGAACAAAATGAGATGTGTCTAAGCGCGTGAAAAGGTGCCTACCTTGATAAGTGTGAGCGGGCGCTGCCGTGATCATTATCTCTCATATCACACTTGCTGGCAAGCATCCAAGGGCCCTAGTGAAGTTGACTGAGGCATTAAGACACTGATGGTTCTACTTAAATTTCTGCAACCCAAACACGACAGGATGAGCCTTTTACTTTTTCTGGACTCTGAACTAGAAACTCCTTTGGAAGAAGCAGCCCTCTGGCCTGGGAGCTCCTGGGGCAACACTGGAAGTCTTAGCATAGGTCATGATCTGGGGGCAGAAGTCAGAGCTGATAGAGAGCTGCTCAGTTCGGTGCACAGGGGTCCTTATGATTTGGATGAAAGTGACCCCTAACACTCTTTCATACTGAAAGTTGGTCCTCAGCTAGTGGGCCTAATCTTTACGAGGTAGATTGGGTTGTGGAAACTATTATCTAATCAGTCGATTAACACGTTGACAGATCTCTCATTTGATTGCATTATAGCAATATGATGGAGGTGAAGAGAGGTTAGAAGAGAAAGATCACAGACTTGGGAGCTCTACGATGTCTCAAATCTCTTCTTTGTTCTGATTATTTTGGAAGAAAAACTATATTCCATTCCTGTTTGGTGGGGAGTGGGCAGCATGTGTGCATGCCTTGGCATGCATGTCGAAGTCAGAAGACAACTTGTGTGCGCTGGTCCTCCCTTCCATCATGTAGGTCCAGATATGGAGCTCCAGTTGCCGGGCTTGGCAGCAAACGCCTTTGCACACAGAGCCATCTTCCGAGCCTTGTTTGTTTTGTCAATGCCATGAGATGAGCCTTTCATTGCGTCCTCTCCGCTCTCATGCTCTGCCTCAGCACCACGGGGCCAGGCAACCACAAAATGAAATCTCCGAAACCATCGGGCCAAATAAATCTTTCCTTACTTCAAGTTATTTTTCTGAGATATTCATCATAACAGCGAAAAATCTAACAAATACAGGAGTGCTTTGGAAGAGTCTCCAGACTAACAGCCTAGAATCCCTTGAAGGAGGGAGCAAATGTTCATGGGCAACCCACAGGCCCCACAGGCAAAAGTGCTCTGCTGCTTTTGATGACGACGATCAAGGTACCAGCATCTGCTAGAATTTGAGCCCAGAGTCCCACAACCTGCAGACTGCATGGACCTTTCAGTGAGTCACAACCTGCCCTGGTTTCGCACATTTGCCCAGTGTGTCCCTGCTCCATCTGGGAATCTTACAGATTAATACGCTTGTCTCTACTGCGGATCATTATGGGCTCTTGCAACAGCTGCCTACAAGATCTCCTGACCTCTGTGCTTGCCTCCCTCCAACCCACTGTGCGGACTGAAATAGTAGCAATCCTTCCAAAACACAAATCTTGCCAATTAATCCCCTGCTCGGAACTCTTCAGGGTCTCTAGGGACTAGTCTCTAGGGAACGTAGCCTTCAAGACCCTCCATGATGTTTCGTCCCACCTCTCTCCACAGCCTTTGTCCCACGGAGTGTCTGCCAGATGGAAATTTTACATTTCCCCCTCACCTGCCAAGCTATCTCTGGCGACCAGGACTCAATTCACGAAGTTAGCTCTGCCTGGAGTTATTCCGCCCACCCCCTGCCGCATGGCTGACTCCTCATCCTCCAGGTATCAGACCAGACCACTCTGCCTCTGGGAGCCTCCTTGGATCCCCTGAGGTTTCCCAAGGTGCCCTGCTGCGCTCACAGAGTGTCTGCCCGGACCTGATTACAGCACTTGCCATCCTGTACCGGTGGTGCCAGCTTACCAATCATCTGTCTCTATTTCTCCAAAAGGACATAGCCCCTGCTGAATGGAGCTCAGACAGAGCAGGCAATAAACACAAGCTGAATGGATGACAAAAGGACAAATGAATAGACAATGAGCAAGTGAAGGAATGAATAAATGAGCGACGGAGTCAGGGCACATGAACTGAAAAGACCGGATTCTCCAGAAATGCATAACCGGAGAGCGTCCCCGCTGTGGAATCTGGGCACACAATACCAAAGGTAGAGGCGGAATGGAGGGGTGAACAACTATGGGGTTAATCCAGCATGCAGAGAGCAACAGAGGAAGGGGTGGGGGCTGCAGAAAGGCATGGAATATATGTGTGTGGAGAGCACCTTTTCCTCTGTCCTCCTCCTACCCGTTGCATAAACCGCAGCTACCTGACAATAACCTCATCAATAGGGGGACTTCTACTATTTCATAAACTTTCTTTAAATTAAAATCCAGGCAACGCACACACACACACATATACATATACCCCACAGACATCTTCTTTGCTGAAAAGTTGCTCCCTATAAAATAAAAGAAGCTGTTTAAATGTCTTCCTTCCAAGCTAGCCCCACAGAGCTGGAGCTGAGAATACATTAGCCTTTAATGAAGTGAGACTCTCATCTTGCAGGAGACACCTCATTTAGCGCAATTGTTTCAGAGCCATTACAGAAAGACAATTACAAGGAAGCGGGGAGAGTAATTGGAAATGCTGGCAGGAGTTGGGCGAAATGATAATAAATAAAAATATTCAACCTAATAAGCTTCCAGGAGGGGGTGGGATGAAGAAAATCAACATAATTAGAACTGAACCTTAGCAAGGAAAAACAGGCAGCAGGGGGGCAAGTGCTCAACTTGTACAGGAAGGAAGACGTCACATGTCGCCAACCATGTTTTGAGGGGCTGTGGGCCACTGGCCCTTCTGGAAAGCTGTTGAGGGACAGAGAAAGTGCCTACAACCCAGGGCCCGCTGAGGGTTCAGCGTGTTCTCCTCCTACACACAGACACCTGGGTGTACAAAAAAGGCGGGCCTGGCCTGCCACAGATGAGGTATACCCACCCATAAAGAACAGGCGAAGGGGACCCAGGCATGAGCCTGACTCTGCCCCGGCTGCTTTTTGCTTGTGTAACCACAAGCATGAATGGGTCGCTTTCCGGGCCTCGGTTTTCACATCTCGACGTGTCTCCAACTCTCCCTGTGGGCCTGTCTTCCTCGCATGTTCTCATCTGATCGGTCCCCGTTTACGTTCTGAAATTTCAACACGGGAGCCCAGAAGTTCCGCTTAACAACTGGGTCTATTTACTATTACATAAGATCATTCCCAGCCCTCTGCTTCCTGCAGGAAGGCTGATTCTCCAGCTTGCTGGTGGGTAGGGGCTTTGCCCAGCAAGGCCCAGTGCGGTTCCTGCTACATGCTGGAAATTGACAGAGAGGGCTGGCTCTTCCTAAAAGAATGAGGCCTGCAGCATTTGCAGAGGAAATGGGCTGATTGGGAATGGCCTGCCTGAACAGGGTGGGGCCAAGCAGGGGTTGAGGCAAGATGATGTACCGCTGGCAGTGTGCGGCCCAGTGAGTTCTGATTTCTCAACCTGTTTGAACATTTATATCAGGAAAATGTCTTGCTTGATTAAACAAAAAAGGAATACAAGTAAAACTTGAAATCCAAGATCTCAAATGTGTGACCCTATGAGAATTCCTAGAGACAATGACAATAAAAAATCCATCCCATTGTTTATTTATGCCACATGATGGCTCCCTACTAATTCACAAATGTACTGTCTGCAAGTAAACAATGGAGGATTCAACGAAAATCAAATTTTAAAGCTTCTAAAGATTGTCTAGCAATCATAATCAATTCAAACTAATACTATTCCAGCCACACTTAACTATGAGTGCCTGCTATGTACCAGACACCGGGGAGCTGGACCCCCACCTTCCTTTCCTTAAGAGACTTGCTATCTAGCAAGATGCAGATTGTAAACTAGGTGTGGAAGAAGGCACCTTTAATCTCAGCACTTGGGAGGCAGAGGCAGTCAGATTTCTGTGTGTCTGAGGCCAGTCAAAGTCACATAGTGAGTTCCAGACCAGCCAGGGCTATAGTATAGAGAGATCCTGTCTCAAAATAAATAAATAAATTGATTAATTACTACTAATAATAAAGATTCAGGATGTAAAGCTCTACACATGAGATAAGGCCAATACTCTAAAAACTTGGTCTCCTCTCCTAAGCAGTGGCCCACTGGCCCAAGTTTATGATTCTCAGATGTTACTACACTTTATCAGTAAATGTTTAATATATTCTCAATAGCTAAGTACATGGTTGTATACACACATGCATATCAAACACATTGCCAATATTTGATGTGATTTAAGAAACATAATGACAAAAGCAATTCTAGGCTGTTCTGAATACCAAGCAGAATTCAACACTTGTTTTTCTTCGGCAAGTCATAGCATCTGGTTTCCGGTCCTGAGACAGGAGGTGCCTCTGGGTCCATCAGAACCTTGGAGGAGAAAGTTCAAAGCTAAGGATGAGAAAGGAGCCTGAGTGTCTCCCTCTTAGATAAACTCGGAGTCATGGCCTTGTTTATTCTTCCATTGGGCAAACAGGTATGATCAACCAGAATGTGCCAGGAACCATACTAAGTAGAGCAATGGTTAGAAGCATCAGCCACCAGCCATGGGCTCTCCATGTAAAAGGACAAGCATAAACTATCAGGGATGTAGGTACACTGGCCATCATTGGAAAGTTCAGGCCAGAGGCAAGGAAGGAAATATTGACCTTTTACCAGAAGACTCTATAGAAGAGATGGCATCAGGATTAGGAAGATAAGCAGGCTTTGGCAGTGTGGAGGGAAAAGAAAGGCTCTCTGACCAAGGTAAAGGGACATTACATTAGGAGGTCAACTATCTGTGCCTCTCCTACATCCATCTGGAGATCCCATATTCTGAGACTGGGCAGTAAAAAACAAATACTTATAAGAAAGAAAGAAGCTGGGGTGGTTTTGGAGCACGCCTTTGATCCCAACATTGGAAGGCAGAGACGGGGATCTCTGTGAGTTCCAGGCCAACCTGGTCTACAGAGCAAGTTCCAGGACAGGCTCCAAAGCAACAGAGAAACCTTGTCTCCAAAAACAAACAAACAAACAGAAACAGACAAGAGAGGCTAGCAAAGACTCTCCGACTGAACCAACACTCTGAAAACTAGAGATCTAGTCTGCTACTCTGACAGCCTCTCATCCAGCTCTCTGGTGGAGGCCTTAAAAGTTGCCCAACACAACAGCATGTTTTGGGTACCAACACTAAAGAGAGAGGAGAGCTTTGTAGTGAGGGTGGAAGTAGTCCCATCTACTAGAGAGAAGCTGAGGCATTGCTGGAAAATACATAACTGAAGACCATTGCCATGACGTCATAGGATGCCCAGTGTGTATGGGTCCTCGTCAACAGAGAACCTGAGTTCTCAGAGAAGGAAGGGGATGGAGAACATTGTCTCTGTGTCCAAGCATAGCATCTCGAAAAGGCACGGAAGCCCAAAGCCTTTTGGGATCTGGCAACTGCAAAGAAAGGAAGGACTATTGGTTCCTGGGAGGAGATGAGAGGAGGCTGTGGCCATTCTCAGGGAGACCTACTGACTGGGCCTAGAGCTGAGTACCACACACAGTCAATGCTTAGTAAATATGTTTTGATTGGAGACTGCCATTTCTGGAAGGAAGAGCTGGGATAAGCAATTCATTCTTCTAAAGCCCCAGGCAGCGCCACATACTGAGGTATATTTATTAAAGTCTTTTGATGAGAAAAAGAAGCAAGCTGAGGAAAGAGAGGGGAGAACTGAAACAGGGGTGGCTGCCTTCACCTCCACACATTCCCAGTTCCCAGAACTGAGGCTCCAGGTCTATGAAGGGAAGGTGGAAACTTATGACATGTCTTAAACCTCTAGCCAGAGCCACGCATGCCTTTCAGAGATTATCATTACTCTTTAATTGGCTGGGAAACCAAGCAAAGAAAAGTTTCTGTCTGATGAGAGGGGAAAATGGGGGAGTGGGATTTTAATCTGGAACCCATTGCTCATGCCTTGCACCCTCGCTCCCTTGGAAGGTAGGGCAGCCTGGGGAAGGCAAAAGTGGCAGGAACTATTAGGAAGCCACTGGCCTAGATCGGGGTACTCTCTTGGCTCTTCTGCTGCCCCCCCAGGTTTGTAGATGAACCCTCAGGACCTCTCTCCCCTCCCTAAAGGGACCAGGTTAAACATGGCAGCTGCTCCCTGGACCATGGAAGGTCCCAGGATAAGAAAGTTCCCTGGTCCAAGAAGGACCCTTACTAGATGAATGAGCTATGAGAGTTCTCTCCCACACTAGCTCCTGGCTCCACTCTGGCTTTGCATTTTGTATCTTGGAAGGCAGTACCCACACCACTCCCTGCCCCCTTGCCCAGGGCCTCCAGACCCTGACAATGTGCCCTTCTTGGGACCTAGGAATCCTGGGTTACAGTTTGGTCCCTTTCCTATGTATCTTTGATAAGAGATTGCCTCTTCTAAGCCTCAGTTTCCCCATTCTGGGCTCAGAAATTCAGTGGCCTCTAAGGTGTCTTAACAGATCCTAAGCCTCTTCCTTGCCTCCAGGCTTCTTTTCCTCTCTCTCTCTCTGCCCAGCACCCAGGGTTTCCTATGGTGATCTGGCTGCAAGCCAGTGCTGACCCTCACAAATCCTGGGAAGTCCTAGCTATCTTAAGTCATCCTAAGAGCAGACAGGCCTCAATACAACCAGGCCAGGTAGGTGGGTCGAGAAGTTAGGAGAAACAGCAAGTTTTTCAGTCCAAAGCCATTTCCAATAGCTTCATTTGAGAAAGTCATCCCAAGAACAGTGGGAAACTGCTTTTGGAGTCAAGGAAACTTTCAGGCGAAAGTGTTTGTCCCACTTTCTAGCCGTGGTCCCATGGGCAGATGGCTCCCTTTTCTGAGGCTTGTCTCAAGGTGGGAGAGTTACAACAGACACTGGGCTTTCAAGGTTGTCTGTCAAAGGACAGATAATTCTGTCATTCCTCCTACAGTAGAAGGACAGGCAGGCTCCTAATACACCTGACAAACTTGACAGTGATGGAAATTCTATGGTCCAAGGCTTGAGGAGCTGCTACCCAAGCCCAGCCAGTCACCAAAGCTAAGCAGTTTCATGACAGAAAACTCCACCTTCCAGCGAGGAAGACCTCCCCAGGAAAGACCTAACTGAGTGACCTAAGTGCGATATGTGTTAGATTTTAAAAGTGTTTTTAGATTTGTTTCACTCATAAGATCCCTTTTCCTGCACATATGCCTGAGCATCACAAGCATACCTGGTTACTGGAGGAAGTGGTGAGCCTCTGTAAGGGTGCTGGGAATCAAAACCAGGTCCCTCACAAGAACAACAAGTACTCTTAACCACTAAGAAGACAACTTCCAGTCCCACTTTAGGTTTCCTTTTAATTAGGTTTAAAATGAAAAGTGACAACAGTGAACTCTCCCTGTCAACGCAGCCATTTATTTGGCCCTAGGTGGAGACCAGGGGCATTAATTAAACTCCCCCAGTCGCCCCCAAATGACCTGGTCATCCCCCACAGCAGTTGGGATCTCCTGCACCAGAAAGTGACTTGGTTCCTGGCAAGCCCCAGCCTGGAGAGGGATCTGCCTTGTGAGTCAACCTCACAGGCGCGAGACCTCCCCCTGATGCCTCCCCCAGCCCAGCCTAATTCGGTCCTAAGTATTCCTAAGGTGCCTTCCAATTTCCTGCCGTAATAAATGGCACAGAATGCAAATGGAGGTGGATGTGGGACACAGATGTTTGCACTAATTTAATTGAGGGAACACCTTGGATTAAACACTTTGCAAAACACTCACAAATAGGTTCAGTGCATTTGGTAATGAAAAGCCTCCCAGCCCCCTGGCACTTTGGAGAGGCTGCCTGGGGCTGGGAGTAGGAGGGTCTGGGGGAGAGGCCCAGAACAAGGGGAAGACAAGAAGTCTTGAACCAAGGAGGAGGCAAGGGAACCAGGGCCCTGGGAGAGCTACCAGAAGATCCTTCACCAGCTGGGACCCACCCTGCTAAGAAAGAGAATGGGGGGGGGGGGGGACTGGGGATAAGGTAGGCAGCATCTGCCTTCACAGGCAGGCACCTGCTTACCTCTAGGGGTCAGCAACAGACAGATGCTCCTATCCACAGAATATGCCTACAACCTGGAGGTCTCTACTCAGCTAGCCGAGGCATCATTTGCTTGAATGGGGTTTGACTTACTTAACTGTGTGCATTGTGGCATGGGAGGCAGACATTAACAGACCCAGGTACACTGTGAGAGAATGCTTTAGGGAGGTAGACATACCTGATAATTTGGAAGCCGGAAAAAGGCCAGCAGTTTGGCGTGAGGGGGTCAGAGGCCAGTGGAAAGCAAGAGAGTTTGCTCAATTAGAAAAGTGCTTGCCATATATGCATAAGAACCTGAATTCATCAGGACCTGAGTTGGAAATGCATGAACCTACACAAAAAGCTAAAGAGGTTGCATGGGAACTGGAGAAGTGGAGACAGGAGATCCCTAGGGCTTGCTGGCCCAGCCATTCTAGCCAACAGGTGAGCTCCAGGTTCAGGACGAAGCTTTGTCCTAAGAAATAAAATGGAGATGCATTGAAGACGCTGATATTAAGTTCTGTCTTCTACACACGTATGTATGCAGGTGCATGTGTGCTCACAGACACATGAACACATGCAAAGATCAGCAGGGAAAGTGGGAGGGCATTCCTTCCTGGCTGGAGAACAGAGTTTGCAAAGGGGGTGCAGCCTTGAACTCCTGGGGAGAGGGGAGCACATACATGAAGATGGGCTACTTTCCGAGGTTGCTCCAACCTTCTGAAGTCAACTGAAGGGGAGACAGCAGAGGTCTCAGGGCTAGGCCTCAGTCCCTGAAAGTTCTAACAGGTAAGTCTGGCATCAGTTAGCTCTTCTAATCCTTGCTCTGTGAGTCTCAGAGTTCAAGCCAGGCTTGGATGATTTTGTATGCCTGAAAACAGAATCCCTAATTTTCAAATACAACGATCACTTCAAGTGCAATAACCATTATAATAATAACCTCTTATACTTCTGCAGTGCTTTATAGTTTATAAAACACTTTCATATGTCTCTTAACTTCCTTCACACTACCTTCCAGAAAGACAGAATGGGGAGTATGATTATTCTTGCTTTCTAGATGAGTAGATCAAGTCTCATGGTCCCAGCTAAATATGCAACAGAAGCAGGACTCAGACTCAGCCTTCTCACACCTCAGGGCACGTGAGGGCAAACCTTCACTGGCACATTTGCCCAGCGCTTGTTGAGTACCTACAGTTAGACTCTGAGACCTCAGCATTGTCAAGAAGTTCTGCAAAATGCAACCGAGGGGAGGAGATAGCCCACGGAAAGACATTTTGAGAGCAAAAGGGAACAGACACCAAAATCTAGGCACTAAGAAAAACACAAAACACACACATACACACATAGTCGTGTTCGCATAGATCACACTTGAAGATCAGAGCCAGTTTCCCTAGGCAAACCCTACCTAGCATAAAACAGACTTTTACTTCTGGTTGCGCAATAGTCCAAAAACGGTCCAGAAGCAGCAGACAAGGTCACCCTTGGCTCCTGGGCTCCCAGCAGCATCAGCACACACAGACATGTAACCATAGGCATCGTCAGCAGCCTGACACATGTCTGAGTCCTAGTGGTCTCAGGAAGAGTCCACACTCCCAAGGTGATGCTGGGATCACCTTGGTGGATGAGTGGGTGGATGATGGAGTGAGGAGGGGAGGAGAAGAAAGCACAGGAGTCTTGAGGTCCCTACAGGAGGCTCTTCCTGGGGTCATCATGCGCCTTGCCCTCTAACGAGGAGCCGCATTTCGCTAAGGAGGAGCTGCATTTTGCTCAGTCAAAGTAATACTCATTTTACAGGATTTATGTGAACCTGAGTGAATTGAGGCACTGGCATCTGCAGCACAAGGGCCAGGGCTCCCAAGAAGACACAGAAGAAAGCACCGGTTTTACTGGTGACCTGTGTGAGCTCGGCGGAAACAAGCCTCATGATTTCCCCCATCACCTTCTTTTTGCTGGGATGTGTTCCTCCATCATGTCGCATCTCTCTTTTCCATCCACTCACCTAGGTGTTCCAGCCAGGCACAACTGTAGAAGCCTGGGTTAAGGAAGCACGTGAGGGATGGGAGTGGGGGCCTACGGCTGCCTACAGGGAAAAAAGGAGAGCAGACAGCAGAGGAGGGGGGGAAGCAGGCAAGACCCAGAGGAGGCAGCCACAAAGGAACTGGGCGGCCCTGGATGAGGGAATTCCACACAGAGAAGCAGCAAGTGCCAAAGCAGCCAGGCAGAAAAGCACAGGAGAAACAGCAAGGGTGGGCCATTTGGGACCTCAATGGCAGGAATATACCACCCCTGAGGGCCTGTGGATGGGGTGGGGGCAGGAAGATGGCAGGGGAAGGGAAGAAGAACCTGAAAAACAGACCGTGACTGAAGCATGCATCCCATGGTCAGCCAGGCCAAGGAAGCTGACCTTCAGGCCACTGAAAGGCCACTAGGTGTGGTTCAGAATAGGAGTTGCACTGTCTGTGGTTCAGAATAGGAGTTGCACGGTCACATGGAGTAGGCCCTCGGGAAATAGATTCCAAGACTCTCAGTGAATATTTAAAGCCATGAAAGATACTAAACACTTTCACCTGCCCCATCCATCCATCTATCTATCTATCTATCTATCTATCTATCTATCTATCTATCTATCTATCTATCTATCTATGTTCTCCTATGCACACACATATATACGATCGTGTACAATTTATAAATTAAGAAAGAGATTAACAATAGCCAAATAAAATAGAATAATTATAATTTTATTACAGATTATCACCACATATTACAATAAAAGTCATCCAAATTTTAGGATTCATTTACTTTTGAAAGTTTCCGTGTAGCATTTTTGGCTAGGGATTGACAGTAGAGAACCCACCATCAGAAGGCTAACTAACAGATCAGGGTGGCTGCTATACACACAGGACTAATTGGGCTCCAACTATGGGGGCACAGGCCTGTCCTTCTCTCCATAAAGTCTCTCCTTGACCAGCTCTGATGACAAATGAGCCTGACAAGGAGGTCCCCTCTTCGATCCACATAATTAATTATCCCTGGAGAAATGGCCAATTTAGGAGCACGTTTTTCTTTCCGAAGAGACAGACTGGCTGACTAAGTGAAAGTAACAGAAGTCCCGCAAGCAGCCGAGTACAGACACCCCTACCCCACCCCACCCCGGCCAGGTGCAGCAGGAACAGCACTTGGAAGTCCTTGGAAACCTCCTTCTGAGGTTCGAGGCTCTCCTGGAGGGTTTGGGGAGAAGCGGAGAGTGGTTGTCAGGCGATGGGGAGGAGGAGGGAAGCGCAAAGCCATTCTGTTGGGTGAATGATTTGTGAGCGACCGCATTTCCGTGGGCAAGGGAAAGAGTGAGAGATAGGAGTTTCCAAACCCTGCTCAGCCGTGCTTCCAGCAGGACAGGGTCTTCTACCCCGTTTTCCTGCCCCTCCCCCAACTCTATCTAAGCCCCTCACCAAAAAGGTTTACTGAGAAGTCTCCAAATAGCCCCCTCTCCTGCAGGCACAGTCACACCAACTGAAAGGAGATTTAATTAGCAAAATCTCGTTAGGCAAACGAAATTATCCGTAAGACAATACTCTTCTGGACAGGGGGTATGATTAAACAAAGCCATTAATTGAGAGAGTCGCTTTGGCAGCTCCAGAGTTGCGCTCATCTCCGGGCAGGCTCCACTCGGCCTCCGTGGACCGGGGGAAGAGACTCTGGCCTCCTTCCTCTGCCAGCCTAGCCCACCTCCTCCCCACTTCATCTCTGCTCTTCACAGGGCCCCTCCGGTTAGGGCTGCAGACCTCGGCATCTCATCAGCGCGGCCTCTCTGCTGCCAGATTCCCGCTAAAGTGCCTTGATTGCATAATGTCTATTTGCATAATGTAAATTGCAATCTCCTAGCTTGGGAGGCAGGAATCACAGAACAGCCATTATTTTTTACCACTCCACAAAAATTCTACATTTAGAAAGCAGATTTGCAGCTCAGAAAGCCGTATAAATCTGAATCCGCCAAAAAGCCATTAAATCACACCAATTAAGCTGGACCTATGCAGAGACCCTGCCACACTGCTCTCCGCTCACTTCAGCCCACAGAAGGACACAGGACACTGGAGGCTGAGGTAGTGGGGTTGGAGGCAGATACTGAGAGGAGGAAGAGGCAGGGAATCCTAGTCTACAAACTTGATCAGCACCCCCACCCACAACATCCCTCTTAACACCACACACACACACACACACACACACACACACACACACACACACACTATTCCAAAAGGACCTGGTACGACAAGGAGGGGAAGCTGATCTGTGTTCTTTAAGGCTCATTGTCTGATGTCTTATAGGTTGCACTTGACTGTAGATTGCTTTTTTGAAATTATTATATTTATTTATTCATTTATTTTTGAGAAAGCATCTCTGTATATGATCATTGCTTCATCGTTGGCTTGGAACTAGCTCTGCAGACCAGGCTGGCCTCAGACACACACAGAGATTTGCAGGCTTCTGCCTCAGGGATTGAGAATACAAGTGGGCACCACCGTGCCATTTGCTTCAGACTTGGGATTTTGGAGAAGAAAGTGTAACTTTAATCAAAAGCAATGGAGGCACGGGGGGGGGGGGGGAAGAGTCTCTAAGCCAGGTGCTTCACAGAGGATTAAGACCAATTCCTATCAGCTCTTTATTAACCTTCCCTCCTCTCCAGCCCAGGGGAAGAAAAACAGTGGGAAGGCAAAGGCAAAAACCTGGCTCTGGGTTCCCTGAAGAGCCTGTCAGAGGGTCCTGGGAAAGAGCCAAGAGGACAAGGCGTCTGGAAGTGCGCTATTCCCTTGGACAATCCCCCAGCACTCCAGCCTTTCTGAAGCAGTAAACCTGGATACTCTTTTGCCTCTTTATTGCTCATTCAATATTCATTTGTCAAAGGGCAAGATGCTAATGTGTATTATTAGAATATCAATAGTTTATGAGTGAACTTTATGGCAAGTACAGTTAAAGGCAAAATTCTGGACCATTTCTCAGAAGCAATAGAAGGGAGTGCTCTTTCTTCCTGGTGTCTTTCCTTCTTGTCCTTTCTTAAAAAATCTTTATTTACTGAACAAATGAATGGCAAAAATCACTGTTGAGCTCGCGTAGCAGGAATGACTCCAGCGTATTCACATCTGGATCCACAACAGCCGTCCTGGAGAGTGGCGACAATGTGGTTCCTATAACTGCCCGAATTTAACAAGTTTTCTGACCTAAATACTTTGAAAGGGGAAAGAAAGGAAATCATTCCACACCCTCATGCCAGACTATCTTCATAAAGTAGGCCCACTTTAACTATACCTAAGGAAGTTCCCATATACTCTACCTAGAATCTGAACACTAAAGGAGACACTGGGGATGATGTCATCAGACGGTCTCTTGTTAAAGAAGAGTAAACTGAGGCTCTTTCCTTTAAATTTAGATTTTGTTGACATAATAATTATTAGAGGAAGTTCAGTGGTTGTCTGTACATGCATACAATATACCCTGACCAGTTAATGAAGCAGTTTAAGTCTTAATAACAGAGAGCTGAATTTCAACTGTGCCCAGACTTCCTTCCTAGGGCACTTCCCTTGTCCTCTGGGCCTCCCCTTCTTCGTATATACAGAGCTAATAACAGAATCCCATGAAGTTCAGTGTGATGAGAGAGTGCACCCCAAGGGCTGAGCATAGTGCCCAGTATACAGTAAACACTCAGCAAGCATTGCTTACTAATATTAAATTTGACTTCATGTGGAAGGAAGCCAAACCCTAGTAGTACCTTTTCATCAAGACTAAGACCGCTTACCCCGTCTCTTCCCTGCCTAGCTCCTGGCACTAGTCGTTCCCAAGTGTCAGCCCTTGTAAGATGGACTGGTTCTGTTTCTACTCTTGGGTGACTTGGGATTTGTTTTTATCCCTTAAGCCCCAGTAAAGTAGTCAGAGCACTCAGATTCCCTTCAAGATGTAGCAGCATCTATATCGGGCATGGAAAGGGGGATGAGAGTAGTTCCTTCCGTGTACAGGCTCCCAGAACAGACTTTGTGACCGAGGGAAAGGAGACCAGCAGAGGGCTTGGAGTACCCGGGGGAAGTTGGTGTCCATCAAATCTCTTGTAGTCTTTTAAGCTCTGAGCTTTGCCTCGAGCCTACCCCAGCTTTGATGGCCATGGCAATGGAGATATGGGAAGCCTTGATGTGAGCAAAGACTCCTTGTTTACAGGTCTAGAATCCTCTAGTTCCGAGAGTTCAGGCTGTGGGTTATAAACCCACATTCTTCCTGGTGTGGACCATGGGATCCCGGTTTCTCCCAGCCCAGGACCTCCTAGTACTACCACACTCTGCCAGGGAAGAAGCTGAGTTTGGCTTGGAGGGGTTTCCAAGGCTAAGGTTTCTTCCCAGGGTATCATGTGTGTTATGGGGGCAAATTGTCGTGCGTTGTGTAAGCTCACCGAGAAGCAAACTCTGGAAGCAAGGTTGTCCCTCAGCACACTTCAGACCCAAGCATGTTTATGTGAAGCTTCCTCTAAAACCCCTGTCCTAGCCAGTGGTGGCGCACGCCTTTAATCCTGGACCTTGGGATGCAGAGACAGGCAGATCTCTGGGAGTTCGAAGCCAGCCTAGTCTACAAAGCAAGTTCCAGGACGGCCAGGGCCACATAGTGAGACCCTGCCTAGAAAATCCAAAAAATAAAAAACAAAACCCCTGTCCTGAACCAGGCTGGCCTTCTGGTTCTGTGACAGGGAGAAAGAAAAGCAGTTAGCAGCTGGGATCTTAAAAACATCATGCCCTTGAGACTAGTTTGAAGGTAAACCATTTCCAACCCAGGTACTACTGTTTATCCTACAATGTAAGGAGGGCTCCAATGGAAGCAGAAGGCCAGAAATTCAGCCATGAGAAGCTAAGCCACGGATGGAGAGCTCAACTGGGAACTCCAGCTGACTGCCTCAACTTCCCTGGATGATTGTGGGTACCTAATGTGAGGACATCATCTTTCTGTTGTTATTTATTCTTTTATTTGGAGTCTCACTCAAGGGACCCTTTGTTCTGTATAGGACTCTCTCAGTTGTGAACTCCAATGGGGCTTTCCCTGTCAGTTTCTGCTGGTTGTTCGTAAGCCCCTGATTTGATTCTACGTTTCCTTTGTGCTCTGAATTGGGATACTCCAATTACCTCTAGCATCTAGTTTGATGATATTTTTTGCTGTCTGCTGCTACTGTGCTCCTCACTATTTATTCCTTTATCTTTTGTTTGCTATCTACTTAATAAACTCACTCATTCAAAACTGATAGTACAGCTATCGTAGATCATTCTCCAGACCATACAGAACACATCATCCCCCCAGGAGGGGCCAATTTCAATTGTTCTGGGAAACAGGTGAGGCCCCGTTGTACAGGGCCAATAGCAGTTGTCATAGGTCATGGTTTCCAAAGATGAGCGCAACAGCATGCAATGGCTTCCGTGTCTGTAGGTTATATCGTAGATTCAATTAATTACAGATAAGAAATAGTTGATAAATAAAGTGCCTGTAATGAACAAGTCCAGGCGTTTTTGCTCCCCATTATTTCTAAACGACATAGTATTAGCAACTATTTACACAGCATTTACATTGTGCTCAGTGGTCTAAGCAATCTAGAGATGATTTCAAGCATGTGGGAGGATGTCCATAGACTGCTTGTAAATACTATGCCTGCCAGTATCAGCATCTCCATCCTCAGATTTGAGGCTCTGCAAGGGGTCCAGAACTATCCTCTGTAAATATGGAGGGACACACACACACTTGCACGCACGCATATACACACACCTCATGCTTGCTCTTCTTTTAATGGGATGTTGATATTGTTGAGAGGTGGTGAGGAGTGTGGACCTCTGGACCTGTTTTTATGGACAGGATGAAGTGGGGCTATTTGGCTTTATATAGCAGGTCATGAAAGGCAACGAAGCCTCTACCTGGTTTTTTGCTTTCCCTGAGGCTACTTTGCCTTGAAGTTTAGCAGCCATATTGTAAGGAAGCTCAGATCAGGTGAAAAGGCCATGAAGGTCTGACTAATGGCTCTCAAGAGCTAGTACCAAAGCCCAGGATTTTGAGGGAACAAGCCTGTGGTGGTTATACTGCATAGCTTTTGAGTTGCCATAACTGAAATCCTGTAACCAGTAGACAGAGACAAGCTGTCCTCTCTATTCCTAAATAAAGTCTTGACTCACAGAGTTTTTGGGCAGAATACACACTCAGCTATTGTGTTTGTGTGCCAGTTTGTTACATAGACTAATAGCCAAGACACCCCTAGAATAAAACTCTCCCTGTTGTTTCCAGCAAATCCAGTATCTTTCCACTGTTTCCAGGCAAATCTGGCTATTACTTGCTTCCTCTGAATTCCTTCGGACACTTCAGATATTCTGTCTCTTCCTTTCTTATCTTGTCCCTGTCACTCTGCAACTACTCTCTCTCTTCTGTCTCCCTCTCCAAAGGGCAGGATCCTCGCACCTGAGGTGGCTTGGGCAACTACTACCTGAAAAACCTTTGACTCCTGCCCATCAAAGAGCACTGGACCTGCTCTTAGGCTCCTCGCTGTAGGTCCAAGAGTGTCCCTTTGCCGGAGCTTTTCCCGGGTTTCGGTGCCCACTGCTCAGATTGGCCGCCTTCCCCGCACAATGCAGAAGGAAGATACAATTTCTCTGCCGCTCTCAGCTCTCATTAAGGTTCACGCTCAGCTTGCTCCTTAAACTTGTCTTGACTTATGAGGTCCCAGTAACCTCCCATATGAGGAGACATCAATTCTCACAGAGGTCATCTAGCTCCCCCGACCCACATCCACACCCGCACCTCTATGCCCAGTTCTAGGCAAGCTTTCCTGGAACAGGATGGAGAAAGGCACCCCTCCCAACCCCTCCAGCCTGGGAATTTGACCACTCCAGAGCTAGGGCTTCAGAGGAGGTGCCCTGGGAGCAGAGGCCCGTCAATCACTCACTCAGGCAACCAGCACTGAATTGCAGGCCATTAGGCAGAGGACCGGCGCCCTGCTCACTCACCGGCTAGTCATCGGCAGGATGTTAGCCGATCGCAAGCCGGCCATTCTTATGATTTATTCAAACACTCATTACAGTCAATCTATTTTTACACAGAGGTGAAGATGTGCACTGATAACGGTTAATCATTTATAATTCCATGGACTGGTTGAAAGCCAATGTACTATCAAAGTCGCAGTGGTAGTACCTCAGCCTCAGGTAGCCCCTGAAGCACAGTAGAGGAGTCTCTATGCCGGCCCAGGGTAACCCAGTCACCCGCTAAGACTTATCAACTGAAAACCAGGAAGAAGGTGAGTCCCAGCCCTGCCCCCACCAGGAGCTCATGCCCTGCTGGACAGAGCACAAGTCAGAGGAGTGGGCAGTGGGGTAGCGCTGCAGAGACCCAGACGGGAGAGGTCACAGTGAGCTGGAATAACCAAGAAATGGTGGACAGAGCAGGCTTCGGCCACGAGCTACAAGTGGGCAGGCCGACTGATACCGAGTGTGGCGGCCAACACTGAGCCCGCCAGCCTCCGATGAGGTGGAGTCGTTTGAGTGCTGAAGGAAGGAAGAGATCGGCAGTGTTTCCTTTTCTATCCTTTGTACATCCCCAGAAATAACTGACCAGAAAAGAGACCATGAGCTAGGAGCATGGCCTGGACTGGGGCCTAATGTCCTCCATTCTTCCCTGCACCCCTTCTTGGGCCACAGACAGAAGTGGCTGAGGATCAGGTTGGCCTTGAGAACTCAGTGACTTCCTTCCCCAGCACTCACGACACGTGTAACATATCAACTCTACCTTTATGTCCAATCGATACAGTCTAATTAAACAGCATGTCATATTACAGAGCCTCGTTGTCGCCTTCAGACGTAATCTAATTAGAGACCCCGCTGTATTTTACGTTGTGACCGGTTCATTGTTCAGTGTGTCTCTTCTGCCATGTGCAGCAGGTAAGGATCAGGCTTGAGGCTGGTCCTGAACCCATCACTTTATAAGGTCGGTGTGGAAAACACCAATCAAAGTTACTTACAGTTTAGGGCCTCTTTTCTGGTGAGCAGCATGGAGGACAGAAAGCCTTAAAGTCTTGTTCCAGGCGTCACCTGCCAATAAAAGGAGACATGTTTATAGACTGGGTAAGACTCTGCTGAGGTGACCAGAGGGTAAGAAGCAGGGTAGGCATGGGGTGGACCCAGGGGTGAGCCTGCCAAACAGCAAAGCTGGGACTAGCAGCCCTGTGACCACAGAGGAGAAAAAAAAAAGAGCTCTCGGTGGCTAAATGTTTCAAGCTGTCCAAAGCGATAACTGCTGACTGGAACGTCTCACCTGGGGGAAGACCGTGTGCTGGGAAACAGAGCTGAGAGCCCGTATGAATGGCTGAAGGATGGGCAGGAAAGGCTGCACAAGGCAAACAAACAAAATGGACCCCATTGCTCATGGTGAGAAGATAAAAGTCTTGCAGCAGGAGGAAACTTTTTTGTTCATTTAAAAAAAATTTTGAGATTATAATATAATTACACCATTTCCTTTTCCCAACAAGAGGAACATAAGGTAAAAAAAAGTCCAGTTGAGTAGGAATGAAAATCTGCATGGAGAGGCATGATGGGGACAACTTAGAAAAGAAATCTAACTATTTTTATTTTCTTTCTGGGATATTTAAAAAAAACAGAAGCATATGTTTATCAGGTGTTTGCTCCATGCACTGAATGTACAAACAACAGGATCCTTGGGTCCTGTTTTTAAGGTGTTACCAGCACCTCACTGGGGAAGTAAGCTTGCCCCCAAGAAAGAATACCAGTGAAGGCAGCATTGTGCAGAGTTATGCTAAGTTCTGGCAGAGAACGTCGATCTCTCTCCACCATGCAATGAAGTTAGCAGGGTTGAAGCACTCAAGGGAAGTTTCACAGGAGGTAGGATATGAGTCTGAACAGGCATGACTCGGCTGGTGGGAGGGAGAGGGTGTCAAGCATGGAGCGTTTCCACTTAAATGTCTCCCAACGGCCGGCGTGTCAGAAGTTTGGCCGCCAGAGTGGCACTATTAGATGGAGAGGCAGAGCCAAGTGGGAGGTATTTAGAACACTGACGGGCCTGGAAGTGGATGGTGTGACCCCAGTTTCTCCCTCTTTGCCTTCTGCTCTTCAGTCAGAAGGTGAGCAATTTTACTCTGCCGCACACCATGACACAGGTCCAAAGTCATTTGGCCAATCAGCTATGGAGTAGACCCTCCAAGACGATCAGCCAGAATCAGCCTTTCCTCTTTATAAAATGATTGTCTATGATCCTTTGTGATAGTGATGAAAAGCTGACTTACACAGGGACATGCTGAAAAAGGGGGGTCATCTAAGGAAAGACGAAGAGAGGAGTGTGGAGGGCCCTGGGACAGGGTCAAGGTTTCTCTGCTTGGTGGATTCTAAAGGGAGAAACGATGCCAAGCAAGCACAGTGGTCTAAACCACCCAGGACTCTGAGTATTGGGCAAAAAAAATCAGGTCTGGCTTCAGAGCTCCTAGTTACTGAAAGCTGTTTTGGTAAGGACATAGTAAGACATGGTTCCACTCTCCCACTCACTTGGGCATTCCCCCCCCCCCTTTTTTTTTTTTGGATTTTCGAGACAGGGTTTCTCCGTAGCTTTTGGTTCCTGTCCTGGAACTAGCTCTTGTAGACCAGGCTGGCCTTGAACTCACAGAGATCCGCCTGCCTCTGCCTCCCGAGTGCTGGGATTAAATGCGTGCGCCACCACCGCCCGGCTTTGGGCATTTCCTCTTTAACTAAGACAAGAAAGGCATCTTGGGGAAAGGTAGACTTTCAATTAGCTGCAGGCATGAAGTATAGCAAGACGCACACATGGAAATAAATTGTCCCTCTTATCCACGATACACTCTAGGCAAAGGCTCTTTTGTGGCTGTCTACTAATGGCTGTATTATTCATGGTCATAGTTGGTGCAGGTCCCTCATGAAGAAGACCATGTCACTAGACTGTTAGTCACTGAGGAAAGGAAACACATCTTACGTATCTTTATATCCCTAGAGTTCTGCAGAGTGCCTCAAATGAGCCAGATTCCCAGTAAGTATCTGCTGAGATGTTGAACGATGGACACTGTTCCCTCCAGAATCTGTAAGAGCGAGCAAGTGCCAGCTCTTAGTTGGCGGGGGTCTCTAATGTGTATTCTTCTTCTGTCCTTCCACATTATTTCTGAACTGGGGACACAGTCTCTAGAGTCTATTAAATGAGGCAGTGTGTTCTGTCTGCCCTTCTGTACTGCTCATCCGAGGCACCAGTAACTTAGAAACTATAGCGGACTTTTCTTCTGCACACGATACAAAGCCAAGAAGGGAAGCATCTATGCTAGAGGATCGGAATCCAGATTGCCCTAAGGCACTGAACGAGCTAAAAAGATGGCCTAAACTAGAACATTCATTTTTCCATCACCAGCTTTTATTTCTCACACACCAACATCATGACAACCACAAATGAAATAATTTTGAAAGTCAGGGGCAAAATTGCCCACAATCTCATTACTTAAACCATCAAATTATACTCTATGTTCACATGCAAATCCATTTTCTTAATAAAATTGTAGGAAATGATTTGACAAGTATATGCACACAAATCTTGGCTCTTATACTAAAAAAAAAAAAATCAACTGCAGAACCAGAACGGGTTGAATCAGTTTGAAAAACAACAGAAGAACCTTGGGTCATCTGAGTTCAGTGCAAGCTCAGGATATGCTGTTGACGCTGCCAAGTTGCTGAATGTGATCTCAGTAGCTGTACAGTGTCTGGCTGAGCTGTGAGTGATGTCCTTTGGACTTAGCAGCTCATATTAGTTCTGTATGCCGTAATGTTGTCTTTTTTAAGAACTTTGACAATGATGAGTAAAAGAAAGAGAAAAAAAGATGTTTGGTGGTTAAAATCTAGTGGTTACAAGGGCCTACATGTTTCAATTTAAACTTGATCATGGGCAAGTTCCTGAATCTCTCTGTGCCTTAGTTTTTCATATTTAAGTTAGAACTGGCAAAACTCGATTCTCAGAGTGGCTGTGGGGTTGGGAGGTACCATACAACCTAAGGTGTCTTAGAATAGCGTCCCATACAAAATGAGCACCTGCTGGGCACCAGCTATTATTGCATTCTTTTCATGGGAAGAGGCTGGGAGGTAGAAAACAGAGGAGAAACAGGACCTGTATCTGTCTTTTGTCGCTCTTAGTAGTACCCCCTGGTAACAGAGATAGGAATACCAGTGCCTAAAGCAACCTGCTCCTCTTCCTCATGGTAGACTGCCAAATATGTAAAGAAACCACGAAAGAGGGACTGCCTTATTCTAGAAAGTAGGCTCAAGACTAATAAAGGACGAGAGAGAGAGAGAGAGAGAGAGAGAGAGAGAGAGAGAGAGAGAGAGAGATAGTCTTCACATACAAGGGATTCCCTAATAATGAGAAACATTCATAAATGAATAAGGCTCCACTCCAAATAGTGACTGGAGGAGCCTCCTGCACTAGGTTAAATCTGTGCCAAAGAACGATGTCCCAGATTTGGCCTTCAGCCATTAGCAAAAGAAAACGCACGTACATTTGAGAGAGAGAGAGAGTGTGTGTGTGTGTTTAAAAAGCAGCATTTCTAACTTCTGTGAGCATGTATGTATGATGTGTAGCCCATGTGTGTGCATGTTTGCAGGTATGCACAAATGCAGAAGCCAGGTGAGGACTTCAGGTAGCTGACCTATCACTCTGACCCTTACTCCTTCAAAACAGAGTTTCTCACTGAACCTGGAGCTCATAGTTTTTGACTAGACTGGTAATCAGCAAGACCCAGCATTCCCCCCGCCCCCACGGCACTGGGGTTACAGGCTCGTGCAAGATCATAACCAGCTAGTTATTTGAGTGCCAGAATCTGAACTTAGGTCTTCATGGCTGTACACGCAATGTTCTTAACCTCTGAGCTATCATAAAAGCCCTCATAATTCATATTTTGATAAAATATTAATTGTGCCACCTTTCACCATCATCTCATAAGGCAATTCAGCCTGCAGAAGCAGAGCAGATAGCTTAGAGTTGAGGGTCATCCCTGCAGTGGGGTGACTAAAGTATCATCCAGATCATATCCTCTCCCAACAGTCAGCTGCACATAGTAACTCTCGGTAGTTGTGACAGCAAGCACAAGGCCTGCACGAGTTCCAGCCAGGCCACATTCAAGCATGGACGGGGGTGGGGGGATGGGCTAAAATCCACCCCCACCTGAGGAACTGTTGGCATTTGGTAGCTTCTAGGAGAGTCACCTTTGTTTAATGATGTGACCCTTGGAAGCCTGACCACACTCCAGGGCAGGCCTCACCCCCAAGAGAAGTAGTGTAACACAAACTGGACTCCGTGGGAGAAAAGAGCAGCGTGTAGCGCAGTGAAGGTAGAGAGGGCAGATATGAGAGGAGTTGAGGGGTGAATTATGATCAAAATACAGGGCATTGAATTCTCAAGGAATTAATATAACTATGTCAAGTCACATTCTCTCCCTTTTTCCCTCGTCTCTGGATTTTCATCTGCATGCCATCTTTGTTTCTTTGTCTCCAAATGTCTGTCTCTCTTATCATCTGTCTCTCTGTCTCTGTCTCTCTCTCTTTCTTTCTGTCCCTCCTTCTTTTCTTGTTTTTTTTTTAACTCTACTTGTTTCTTTTCTCCTCACCTCATTGAAATGGATTTTTAAAAATTATGTAATATATTTTAATTATGGTTTCTCCTCTCTCTACTCCCAGTTCCACTCAATCTCCCCTCCCATCCAGGTCCACTTCTTTTCTGTCTCTGATTAGAAAATGAACAGGCGTCTAAAGATATTAATAAAATATAATATAATTACATAAAACAAATGCTGACACATTGGAAAAGGACAAACAAACAAACAAAAGGAAGAGAGTGCAAGAAAAAGCATAAGAAACAGATATAGGGGGCTGGAGAGATGGCTCAGTGGTTAAGAGCACTGCCTGCTCTTCCAAAGGTCCTGAGTTCAATTCCCAGCAACCACATGGTGGCTCACAACCATCTGTAATGAGATCTGGTGCTCTCTTCTAGCCTGTAGGCATACATGCAGAATACTAAGAATACTGTATACATAATAAATAAATAAATCTAAAAAAAGAAACATATATAAATGAAAAAACCCATTCATTCACACACTCAGGAATCCCATAAAAAACACTAAACTGGAAGCCATAATATAGTGCAAAGGACCTGTGAAATAAAAAGAGAGAAGAAACCAATTTTAAACAATAAATATATAAGTAAAATAAAATAAGATAAAAATTTTAAAAATGGAAGAAAAGAAAACCCTGATAGAACATTATGAGACAAGGAACCTCCAAAAATGCCATCAAGTTTGTTTTCTGTTGGCCATTCACTGCTGGGTGTGTAGCCTACTCTTAAGAGTTGTTTGTTTCCCCAGTGAGACTCCCTTGGAGGACACCAAATGCTCATTTGCAAGTGGTTACCAACTGGAGATTGCATCTGTGTTAGGGATGTAAGGGACATACACTCTGTCCCTCCTGTCTTCACCTGTCTAGGTCTCCATCTTGGTATCTCCACCTGTCTCTGTCTCTCTGTGCGTCTCCATTTCTGTTTCTGTTTCTCTCCGTGTGTCTTTCTGTCTCCATCTCTGTCCTCTCTCCTGTCTCTGCCCCACCTCTCTCTCTGTACACACACACACATGCACACACACACGCATATGCAATTTCTTCATGCTCTCTATTCTTCACTCCTCACCATGCACCAAGGGAGAACCACTATGCCTGCACCCATGTGCATGATGTGTTAGAGCCTTCCAAAGCTAGCGCTATGTGACCTTAGCAGGCAAATACCATGTCACAGGCATGCAGTCATGTAGTAAGTATGACAATTAGAACGTCAGCTTCTCTTAATCACTCTGAACATGATATGGAATCATGAATGAAATTGACCATTCACGTTCATAGACATGAAGGATTCTGCGAAATAATAAACAAAAGTGAGTTGCTGGGTGTGCATGTTTGTTTGGAAAAGAGATAAGGTGAGGAAAGAAGAAAGCTTCCCCTGGAAATACTTCCAGAACTTGACAGCCAACTGTGAGCCACACCAGGTAAGTTAGAAGGATGAAGGAGATGGTGTTGCCCTAAACAAAGCACGGTCCAATACAGACACTGTCAAGAGTAGTCCAAGATGGAAGTGTAGATTCATGCTGACTATGCAATTATCTTACTGTTTGATCTTGGAGAAGGACCCTTAACCACTTTATGCCTCAATTTCCCCGTTAGAAACCCATAGTTAAATGCTTAAAAAAATTCTTCCACCATCTGCATATGAGAAGGTCCTGATTAATTTCCAGGGGAAGTGCTAAATCTCTTCCTAAAGGGTCTCAGGGTGCAATTGTGGCTAAGATTAAAGACGCTGGAGTCAGACATGTGAGGGTCAAGCTGGGGCCCATTAATGTTTTCATCTCAGCCTCTCTTAGTCTCAGTCTTCACCTCTCTATAAAGAAGAGGACACTGAAAACAACAAGTGAGAAAATGCATGCACCATATTGATTGAACAACTTGGGCAATATTAGTAACTTAATAGGATTATTCATGCTATCCAGTGTCTGAAAGGGACTGGAAGCAGCCGAGAGGGAGAGAGACAGGCAAATGGAGAAGATTGGGGTTCTGCGTTCATGAACTGCCCAGAACTTTCAGCTTCCCTGGAGGCTCCTCTTCTCTGAAAAGCTCCTATAGGCACATAAGCAAACCTTCCGAAACAGAGACCAGTGCAAACCTTAGCTGGACGAGGCATTCATGTAGATCCCTATTAAGTGACTTTAGTGACTTTAGGTGGCACAGTCCTGTGTCCAACTGCTATAACGCCAGAGTCCCCACCCTGCTCCACCTGTCATGGATGATACTCTGTCATTGCTTCTATTTGCCCTATGAGATTGCCATTCAGGCACTGGAACTCCTGGCCAGCAGGTTCCCCATGATATGGTAGCTGAGTGAACAAACATATCATTACTTAGAACCAAATATACAGGGCTTGAAAGTCTCACTCATTGACACAGCAGATACTGGATAACTTTCCTCTAAGGCTAAGTAGACATAGATTCTACTTCTACACCATATCCTTGGCTCTTTGGGTCACAGGCAGGTTGAACACACTGGGTTGAGCACTGAGTGTCAAAGGACCTACATTAGTCCCTGGACCACATTCCCGACTCCCTCTAATCTTGATACTGTACTTGTATGTGTGTATGGAATCTTAGCACTGGTAGGCTAACCCTAATTACTAAGCTATAAAGATGAAGGAATTAGAGATTCTCTGACTCCTGAACACTGGGTGGAAGCCTGTGATTTGCTCTCTGAGCCCAGAGGGAAGACCCACCTACACTGAACCATGTGAGCTCACAGACCAGCTGGCCTTTGCAAGGTGGAAGGCCTGCTCACAGGGCAAGTTATCCTGACCCTGGGGACATCCTCCTCAGGGCAAAGACAACAAGACCCAGGGCCTGCTATCTCCATCAGTTAGCTCAGCTCCCCTGCTCGTCCTGTGTCTTACATTCCTTCTGCAGACTCCCAGTTGGACTTCTGGGTCCAGACTCAGCCTGATCTTGCCCATCCATCCCCTCTCCATTTCTGGAGAGTTTTTTGAAACACAAGTAAGATCACATTCACTCAACCATTCCAAGACTCAGTATCCGTTTGATTGGAAGCATCCCCCCCAGTCCCTGGCATCCATCCTAAATCCCCTCCCCTGGGATGTTATCCTAGCCTCTGGCCTGGGAGTTGCCTTGGTCCAGACTCCACCCCCAGAAAAGCCTGTCAAGTGCTGACCCCTCCCCAGGGAGGGTCAGGACCACTCCCACAGGCTATTTAGGCTTGCACAGGAACACGTGGTCTCGGGTTTTGCATGGTCCCCTCTCTGTCTCTCTTTCTCTCCCTCACCATGCTCCTGCCACCCTGGAGCGCTGCATTTATTAAACGTGGGCGTCTTTGATTTGGTCTAATCTGGTCTGATTGGAATTATTTGCGTCGGCAGAGAGGCTCGTCTTAAGAATATTTCTAACACCGTTGTTTTTCTAAATTCTGACAACACTGAAACACTTGGGAAATTTCAAGTTTAAAAAAGTTCATTTACAAATTTGCTCCAAAAAAAAAAAAAAAGGTGATTTAGCCATGCCAAGCCTGCACATCCACTGAATGGCAGTAGAGATCAGTCATCCCTAAAATCTTACTGGGCACACGTCCTCCTGTTTGATGCCTAAGAAGAAAGCAGGTGGCACCGGAAGTCTCTTTTGTCACGGGGCCAGGTATCTGAAGACTAACTCCTGCTGCCTGTGGAGGAGTTTCAGGTTCAAGGTGACAGAGCGGGACAGGTAGGTTAGCATGGTATGTTCTCATCTCTGTTGGACCCAACTAAAAGCTGAAGGAGGGCATCAAGAAGCAAGGAAGTGCTCCCACCCGAACCTAGTGAGTGCTCCACTCTCTTACTACCTCTACTCTTTTGCTATAGAGAGTGAGCCAGGAAGGGCTTTCTGAAGCTTTCCAGGAATGCCAATGGCCCGAGGATGCTCAGGAGAATTACTCCCACCCCACCCTACTCCTGAGGCTCTACCCTTAGTTCTAGACTATCCCATTCACCCCCTTCTGTGGCAGCTGCACCCCTCCCTTTATTTCCATCCCACTCTTCCTATCAAAGCCCTAACAGCACATATTTTGTTAATTGTACAAACCTAATGGGGGAATGCATTGGCAAAAAAGGGTAATGGCCATCAGACCAGCAATAAAACAAAATTAATGGCCCATAGGAAGAAATCATGTCCACTTAATCCCAGCTCTGAAACTCTAATAGAATAATGGAATACCAATGGAGGGGTTTTTTCTCTCTATGCAGATTGCTTACACCATGTTAATCACTTGCAAAGCAGGCCACATACCACTCTGGCTCACATGACCCTCCAGGGAAAGTAGCAGACCAGAAACATTCAGTGCAAGGCTCATTACTGACGCACACCACCACCACCATGGCGGCAACACCTTCCCTCCCTCCCCCAGGTGACTCAGGACAGCTAGTGTGGGGCGTCATTGAGGGCCATCAGGTGTGGTGGGCTGGAAAGCAAGACACAGAATGGCTAATAATAGCAAGCGTTTATTGAGTGCGTATTATGTGCCAGAAACTGGCTGGCTGAGTTCTTCCTGTCTACTGAATTTCTGCAGATCTCACCCTCATTCTGTAGAGTCACACAATGCTGTGAGGTAGACACCGGCCACCATGTGTGGCTCTTTACAGTCAAATGCTAATTAATTAAAATAAGATACAATGCAAAACTCAGTCTCTGGACTCAGGCATCTTCATGTCAAGAGTAAGATGGCCACATGTGGCTCCGAGGGCGGTACTTGAGTTATCAACTCACTTCTACTATGACAAAACCAATGCACACAAAGTTATGTGCCTTGGCCAAGGTAAAATAGTGAATGAGTGGCCAACTCCAGGACTACAATCCAGTGACAATCTTCCATGGCCATGGGGGGCCAGGGGTTGGAGCCACACCCAGGTTCATGCCTGGTCTCTATAATAGTCAAATAGCTATAATAGTCAAAAAGTGGAAACATCAATAAAAAAAATGGAGAAATGACGTGTGGCTGCTATAGTTTGGATCTGAAAATTCTCCCCAAAGACCCATGTATTAAAGACCTGGTGAACAACCACTAATCCCAAAAATGGGAGGAGAAAAACCACCAACCCAAATCATCACGGCCAAATTAATTAAAGCAAGCAAGTGTAATCACTTGCTTAATAGCAAGCTCTTTATTTGTGTACATAGGCTGCCTCCCCCTAAGGAGGGGTTCTGGTGGTCAGCATTGGATGTGAGGAAGATAAGGCTTTTATTGCGCAGGGATAGAGGGTTTCCATATGAGGGATTTGGTGGGCAAAATAGGCGGAGTCACAGGAGAAGAACATAAGCATAACACATTAGTCCCTCCTGAAACAAAGATATGGTTGCAAGGTGGGCATAAGAAGATAGTCAACAGGTAGTCATAACAAGGTAGTCATGGGATGCCTCATAACCTTTTGAAACAAAAGTAGCATCACAAAATGGCTCTAAACAACTTTTTGAAACAAAGACGTGATTGCCATTCCTGGAACAGGCAGTACAGGACCATTTGAGGTTAAGGTTACAGGTGGGGCATAGCCACGACCTTGAGAAGCAGAGGTTTAATCATAAACAGGAATGAGCCTAGTTTGTCTTTAGTCTAAGATGGCTTTTAAACCTAAGGTGGAGGCTGGCTGGTTCTTCACAATCAATGACACTACTGAGAAGCGATGGAACTTGGAAGGAGGCAGGACCTACTGAGGGAAGCTAGGTCATTGAGGGTGTGCCCTTGAAAGAGATGTTGGGACCCTGCCCTTTCCTCTCTGTCTTTGAAACCCTTCAGAAAGCAGGCCTTCGTCACCCCACATTCCTACCCTCACGCACTGCACCAATGCACTGCAAAGCAAAGGGGCCATGGCATGGACTAAAATCTCTAAACCCAGGAGTCAGAATAAACATCACCTTTGACTGGGACTGTTTTCTCCAGTGTTTTGTAACACGGACACACACTGACTAACATGGGTCGTTGCACATAATGGTGCAGAAGAAACATGCTACCACACGGGTGAACCGTGAAGACATTATGCTAAGTGAAATAAGCCAGCACAAAAGGGCAGATACTCTTTGATTCCACCCACGGGCGATACCTAGTCAAATCCACAGAGCCCGAGAGCACAATGATGGCTGCCAAAGGTTGAGAGTGGGGTGGGCTGGGTGGGGAGTTGTTCGGTAGGGGTGTTTCAGTTTTGCAAGGTGAAAGGCTAGTGGTGATGGCCGCATGACTTCATGGATGAACTTAGGGCCACTGAATGTTCAGTGCACTTCAAAATTGTTTTATCTCATGTACACTGTGTACACACACACACACACACACACACACGACCACACACACACACACGACCACCAAGAACGCGGCCTAGTCTGTGGGCAGGTGGGGAGAAAGCATTTAGGATCCTAAAAAGTAGGAAAGGGAGGCACTCAGAAGTCCTAAGACAAGATAAGACAAGGGGAGCCCAGGAGTGTTGGCTGAGAGAGCAAGGAATCCAGAGTCCCTGCGGCCACAGAGGAGAGACAACAAGAAAGGAGGACTGTCTTCTCCCAAATGCAAAAAGCTGCCAAAGCTGTGGCCCAACAGGGAAGCTTCGGAAGGAAGCACCTTAACCAGTGACTCCAGAGGGCTGGTGCTGGGATTAGAAACGACTTATGAAATGATCTGACATTTTAAAACAGAAGAGGAGAACTAGTGGGGAGTGGGGGAGAGCAGCTCTCTCTAATCTGACATGAGAGACAGTCTAGGAATGTGTCCACAGCAAGAAATGATGTGCACAAAATCCAAAACGGGGAGGGGAACGGGAGGCAGAGAAAAGATGAGCGGTTTAGAACTCAACCTCTCGATGTCGAGTGGGAGGCACAGACAATACAAAAGAATGGCCTTAGTCACCCCAGACCTAGGACCCTGCACAAGTCCCTCTAACTCTCTGGGCCTCAATGTCTTCATCTTCTGGACCAAGCGGCAGGACTAGAGCAAGAGCAGCCTTAACACTTCAGATGCCTGCGAGCCCCTTAGATTCTTATCCAGAATGGTGTGTATGTTATTCTGGGAAAGTGTTGTGAATTATAGCAAGATTCTGAGGCTGTCCACATTCCCAGAGTTATAAGTCAGAAGGAAAGATGTCCACCAGGTGCATATTCAGCCAAAAAAAAAAAGTCCTAAGATTCCAAGAAATTTTGGATGAAACATCAATAAATCTTTTGGTCTTAACCCAAATGTTTATGCTTGCCTTGCCTGTGGGAGACATTGTAAAAATGCAATAAGGGTATCCTGATATACTTTGAAAGGTTAAAATGCTGTCTCTTGTGCAAGTAAATATTCTTCTCGGGGCACTGTTTGGCCAGAAGGCTAGAAGAGAAACTGTGAACCAGGCTTGGAGGGGGAGGGAAGAAACTGCTCCGCTTTGGGGAACAAAGCCATGTGACACAGGAGAAGGGTCAGCTGCAGGATGACCCTGGACATTCCTCATTTGGTTAGAATTGAAGAGGCCCCAAAGTCCCCTCTGGAGAGGGGTCTGGCTCCAAAAGAAAAGTAAATACAGCCTCCCCAGGAGGTGCAGCCCGAGGCAGAACAAATGCATGTCTTTGTGCTAACACGTCCCCACTGGCATCTGGCTTTACTTTGCATAGAATTCTCAGCTGTGTGACAAGAGAAAGTGACAATCTGAGGATTCATCAAGGGAAGCAGTGCAGGCCGAAGAGCAGCACTTTGCCACCAACAAGCAATAAGGACTAAGGAACAGAGGGGCAGCGTCTGCAACCCTAGCAGTCAGCTACAGCAAAAGCTGGAGTTTAGAGCTGGCTCAAAGTGGGAACATGGCTGGAAGCGGTAGCACGAGTCTGCAATGTCAGCACTTTGGAGGCAGGGGGATTGCCACAAGTTCCAGGCCAGCCTTGACAAGATCGAGAGACCTTGTCTCAAAACACCAACCAGCCAATAAAACAAAACCCTCCTTTTTGTTGTACATTTAGGACACGGGTCGGGGGACAGGATTTATTTAGGGAATCCCAGATGGGAAACCAGGCCAGGAATTCACTCATACATAAAATGGTTTTTTTTTTTTTTTTTTTTTTTGCATGTCAGTCCTTTTGCTAGGCTGAGTTCAATGGTGAACAACAAATCCAGTTCTCTGACCCGCAGGAACCTACATCTAGTAGGCAGGTTCTTAGTCCAACCTTGGCTAGCAATGAATACCGTCTCACACAAAAATCATAAACATAAAACATTAATGAGTTTTCTGACGTGATCTTTGTAAGCGGTGAGGTCCTGTCATGACGACATCAAAAATGGAACAAGCCTGGAGTGAAGGATGACGAGACGGCAACAGAGTCTCCCCAGCAAGTACTCCCTGAACTTTCTATCACTAGGTCCCTTTGGAGATGATATATACCCATATAGTGGGGGACAGTGGGGTTAACCATCTTTCTTAGAGCAATACTGGAAAGAAGAAAATGTTGGTATTAGGTCCGGATCAAACCAACCATCCTGTGCCTCTCAGAGGAGTCCCAGAACCCCTCCAAACAGCGTTAAGACACTTCCCATTCATTACATCCCAACTCGCCTCCTGGGGCCGGCCCTGAACACTGTTTCATAAATAACTGAAGAGGGCTGCAGGGTTAGGCAGATGTGCACAATGCTAGCTGATGATGAGGGACTTTGGCTGTGCTGAATGGTTCTGGGATGCTGACTCTCAGCAGATGGGTGGACCAGTGGAGAAAGGAGCCACGTGGCTGGTGTCCCCACCTGGCTCCCTGGATCCCAGCAGGATGCTGCAAGAGCATTTGCTTCCAATTGTTCTTAGCCACTAATTTGGCTCCAGGGTATAACACCAATCTGAGAACAAACGGAGTAGGAAAACCATGCCTTTCCTATGGAGACCCGATTTTACCATAAACAGGGGAGGAGTCGGAGAGGGTTTCTGGGTTCACAGCTCAGACCACTGGGCACTGTGGCAGAGTCACTGGGCACTGAAGTGGGGCCTCCTGCACTGAAGCAAGATGGTATCTCTGCCCTCCAGCTCCCAGGCACCCCGGCTGCAGTGCCATCTGCTGAGTCTCACCTGCTCATTGCTCCTCCGAGGTGCCTCCAGCAGAGGACAGATTATTCTGATGGCGGGGAGATAGAATATGGTCCCTTGCTAGCAGTAACTACCCAGAACAATCTCTCCTGTGCAGCTGACTGTCTCCACCTGGCATCTGCCTGCAAAAGAGCTTGCAGGTGGTGGAGGGTACAGGACAAGGCTGGGGGAGGGGGAACTCTGCCCACATAGAAGTGTCTAAAGGCCCTCTGGGAGCAGGACTTGCTCAAAATGCCCTCTGTTGGGATACAGATAGGTTCCCCATAGGCAACCTCTGGAGGAAACACAAGCTCAGCTCTGTTTGTGGCCAACTGAAGAGCCCAGCACCCTCCAGGGGCAAAGGGGAAGAGGTGGTGAGTGAGGCCAAGGCCCGGGAAGCAGCTACCTCCTCCTGCGCATTGCAAGTGCAAAACTGCCAGTAAACAAGAGGCCCTGCTCACCGCTGAATTGCTTCTTATGTCTTAGAGTATTTAAATCGGAGGGCTTTAGGTGTGACCCTCTCAAAAGCAAAACAGCAGACAGAATGCCTTTTCCAGTGCACACCGCTTCTACTCAGCCTCCCAGAAGACGCGTCACGGTTTCCATGACAAAAATGCCAGCCTTGCTAGCTGATGATTTAGCTGTTCAATAATTTCATAAATCCGACCTTGAATAAAAGCACAGGAAAGGGAACAATTTTTAAAAAATCTCCGAGCAGTCTAAATATGTTTCACGGAATCACGTTTATGAACCTTATTCAGCAAGGATGCTCTAGAGCTTTCCTTAGGGCTCCTTGCTTTATTTCTGCACACATTTTAGCAGGTTAAGGTATCTGGGTAGGCCTCCACTGTCTAGACATCATAAAGGAGGAGTAGGGAATAGGTGAGCCTTAAAGGAAAACTTTGGGGTTTGCAGGGCCAGAGAGAGGGCCAAGGGACGAGCCTATGAGTCATCCTGCAAAACTAGTCATGGAAGACCGATAAAAGAGGTGAGTGCCTGCCCACAATGTGTTAAGCATCCTCCAGGTACTAGAGTCCAGTGTCCTAGAGGGCCTTAGAGTGCTGAGTCCTTGAGGGCCTTAGAGTACTTGCTCTGGACTGCCTGTGTATTCAGAAGTTGTTGTGAATATTTCCATCGCATTCTGACAATAAAGTTTGCTTTGAGTCAGAGGGCAGAGCTAGCCACTCAGATCAAAATTAACCATAGAGAGGTCTTAGACTGAGGGCAGACAGGAGACAAGAAGTAGTAAGGCAGGGCTGAGAGAGGATCTCAAGCCTTTTGGACTGAGGAACTGAAGAGAGAGGAGGTGACTGGTGGCTTCTCTGCTTCTCTGATCATTCAGGTTCTTACCCTGATATCTGACTCCCGATTCTTCTTGATAAAGAATAATTAGATAAACACATCAAGAAGTTGCTTGAGTTTCTAATTGGTTGGTTCATTCATTCATTCATTCATTCAACAAGCATTTGTTTGATGCTAGGTCACTCCAACAAGGTGGGAAGAAATGAAGGCAGGGACTGCCTGTCCCTCACAGCGTGCTTCACGATGCTGTCTAGGTATTAGAAAAAGCATCTAGGCAGTGGAGAGGCAGACAAGCTCAACCGTCTTTTAACCCAGGCCCTAAGTGCTTTGAGGAGAATTCCTGTGAGAGGAGGCAATGATAATTAAGGATTCAGCTGGAGATGTCACAGGACCAAAAGCTTCAAACTATATCACCAAGAAAAACAAAACTTCTCAGGCCTGGGAAAAAAAAACAAAAAACAAAAAACGTGTGGAGAACATCTTAGAAAAAGGTGCAGAGGGAGGTAATGGTGAAAAATCAGAGCTGGGAGTAGGGCGATGAGGCTGCAGGATTGGGCTCCTCATCTGCATAATGGCCACTTGGGGCCACTGGGGTCTGAATTGCTTCAGGCTCCCACATGACCTGGGCTGCCTCTCCCTGACCCCACATTTCTTTAGCTTTCACACAGATTTGGAAGGCAGCATTTGCATTCACAGCTCTTCTCCAGGTACCAGCTCACAACCCCAGTGATGCATCTTGGTGGTACCAGCTCCAGGTTCCCAGCCACTACAAACGTGCCCTGTCCCTCAGACAACAGGTAGCACTGCCCTCATTGGAGGACACAGTTTTTGCAGGTGGCGGGGGAGGGGATGAAATTCGAGCAATCTCTCCTGAAGAATGAGAGTTAATAATTTGTAGATTCATTAAAAGAAAAAAAAAGCCCGCTGAAACAAATTTCATGCAAATTGTGTGACAGTCGACGGAAGTGTGCCAGTGTTGCTTAGCGAAGCGTAATAAATATATGCAGCCCATAATAATAAGTTACTTAAACTTGGGCCACTAAATGATTTATTAATTGTCCTCGAATCCTTCCCACCTACAACCAAAACCAAGACTATAGTCATATTTTACGCTAATTCACATGCTTCCAACACCGAACAACATTGCTGCCCACGGCTGCCCACGGCCGCCCACGGCTGCCCACTCCATGTTTCATCCTTGCCCCACCTTTACAGATGGACATGCTGTCTCACTAAAGAAGTGCATGTGCCCCAAACATACAGGCATACACTACATATTCTTGTCTATCTCTCGCTCTGCCATCAGTGCCCAGGGTGCCTGAATCCTGACAGAGCCCAGGCGACTAGCCCCAGGTTCATTCATAGCTGTGTCTTCTCCATCAGGAGTACCACGTCTTAGGACACACTGACCCAGAGAGGAAATGTGGGTTTCTGCTGGCATGTGCACCCATCAGGCCTCTTCCCCACCTTGGCCTACAGGTGATCTTGGTGCTTCTCCTCCCTGAAGACCCCCCCTGCGGAGTCAACACTTCCTTGGGATTTGGATTTATGGAGCCACTCTGGAAAGAGGGATCTTCACTGGCAAGCCTAGAATCTTCAGTAGGGCAGACCAGCAAAACATGAAACTTTGGAGGAATATCCCCCCTGAGGAAATACTGCCTCTGTGGATAGAAAAGGGGTGCGGGGTTCTGGAATGAATGGGAAAAGAATGCCAGAGTTGGTGATTGATACTCTGGGGTGACAGCCGTGGTAACAGGAAGTTACCCCTGTCCCCAACAGCATTTCCTCAGTCTTCACATCTGACTGGGGCTCCCTTTGGGATCCTTCTCTATCTCTATGCTCTTTCGTTCTCACAGCCAGCACAGAGGGTGTCACCCTCACCCCAATAACATCTCCAATCTGTCCCTACAGCTCCATGGCTACTGCATAGTGTTGAGCGTAGGGGCTGAAAATCAGAAGGTCTTAGCAGAGCTCAGCCCCAGATGTTTTATGGAATTGGTTTAGGAGGTATTTTTACTACTGGTGTTTTTCATAGTAGTGGTCTGGGTTTGGTTTTTTTGCTTGCTTGCTTTATTTTGTTTAAAAATCTAGTTTTAGAATAGACAACATATATAGCGCAGTTCACACAATTCTATAGTATAAAAGGGTATACATAGTGATGTCTTCCTCCCACGTCTATCCCTCACCTGCTCAAAGACAAACACGGACTCTTGCCTTTCCACTCTGTGCACATCTGCAGCGCTTTTGGTGGGCTCTGCTTGTACTCACAATATATTTTGGAGCTCTTTCCACATCAACACAGAGAGCTTCCTTATATTAAATACGTAGTATTCCCTTGTCAGGACATTCCATAATCTAACTGGTCTCCGATTAATGGATGCTTGGGTTCTTTCCAAGTTTTGGCTATCACAAATAATGCCGCAAAGAACATATCTATACAGATGCCGTTTCACAAAGACACAATTATCCCCTGAGCATCAGTGTCCCGATAGCAAAATCGCAAGTCAAATTGTAGTCTAAAAGGCAAATTATCTTTTAAATTTATTTGTTTGTATATTTTTATTTTTTCAGTGGGAGGAATCAGACTCAGGGCCTTGCACACACTAGGCCACTGACTTCATCCTTAGCCCCCCATTTTCTGTTATGTGTATGTGTTCATGTATGTTCATGTGTGTATTCATGCACCAGAGGTCAGCCTAAGCTGTCATTCCCTGGGAGCCATCCATCTTTTGAGTCAGGTGTCTTACTGGCCTGTGAACTGACTGCCTAGGCTAAGCTGCCAGCAGCAGGTGGGCTCCAGGCATCTGCCCATCTCCTCCCTAGTGCTGGGATTCCAAGTGTGTACCACTGTGCTGGCTAGTTTTATGGCAACTTCACGCAAGCTAGAGCCATCTGAAAAGAGGAAACCTCAATTAAGAAATTGCCCTCCTAAGATTTTCTTAATTAGTGACTGATGGGGGAGGGCCCAGCGCATTGTGGGTGGTGTCATCCCTGGGCAGGTGGTCATGAGTTCTCTAAGGCAGCAGGCTGAGCAATTGATGCTGGGCCATGACGACAAACCCATAAGCAGCATCCCTGCACGGCCTCTGCACCAGCTCCTGCCTCAAGGTTCCTGCCCTGCTTGAGTTCCTGTCCTGACTTTCTTCAGAGGGGAAAAGTGATATTGAAGAGTGAGACAAATAAACCCTTTCCTCCCAGGTTGCCTTGGTCACTGTGCTTCATCACAGCGACAGTAACCCTAACTGGGGCATGGCACCACAACCACACCCAGATTTTTTTTATTTAACGTGGGTTCTGGGAATTAAGCTCAGGTGCTCAGTTGCAAAGCACACACTTTACTAACGAACTCTATTTCTAGCCCTGTTTTGTTTTGTGGGTTTGGCGGTGGCGGGGCGACTGTTTCCTTCGATTGATTTGGTTCGGCTTTTTTTTTTGTTTTTGTTTTCAGAGGAAATCTCAGGTAGCACAGGCTAACCTCAGGCTTACTGTGTCATCTAGTCTAGTCTTGAACTCCTAATACTCTTGCCTCGGCCTCATGAATGCTTGAACTATGAAGGTGAGCCTCCACCACAGACATACGTAACTCTGCTGGGGCAGACGCACCTGTAAGGAGCTCGTGACCCTGCTTATCATTGGTCTCTTGGCAATGCTGATACTTTTCCCTGTGGTTTTTGTTCTATTTTTATGGTTTTTTTAAATTCAAATACCAGCAAGGAGGACAAAAACAATTTCTTGTTATCTTCAGCCCCCACTACTCCCCGAAATTGTGTAACTCCCTTCTGTACTCTTTGCAGTTGCCAGCCTAGCCGGCAGTGTGCTGTTTGGAACTTCTACCGCCATCCTGTGACCCAGGGAAAAGCTACTTAGACCAGCCTTCCCTGAGACTATGACAGAGGAAGAACTGAGTTCCTGTTAATGTTGTTTAGTCCTGCCCCTGAACTTCACTATAAGAAAATAATTTTTAAAAATATGTATAGTTCTTGCTGTGTGGGGTTGGATCTACTCCTGCCAGCTACAAAGGCCTTCCAACAGGCATGCCTCAAATATCTTTGAAAAGGTCTGGACCCATGTCTACCTGCTGCTCGGGCAAGTGTTCTAAATACCCTGGCAATGTCACCCACTATTTAAATATGTCCATTAGTTTCTCCATTACCTGCATACTGAAACCCAAGTGCCTCAGCGCTCAGTCCAGCTGAGCCTCCCCCTCCCTTCCTGGTACACAGGGCCATGATGTGGCTTTGTCCTTGAATAGCTCCTTCCCTCCCTCTCCGGAGTAAAGCCCAGGACAGTCTGTATCAACATTACCTCCTGCAAACACATTTTTGACCAAGTACCTGTCCCCTCCCAATCATGGCCATGATGGCCTCCTCTGTAGATTCATGAGCCTACAGGGTCGGAGCCCATGTCTACTCACCCACCCCCATCCTGTGAGATGCTGAAGGCAGGGGTAAGGTTGCCACATCCGCTTCTCCTGAACTCAGCTGAGGGCCCTGCAAAAGCAGGTGCTTCCCAGTGCTCACAAGCAGACTGAGATCCTTCCCCCACCCATTTATTCCCATGGGTGATCCTGAGTCCTCTGCAGCCCAGTTCTTTAGAATCAAAGCCTTCCCACCAAGTCCAGTCACCTTAGAGAACAGCGGAAAGGAAAGCCCCACCCAAATGGACCTGCTGGAAGGAGACAAGCAGATGAGCCATCGTCACCAGATAAAAACAGTCTGCCTTAAGCCCGGCACTATACCTAGTAGTGTCCCCCAAAGGTCCACGTGTTAATAAACTTTGGTCTACAAGATGATGTGCATGTGTGTATATATGTATATGTGCATGTGTGTTATATGTATATATATGTACTGTGTATGTATGTGTATGTTATATGTATGTATGTGGGTGTATTTGAAAGTGTATGTGTGCATGTGTCTATATTATGTGTATATGTGCATGTGTCTATATTATGTGCATATGTTTATTGTGTGCATATGTGTGTATAATATGTATATTTATATATGTTTATGTGTCTTTGTGCATGCATATCTATGTCTATGTGTGCATCTATGCATGTGTGGGCATGTTTGCATGTGTATGTATGCATTGCATGTGCAATGTGTGTGCGTGTGAAAATGTATATATGCATATGTATGTGTGAGAGTGTGTGTGAGTGTATGCATGTGCGTGTGTGTTGGGGGAAGAGAAAACAACTCCCATAGTCCACTTCTTCCTTGTACATCCCAGTCATCCAAGCCTGAACATGCTCCAAGTGAACTCTCCACATGGTCAGCAGAGGAAGCCTCATTTATTAACCACTTCTAACAATGCTTCCCTGTTACCCACAGTTCAGACCAGCCACATGAAATCAGAGGCCCTGCTCTGATGGGATGGCAGAGGGGAGAGGGAGGGGCCTTTGTTGACTCAAACCGACTTCCAAGGACAGCCCTTCCCCAGTCAGTCCCACTGGGGTCAAAAAGAGAGCCACATGTCAATTGGTTTTCAAGGATGTCCAGAGCGCTGTGGACACAAGTTTGTCTCTAAGAATTCATCTGGAAAAAGAGAAACAACATCCCTGACTGCCAAGCAAGGAAAGGAGTTGAGGGGGAGACTGGGGAATGAAGGGATAGGCTTGACTCCGCTACCCCCAGGCAACTGCCCAGTCCCCTTCCAGGTTAACATCTACTTCTCTGTCTTCTGCAGAGGTAAGAGTGACCTATTCAACATGCGTGCTCACGGTAAGAGAAACAGGTATCAGAGAAGAAGAGTTCTTGCCCACGGTCACACAGCATGATAGAAGCAAACAGACTCAAAACCACAGCTCAGCTTCTAGCCCCAGCTGTATCCCTTCTGGCCACCCAGAACTGCCCAGTGCCCTGACCTCTGTGGAACAGCAGTCACACCAGGATTTTCTCCTGAGTGGGACAGAGAGGCAACCCTTGGGGGCCTGGACCCGACACAAATTCTGATTCTTCTACTAGCTCCAGGGAGAAAACATCCTGGGTTTATTTAACAGCATCTCAACAGCTGGGGAATGCCTCCTTTGACACAGCCAGCCAGCCTCTAAACGCAGAGACCCGCTGACGCTGACTGCAGAGGCAGACCAAGGCTCTCACCATGCCAACTTCTTTGAAGTTGGAAAAACTTCAAAGATACAGACAGTAAACTGCTGAGTGCCATCTGTGACCACTCAGCCCCGAGGAGAAGAGAAAGACATCATCCAAGTCTCCTCCGAGGACCTTCATCCTATCTGCTAGTCTCCATGGGTTACAGGATACAGAGAAATAGCCATGCTAGCTCAGGACTCCTCCTGCATTTCTAGACGAAGGAATCTGGACAAGCAATGTCCACTTTATAGATGAGAAAACCAAGGCTGGAAGGGATCCTAGGGTTCGTGGAGCCACAGAGCTATATGATACACAGTACTGTGTCAGTCATGTCTCCTAACTCATAATCCAAGTGCTCGCTCTGTGGCCCCAGCTCTTTCTTGCTCATTCCAGCCTTGATTAGAAAACCAGTGTATTTTACAACTGCCTCCCAAGTCTTTCCTCCTGCAGGGAAGAAAACAGTCCTCTCAGAGCGAGGCGATATTTGGACAATCTGGGGGCCTCCAGACTCCTCCGGAAGACTCGGCCTTCCCCTCCCAGGACCTAGCAGCTCTGCCAAAACAAGAGGAGAAAGCTTCCAACAAAAGTTTGTTTTCATGGAGATTTTATTTCCTTCACGGAGGCTCTCCCACCACAGAATTCTCTTTGTTGGCGCTTGCATTCAGAAGTCACCAGATACACAGCCCCTGACCCCGTGGCCCTTGGGGATCACTCGCCTTTATCTCTCCTCCCGGGCCCACAGGCTGCTCATTCCCCCACACAAAAGACCCTTTGAGCTGCTCTGCAGAGGAGGGCTTCCCAGAGTAGGCAGGAGCTTGAGTGCGGCCAGACCCTGCACATCAGTGTTGGGAGAAGACAGAAATAGACAGTGGAAGGGGTGGAGACGTAGGACTCTGTCCAGTGAAGTCATGGAGGGGGAGCCTGGCCACACTCTGAATTCTCTCCATCCAGGACTGTGTTCCCTGATAGTGGGGACACTATCTAGAGGTTTCAGGGAGAAGGAGTTGATCTCTGAGTCTATCCCCAAAGTGTGGCTCAACACGCAAGGAGGCAGGTTCAGCGTAGGTTAAAATCTTTGCCTTTTCCTCCCAGCCCTTTTCAGGATTGCTAGAGTCCACAGCACTGAGGTTTGGCTCTGGCAGCCCTCTGGTAAGTGAACTGAACAGAGAGAGCAACCGAACCCCTCTGGGTTCATCCCACCATCTGCTCAAACAAGGATAATACCATTTCCAGATTGGTGTGAAGGCGACACCAGACATGAAATAGCCAAGAAGATGCCAGGCATGTAGTGGGTGACCCATCCCCCCGCCTCTAGCCACTGTAAGGACTGTTTGGCGCTGTAGTACTACTCTCTATTCTACACAAACCATTTCAGGGGTTTTCTCCAGGGTGCACTCAGGTTGGATAATAGTCAGACATTAGAATTTTAGCTTTTCACACTTTGTGGGTGTTCGTATGTGTGTATTCATGTTTGCTTGTGTGCAGTTGTACACGCATGGGAGTGGGGAAGAGCATGTACTTGGCTCATACATGTCAAAACCAGAGTAAGTTTTCCACCAGACCAAATGCCTACATTTTAAGGATCTTCTATTTATTATTATTACCATTATTATTATTTATGGTGGTGATTTTTCCAAGCAGGAATTTTCTGTGTAGCCCTGGCTGTCCTGAACTCACTCTGTAGACCAAGCTGCCTCTGCCTCCCAAGCACTGGGATTAAAGGTGTGTGTGTGTCATCATGTCCGGCTCATAAGGATTTATTGTAACTTGTCCCAAAGAGACAGCACCATTCACAGTTTTCAAAGCTAATGTCTCATTTGTTCTACAAATGGTCTCACTCAAAGTTAGCAGATGAGGAAATCGAGAACCACAGATACGAGGTGGCTTCTCTCCAAAGTCACCAAACAGAAGAGCATGAGGCCAAGACTAGAGCCAGCTAGTCTAACATCTGCTGCAGGTGGGTACCCCATGCTGTCCTAAAAAGGACAGGGAAGGTGGTGAATGAGGCATCTTTGGGTTCAATACAAAGTCACAAAAGATGGTGGCATTTTTAATACAGAAAGTTACAGCCTCAATTTGAAAGATTGGACACTCGGGTAGCTCAGAAGGAGCAAAAGCAGGGACAACAGGGCAACTTTCCATGTGTTCGCAGCTAGACTATGAGTTCAGACATCACTGTCCCATCTCCTCTTTGACTTGAGAATCTGTGGAAGGGAGCCTTGTGCCCGGCTGATGCAAGAGGAGAGGCTGGAGGAGAAACAGAATCTACTGAAGTCTGATTTCTAGGCTAACATGAGCCAAGTCAAAGAAATCATTGAAGTCTACATCCTGTGTTCATGTGTGCCAAGTTATAAGTTTAGATCGTTAATTAGCCATCTACCTTCAAGATTTCCAGCACACCGGAACAGACGAAGATGGGGCAGAAACTGGGAAGGCCACTAAGTACAGAGCCTAATGAGAAAATCTTCAATTTGAAGAATCGCTCTGTGGCCATGATTCCTCTACACACATACACACACACACACACACACACACACACTGTTTATCATAGGCCATAGTTCCTACACACACACACACATACACACACACTGTCCATTGATCCAGGAATATACAAAGACAGTGATCTCCCTCCATCCTCCCACCCGTTCTTCAATGGGATCCCTAAAAGCATTAAGCTCTGATTGATCATCCAGAAATCCCTTCTGTGCTCCTGACCAATGTTGTCCTGCTAGGGTCAAGCCAGGCACAGGGCCAGCTAGCAGATAGGTGAGAAGCAAAACAACCCTAGGATGGCTCCTGAGGGTACATCTGCCCAGAAATACCAGAATCTCAAACCCATGACCAGCTCCAGAGAAAAGGCTCCCCTGGGCTTTCTGTTCCCAGTCTGGATGGGTCTCCTGCTCAGTCTTTGAAAAGGAGTGCTTTCAAAGGGGAGATGAGGAATTCCCCTGAGCCAGAGGAAGCTGAATCTGTATTGTGAAGTGATTTCAGTCTCCTCTTGCTTTCAAATGTACTTAATCAACATGAATAGGATCGCAAGGGCTGGAGCTCCTACAGGTAGGATGAACAGAGAAGAATAATGCTCATAAATCATTTAGCATGCAATCCAAACAGGGCTGTATTTTTTTCTTAAAGGAAAAGGTGATACCAATGAAACAGAACCATAAAGGAAATCAAATACACTGTGATTTGTCACCAGAAGTAGAGAGTGTCTCCAAGAAGGGCAGAGTAACTCATTTATGCCATTCCCATCTGCAGTCTGACCTCCAGAACTCCAGAGTGGATTCTAGCTTGACTTCCTCCTCCCCTTTCCACAAAGCTCAGATCAGCAGAGGAGTCAGCCCAGAGGAAGAACAGCTGATAGAAACTGCTGCATTCCCATCTACCCCTTCACCCCAGTCAGGGACTGGCTGTCTCCTGAGCTGCTGACTCCACAGGGCACTGGGAGATTCAGAAGGGACCACTACAGTTCTGTGACTATTTTATCCCAGGGCCCAGCTTTACACTGGCCTCTCAGAGAGGCCTTGCTGTACCCCCCACAGAATGATGTCACGCCAGCTACTTTCTGATACCTTAACCTTCTATGTGTTCCCACGAAAGCAGTTTTTACTACCTGACCTTATATGACGTGGATGTTTACTGTGCCTCCCCTGCCAGGACATAAGCTTCAAGGGGGCTGAATACTTGCGTCTTTTGTTGACCTTTCTATTTCCCGGACCGGAAACAGTGTTTGATACATAGCAGGCATCCAGAAAGTATTTGCTGAATGAATGAACAAATAAATAAAATGGCTCCTTCCCTTTCAATCAGGGAACATTCTCAATAGTAAAACCTGTCCACTTCAAAATAGGGAGATATAGTTAAGAGTTAGGTAGGGGGGCTGGAGAGGTGGCTCAGTGGTTAAGGGCATTGCCTGCTCTTCCAAAGGTCCTGAGTTCAATTCCCAGCAACCACATGGTGGCTCACAACCATCTGTAATGGGGTCTGGTGCCCTCTTCTGGCATGCAGACATACACATAGACAGAAAATTGTATACATAATAAATAAATAAATAAATATTTTTATTAAAAAAAAAAGAGTTAGGTAGGACTCAGTTGCTTGTCTCTGATTCAATAACTTTGACCCAGAGTCAACTTTTCCTGCTCACTTCTTCTTTCTTTTTAATGGCACCTCCCAATCTGGCAGCGTTGTCATGATGAAACTGAGTATCTCCTTCCCAGCCACTGGATGTCAGAAACTCACTGAGGTGAAGGATGAACACAAGTGGCCTCTTTCTCTGAGAAGTGCATGGCCCCAGAATTAGCTGCTGATGCTCCGGGAGAAGATCTGATGTGGGAATGACAAGCAAGGCTTTCCTGAAGTCAGCTGTCAGAGTGCCTGCTGCTGGATAAGGAGCATTCCTGATACAAATGGAGGAGAACTGGAGAGAGGAGGTGCAGGTCTGCTCAGGAATGCACTGTGGGTGCCAATTCACATGTCTTCAAGGTAGTCAGTGTGTGTGAGAGAGAGAAAGAGAGAGAGACAGAGACAGAGAGACACAGAGAGGAAAGACAGAGAGAGAGAGACACAGAGAGAGAAACCGGGGTGGGGGCGAGGAGGTGGTTGGGGCCCAAAGGAGCTGGCAGCATCTAAAGACTTTTCAATCCTCTAAAGAAGATAATGTCCACCAATATGTTGTCAAAAAGCCCTTAAACAAAGAAGGTAAGAAACCCAGAACCAAAACACCCCAAGAGTCAGTATCTTGTCACCCGGCGCATCCAGCCACACAAACAATGATGTATCACTCTGAAGAAACCAACCACCAAGAAAAATAAGGAGAAGGCTGCAGAATGTACTAAACTTTTGGCCAAGAGAATGAAGGAAGCCCAAGAAAAATGCCAGGAACAGATTGCCCAGAGATGTAAGGCTATCTTTGCTATGAACTTCTACTTCTGAGTCAGGTCAAAAACAAATTTAAGAGTAACAAATAAATGATCAGACCTTCAAAAACAATGCAAACAGACAACAACAACAAACAGAATGCCTATTGCCCCAGAACAAAGAAGAGAAAGAATGGGAAGAATCAGGAGAGCTAATGAACGGAGTCAGACACGCAGCCGCTGACAGACACTGTCCCCCACGTTCCATACCACGACCTTCTGGAGCTCATAGCATAATCCTTATTTTACAGGTAAGGAAACTGAGACTCATAAACACAAAGTGAGCTGTTCATACTAACACGCCCTGGAAATTACTAGGAATTTTGATTCAGGTCTGCAGATCCTAAAGCCACTTCCAAGCAACATGGTGCCCGCACACTCAAGTCTATCCTTTTACCTGAGTATCCAGGGGAAAATCTAGGCTGTGCTCAGGGACATTTCAGATTCTGAACTTTTCTAAGACAGCGATGGGAATGGTTAGGGTGATCAACTCATCCTGTTTTCCTGGGACTTTCTGGAATTTAATTTACCACTAAATTCTCCTGTCGTAGGAAATCCCTTCGTTCCAGGAAAGAGGGAGTAGTTGCTAGCCCTAGGTGGAATGGAGCCCCTGCTAGAGACTGAAAACTGTGTAAAGACCCCTAGGAGCCACACTCCTCATCTTCCTGAAGGTGACAATGTGACTGTGGCAGCATGCCATCTCTGAGATGTAGGTCTGAGCTCTCTCTGGTGCAGAGGAGTAGGGGCCTTAGGGGAGTTGCTGCCTCCCTGTGTCCTGACTGCAAACTTTGGCCTCAGAACAAGAACCGTGTGGGCTCCTTCCTTGAGGGCAAGATGACCTCTCCAAAGTAAGGAGGGCAGATTCCTGGAATTCCATCAATGTGGCTTTGGTTTTAGCAGATCACCTCCAACACAAAGGACTAAAATTCAAGACTGCCAGTAAGTTACTCAGAAGTAACTTCCATGGGGCTCTTGGGATGGACCCTCAAGGACCTCCAGATCAAAGGATTCAGAGAGAAGGGCTGCCTCTGTGGGCTTCTCCTTTTGTAATGGAAGCCACTCGTCCACTCCCTGGTCAGGGATGGGCAGAATGTTTAGCACATAGCTTCACTCTGTCTGTAGCTGTCCCCTCCCAGGTCCATTCCCTACTCCAGGTTTTCTCCTCCATCATTACAACACCTTGCTTCACCTTAAATAGACTCCCCTCTGACTATGAGTGCTACAGAGACAACAGATACACTGTTCCTCATCAGGGCCAGGGCTATCATAAAGTCAACCCCACCCCAAAACTTCACCTTAAATAGACTCCCCTCTGATTATGAGTGCTACAGAGACATATAGATACATTGTTCCTCACCAGGGCCAGGGCTACTATCATAAAGTCAACCCCAGCCCAGAACTTCAGTAGAAGCCAAACAGAGGTGAAAGAAGGATAAAGAAAGACACTAGGGTGAGTCCCGGTGGTCGCATGGGATGCAACTCCCTCCCACCTACAATCTTTCTACTTTCGAGGACTTAGGAGAGGGACCACTTTGCCTCTTTATCATTTTATTTTTTTAATATTTATTTATTTATTATGTATACAATATTCTGTCTGTGTGTATACCTGCAGGCCAGAAGAGGGCACCAGACCTCTTTACAGATGGTTGTGAGCCACCATGTGGTTGCTGGGAATTGAACTCAGGACCTTTGGAAGAGCATTTTTCATTTTAAAACAACAAAGACAACACCAACCTGTGTCTTTTGTCTAAAGCTGTAAGGACTCACAGCCCAACTGTCTTCTTCATCCTCCCATCCTTCCTTGCCCATCACTGTGTAGCATGCTGCTTGTAAACGCTCTTTGAATACATCAGCTGAGTGGGGTTGGTGTCCATTGGTTCTGTGCCATTTAACTTTCCCTGATCTTCCTCACTTCCTCAACATGCTGTACTTTTAACTTTTCTTCCCTTCTGCTTCTCAACACCAACGCTACTTGGGCTCTACCCCTCCAGCCTATAACACTAATCAACTCTGTGTGTGTGTGTGTGTGTGTGTGTGTGTGTGTCTGTGTCTGTGTCTGTGTCTGTGTATGTTCCTCCAGCCCATGGTGCTCATCAACTATGTGTGTGTGTCTGTGTTTCTGTGTGTTTCTCCAGCCTATGGCCCTCATCAACTGTGGTGTGTGTTTATGTCTGTATTCCTCTCGCCTATGGTACTCATCAACTATGAGTTGTATATCCCTCCGGCCTATGTTACTCATAGACTGTGCTGTGTGTGGGCTTTTTGTTGTTGTTGTTGTTGTTTCATGTGTGTGTGTGTTCCGTCCACCTATGGTCTCATCGTCTGCGTGTGTTTTTTGTTGCTGTTGTTGTTGGTTTTGTGTGTGTGTGTGTGTTCAGCATTTTACCTAAGTTACCTGCCTTGATCTATAGCACACAGTCTCTCAAGACCACAGGGATTACAGTGAAGTATAAGTAACATTAACTCAGAAGGCAGAACCTTACTTGTGACACCCCTTGACCTTCTTTTTCTTTATCTGTGAAGCATATGCCATAGTCCCTGCCTGGACTCTTAACTAATTAGATTAGAGACTAGGCTTAAAGCACTTGTAAATGATAAGATGGACGTATAGACCTACTTAATTTAAAAAAAATCATTTCTTATTCCTTTATATTTAGAGTCCTCTCGCTGCCTATCTTCTCTTTCACAAATAAACGAAAGGGTGACCTGTGCTCACAGCTCCACTTCCTCTCAACTCTTTCTGTCCTGACTGCCTGACAGTTGGCTGATGATCCATCACTCCAGTGATTTGGAGAGTGGAATCTCCAGGGAAGGGGAGCCCACCAAAACAGCATTTCTTTTTCTTTCTTTTAGTTTTTTGAGACAGGGTTTCTCTGTAGCTTTGGAGCCTGACCTGGAACTAGCTCTTGTAGACCAGGCTGGCCTCGAACTCAGAGAGATCCGCCTGCTTCTGCCTCCCAAATGCTGGGATTAAAGGCGTGTGCCACCACCGCCCAGCCCCAAACAGCATTTCTTGATGTAAACAGACAAATGAGGAGTCACCTGTTCAAGTGGAATTGATTCTAAAGTGGCAGGTCTGAGTGAAGCAGAAATCTTGAATTCTTAGCAGGCTCCACAGAAAGTCAGAGGTCAGCCTCAGGTGTCTGTCCTTGCCTCCCACCTTCTCTGAGACAGCCTTTCTTATTCACTACTGTTTCTCCAGGCTAGCTAGTCCTTGTGCTTCTGAGGCATCTCCTACCCCCACACCCTCGCCTCCCATCTCACAGTAGGACAGTGGGATTACAGATGAAGGTTTCCACATCCAACTTCACGTAGGTTCTGGGGATCTGGATCAGTGATTTTTCAGAGCTATGATGAAATATCATGACCAAAGGTAACTTATTTTGGCTAATGGTTCAGAGGGATGGTGAGAGGGGTATGGCAGCAAGAAGCCAGGGAAGGAAGCTGAGAGATCACATTTCAACAGCAAACACAAAGCAGAGGCTATGAACTCTCCGAGTGTACCCCAGCAATGAATTTCTTCCAGCAAGGCTATCCCTCCTAAACCATCATAGAACCCAAGCTTGGGTTTTTATACTTATAGCTCCCAGGCTCTGAGACTCTGCCTTGTTCATTTCTGTACTTTTGGAGTACTGTGGTCTGTCTGGAACATAGTAGGTAGTCCATAAACCTGTGCCGGGCTAATCTGGACTCCGCCCACCCCTGCCAAGCCCTGCCCTTCCCCCCAGTCATGTGATATCACCCCAGTGTACAGCATCTTTCTTTCTGGAATTCCCTCAACACATGGAATCTGTGGCACTATTCATTTAGTAATTAATTAATTTTGTTCCTCTGTGTGACATCTCCTGCATTATAATCTTCATTATTATTTAACTTTATATCATTAATTTTCACAAACTGCTCCCCCAATTAGAGGACAAAGCCGTCACAGATACAAGTTTGGGGCTAGGGTTCAACTGTATTTTATCTTTCTTAAGTGTCTCAAACATATTGAGTACCTAATAAATTTGTGATGATTTAATTGCAGATAATAAGGGGAGGCCAGCATTGAGTGGTGGCCCATATGTCAGGGAAAACCATGGGCTGAGAAAGGAGGTGAGAGTCCCAGATTTAAAGCAGGGCCTGCTTAGAGACGTTAAAAGTACATGAGGATCAGAGAGGCATAGCTCAGTCTGCAAAGCTCCACTCTCCCTCCCCAAGCAAGAGTCATGATCACTTAGGGGTGATTTATTACTTATATGTAATAAAATACAGGGTTGCAATTTTAGGTTCAGAAACAGGAGTCACAGTGTATAACAGAATGACTAAGCCAATAATCTCTCTCTCTCTCTCTCTCTCTCTCTCTCTCTCTCTCTCTCTCTCTCTCTCTCTCATTAAGAAGCCACCTGCCTAGCCTTCCTAACACTGAAGACCAGGTACACAAAGATAACAGTGGAGGGGGGAATGTGTGCTCGGAAGCTGGTTCAGATCAGGCATCCAGGGACACCCCTTCCAGACTTCTCCGAGACGGACCACATGCCCTAAAAACAAACAAGCATCCTTGCTAAGAGCCGACAGTGTTTACCAAATACAGCATGAATATAAACATAAATGGTAACTCCAGCCATGGTGGCTATCCTGTCTGGTATTTATGTCAGCTTGGCACAAGTTAGAGTCATCTGAGAAGAGGGAACTACAAATGAGAAAATGCTTCCAGAAGGCTGTAGGCAAGTCTGTGGGGCATTTTCTTAATTAGTGATTGATGAGAGAGGGCCCAGCCCATTGTGCCTAAGGCCATCTCTGGGCTGATAGTCCTGATTCCTGTAAGAAAGCAGGCTGAACAAGCCATATGGGACAAGCCAGTAAGCAGCACTCCTCCATGGCTTCTGCTCTAGCTCCAACCTTCAGGTTCGGGTCCTTTTTAAATTTCCATTCTGACTGCCTTCAGTGATGAACTGTGATATGATATTAGCAAAATAAACCCTCCCCCCCCCTGTCTGTCTTTGGATTTTTCGAGAAAGGGTTTCTCCGTAGCTTTTGGTTCCTGTCCTGGAACTAGCTCTTGTAGACCAGGCTGGCCTCGAACTCACAGAGATCCACCTGCCTCTGCCTCCCTAGTGCTGGGATTAAAGGCATGCGCCACCACCGCCCAGCAAACCCTCTCCTCTCCAACTTACTTTTGGTCATGGTCTTTCAGCACAACTAGAAAAACCCTAAGACAATGGCGAACACCTGTAATTCCAACAATTGTGCAGCAAGGGCAAGTAAGTCACATATTTGAGTCCAGTCTGGACTACATAATCAAGGGCTTGGGCCAGTGAGATGTATCAGCAGATTATAAAGGCACTTGCTACTAAGTCTGAGGACCTGAGGTTGATTCCTGGTAACCACATTGTGGAAGGAAAGAGCCGACCCCTATATATTGCCCTCTGACCTTCACATATGTACGACAGCATGCAAGTGCTCACATATATAAACACATACAAACACACAAATAAATTAATGTATTTTAAAGGGCATGGGCTAAGGATATTGCTCAGTGGTAGAGCACATGTCCTAGGCCTAGCACGATTAAATAAAAAAAAAATCAAGAACTCAGACTTCAAAACATTCACAACTGAAATAGGTATTGGTATCATTTCAGTGACTAAGTGAGCAACATGTAACTAAAAGACTGTACATGACACTATGTTGCATTTGGGAGATAGGAAAGCACAAAGGACCAGCACCTACCATCCAAGGATTATATATATATATGCAAGGCACATTGGAGGATTCAGTGTGACCCTTAGTCCAGCAGCATCTGTACAACCTGGAGCCAGGATTTCTGTCCCACTCAGACTTGCCACTTTAGAATCCATCACATTTTAACAGGTGACTCATGTATGTCAACACCAAGAAACACCGCTTTAATGGGTTCCTTTTCCCTGAAGATCTAGCTCTCCAAAACAAACCCATGCCTAACCCTTGGCCAGCATGCCACAAGTCACACTTCCCCTTTTCTGAAAAAACTGGCCCTTGTCCTTATCCCTGGGATCCTTCCCAACTCGTGTGTCTAGGATTCAAGAGACTCTGAAGAGAAAAATTAATTCTCTTCTGTCTGACGTCCCCCCTCCCCCCACCTTGCTCTCTCTATGGGCCTCTGGGAAAAACAATACCCGGAGCTCTAAACAAAAGAAAGCATGGTTTTTTCCCAGAGCCTATGACTCCCCATCTCTGCCCCTAGCACCCTGGGGAGAAGGAAATACTAAAATGTTCAAGGGAAGCACTGGTTTGGGCAAATGCAACTTGGTTAGAAAAGGGTTAACTCAAGATCACTCTGGAGAAGACACAAATTCTGCAGTCCGAGAGTTTTATTCATTGTTTCTGGAGACTGGGTACCTGTGGGTGGATATGTCTGACTTAGCCACACACAGCACTGCTTGCTTCTGCCTCCCAAGCACTGGGATTACCAGCACAACCCTAAACTTGCTCCCAAGGACCCCTGGAGGGAAGGGAAGGGCATGGAGGTTATGGTTTAAAAAACACGGGCCTTTCTCAATGCCTGAGAAAGTGTGTCCCCAAGGAAGATGAGTAAAAGCTGAGAGTACCCATGTAGTTCTGACAGCATATCCTACAAGCTCTGCCCATTGCCTGGCCTCTGGGGTCCTCCCATTACCCAGCAGTTGACCTGATACTCTGACAAAAGACCTAGAACCTAGACGATAGAGGTGAGGCTCAAGGCCCAGGCCCTCCACCTCTATCAGGGTCTGGGGATTTTCTGGGTAGTATATTCCGGAGGCTGGAGTCATGGTTACCAGATACCAGAACATTCCAACTCAGACTTAAAATGAAGAGCACAGAAGGAAAATTTTACCACAGTGAAATTCCATTACGAGGGTCATATATTTACAGACGGCAAATATTTTACCTCATAATAAAAGAGATTTTTTTAACTCCCCAAACACCTGGCTGCTGAGGGTGAGGAGGGGGCAGGAGCATGAGAAATGAATTCACCCATTTCCAAAAAGAGTTTCTAAAAAAAAAAAAAAATCAATGTTTTAAAACATTTTCTATTTAAATAGTATCATCAAGGGAAGCTTTCTCGAAGATCTCCATGGAAATGGAAGTGGGCATGAGTGTGTCTGCCCTAGAGGGCTTGTGGCCCCCCTCACGAACTTGCCCTCCCCAGATCCCTCAGAGGGCTCTCATTTCTCCTGTATCCTGCCTTCTGGACAGAGCAAGGTTACAGATAGCCATAGTGTCCCCTGGAGGTGGCTGAGCATGCTCTCCTCTAGCTAGCTCCAGGGAATGTGGGTGGGGAAGGTCGACTCTGGGGTACAGTTTGTACTTCTTCCTAGACGGTTCACCGGCAGATGGCTGTGGCCTCTTGGGTGATGGCCATGCCCTCTTCCATGTGGCAGTGAAAGTACCCCTTCCAAGGAGATTACAGGAGGTGCAGGCTCAGAGGCAAAAGAGAAAGAGTGGAGTGGGGTCCAGAGGCTAGCAGTCACCTTGCTACACTGCCAGCATCTACTACTTCCCCAGGACCCACAAATATCACACGTAATGCCCCTTGAGGGAGTGGAGGGGGCGGGCAAGAAGGGTCACAGCTGCAGCTTGGCCAGCCCCAGCCTCCAGCACATCCAGAGTGAGATGGGAGGGAGCCCTCATGGGGTCGCCATTCAGACTCTGTCTTTTGGGGGGAAAAAAGCCAAAGAAAAACATGTATTTATAACATGAACTTCCCTCCCCTCCTTTCCCTCAGCTAACTGATTAATTAAATGAATACAAAGGCCGTCTTGTTGGGAGCCCCAGCCCCATGGACCCTCTGTGTTTTCTTTAAGCTGGCCTAGCAAACAGGAAACAAAAGGCTTAATTCTGTCTGGTTTCATGAAGGAGGCTGTATGTCACAGCCAGAGGCTGGGGCTCTGCCAGACCCCGCAGAGCTGCCACAAGGCAGCGCGAGACCCCCAGCCCCCAGCCGAGCCCACCACCTCCCAAACACACGGCCTTCCCTGACCCTTGGCTCAAAGTAATCTGGGCTGCCTCTCGGGGAAATGCCTACACAGCAGGAGGAACGGAGAGGAAGTGGGCAGTGTCCAAGAGGAGGCTCTGGAAGAAAAGCTGCGAGGAAGTGAGATGCAAGAATTTGGTCCCCATGGCCATTTCCAGCAGGAGACTGGGAAGGGGCTAAGTGTAAAGGATTGCTGATGGCGTAGGATAAACAGCACTCGTTTTTTCTAGCTGAGATATGACATCCTGGAATCTGTCAGATGGGCCTCTCAGTCTGGTAGCTACACAAGTAACATAAGCCCACATCACAGGTGGAGGCTACAGCCCCGGGCGTGGGGGATGAGGTGAAAAGGCATCAAGGAGTCTTCCCACACCATCTCTGCAGCCCCTCCCCCTTTCTTCTCTTCATCCCCCCCCCTTTCTCTCTTTCCAGCTTTGCTGTCTTTTCTGTAGCCCTTCCATATCTTCTTGGAATTCCCAGTATGCTCTAGGTGGGGGATTGCTCCCCGCCCCCCATCTCCAGCAATCGGAGAAGGATTTCGGCTTCACTCAGTGTAGCCCGAGAAGGGCACAGAGTCTCAGAGCTCCTCTGGCCAACGGCTCTGAGTGGCAGTAGCACCGGTGCTTCATTTGAGTGTTCCGAGTTTACCTTTCCAGCCCCAAACAGAACCCCACTTCCTCCCCTAGGGTATCTGGCCAGAATCAAGTGGAAGTCTGTGTTTATCTTCAGTCTGAGCCCACGGATCAGAAAGGTTTCGTGGAAACCAGGATCCCAGACATCAGTGAGATCAGGTGAGGAATGACGTCAGGAGAAGGCGATCCCTTCTCTAAAGACAGTAAATCGGGATTATTAAGGCAGCCTAGTCAATCTCTGTTGTGGTTTGGGTGTAAGACAGCCCAGGTTCCCAGCTGATGGTTCTGTAGAACCTTTGGGATACAGGACCTGATGGAAGGATGTGGGCCAGTAGAGGTGGCCCTCTAAAGACTACAGCCCACCCCCATCCCCAGAACAACTCTTGTCTTCCTGATCCATCAAGACATAGAGATGGCACAGGGCAAGTCCTACTGCTACAAACTGAATGGCTCCTGCCTCTATTCCTGCCCTGCCATGATTCCTGTATCTCCTTCCAAGTCGTTCCTGTCAGGCGTTGTGTCAAAGTAACAAGAGAAAGTAGTGGGCCTGATCTTCCTACTTCAAGGGCTCTCACAGGGTTCACTCGACAAATCTCTCCTGAGCCCATGGAGGGACAAAGTAGTCCTCCCTGCTCTACAGAGATGCTCCTGTCTCGCGAGAGCTTACACATTTTAGAGGAAGGTCTCCCTGTGGAAGAGGGGCAAAAAGAGTCAGCAAACATGTGCCCAGCCTGAACCAGTCCATTGCTCCCCTGTCCCTTTTCAACGGAACTGGCTGTGTAGTGATGCTCGGGCAGGCACCTCCTGAAGGATGCCTAATGAGCAAACTAGACATTAGACTCCAAATCACACTAATACATGTGACGACAAACCATGATGGCCTCAATGAAGACATGGGGCATGAAAGACGTTCTGGTCTGAGTCTAGAAAAGAGGTGAGGACAACAGAGGAAGCTTGGTAGATGGTGGAAGGAGAGGCATGGGCTAAGGGAGTGGCTCCATCATGGAGAGGTGTCAGGTCGAGACTCCAGTTGACAGAATTTACACCTGAGGTCAGTGGACATGAGGGGAGGAGTCCAAGGCAAAGACGATGCCCAGGCGTTTGAGCCTAACAGCCAGGGACATGTGGGGAGACGAGGCAGAGGGCTGGGGCACGGGAAGGAGGACAAGTTGGCCTGATCCTCTCCATTCCTTCTCTCATCTCTTTGTTTTATGTCTTCATATAGCTAATGCCTATGATAGTGAAGAACGAAACGCCTCTGCCCTTTGGCCCAGTTGCCTTCAGAAGACAAAAGGCCAGGAGCCAGGTCTGATGAGGTTCCTGTGACAATACAAGGGGCTCTCCCCACATACAGCATCTTATGTCACTAAGAAGCATCTTATGTCACTGTTCTATAGAGGGGTGATCACAGCAAGGGTAATGAAACTGGGTCTCTAGGTCAGGTTTGCTTATCACAAGTTAGTCCACAAGTAGATGCTACTTCTGTTCTTCCAGACCATAAGAGCCAGGAGAGACCCATGAAATCTTTTTTTTATTACTATTTTTATTTTATTATTTTGTCTCTATTTTGCCTGCCTGTATGTCTACGGACCACATTCATGCCAAGTGCCTGCAGAGTCCAAAGGAGGGCATTGGATCCCCTGTAACTAGAGTTATAGACACTTGTAGACGGCCATGTGGGTGCTGGGAATTGAACCCTGGTCCTTTGGAAGAGCAGCCAGCACTCTTAACCCCTAAGCCATCTATCTCTTCAGCCCCAAGCCAGTGAAATTTGAAACAGACCATGAGCACCAAATTGCTGTGCAGAAAGAAATAAAAGAAGCATGCTTGTGGAGTCCTTTTTTTTCCTTTCCTCTTTCCATTTTGTTTTCCTTTTCTTTCCTCTCCCCACCGTGTCTCTCAAAGGTGCAGAAAGTCAAACTCGGGCTTCCATACTTCCTTTCTACAAACTCTACCAGTGGCTGGATTTTCAACCTGACACATTGCTTTCTTTTGCAATCGCTGATTTGATGTCTTCATTTAATTGCACAGTAAATTTAATTTGTACTGACTGAGTTTGAGGGGTGGGGCTGGCAGGGACAGTTAGACAAGGGTAAGAGTGAAAACGAGGAACTTTCTGCAAACAAAGTCTGTGGCAACCTATATCCCACCCTGCCGGGAGTTCTCCAGCCTCTTTAGAACAATCTGGAAGCTGTTCAGACTGTTTTAGACACGTTCCATCAGTCCCTTGGAAGGGTCAGAGGAACCAGGCTGAGCAGGGGAGCAGAAATACACATCAAGTTATCGCCTGAGATTTGGCTGAGGGTATGGGGCCACTCAGGGCAAGAAGAAAAGAAAGAGAAAAAAAGGATGAAGAGGAAAAAGAGATGTAAGAAGAAAAAAGGGGCGGGCAAGCCTTAGCTGAGGTGGCCCACATCTGTGTGAAGGGCAGGTACAGTGAAGAGAAGAGATGACCTACCCTGAGGTTACCACGACCCAATTCCAGGAGTCCCATGAGATCTGAAAATAGACAGCTACGATCCAAAACCAAGGGATGTGCACCAGTTCCTATTGACACTGAGCTGACCCTTGTTGTTACCCTGACAAAGCCATAGCCAATGTCTCTTTTGCTCCCTGCTTGGTCAGGGGTGCAATGTGAAGCAGAATGATGTTACCAACATGCCACACTCCCGGCCTCATCATAGAGATTTGACGCCGGCTGTCTCCAAGGACTCCACGGAAGACAAGGGTAGAACTTGCCTCCCAGGTCGCTCTGAATGTCCAGTAAAATGGGGGTTCAGGAAGAGAGATCTGGAGGCTTAACCCTTGGCTTGGAGGAGCTGGTAGGAAGGTTCTGTGATGCTGTGAGTAGTCAGGGGGAATAGAGACTGTCCCTGGGCTTGCTGCTCACCCACCGATACAGCCTGGGCAATCATTAAGTGAATCAGAAGGTCACTGTGTCTATAATTAATTGAGAGATGTCAGCTCCTTTCCATCTGTGATGCAATGAGCGACACAAGGACCAAAGCATTCCCAAGCACTATCAGTCGGCTATTTCAAGCACCCACTTCCCTTGGTAAGGAAGGTCTTCGAGACGAGGACCTTCAGCGCATCACTTGCTGCAGCAGGCAGACATCCACTGAATGTGTGAAACACGGCTAGTGAGACTGAGAAGCTGCATTTTTAATGTTAGTTCGTTTGACTCCATTTAAATTTGTATTTAAGTAGCCACAGAGCTCTCAGGGAGGGCAAAATCAAATAATCTCAGGGACATACCTTCTTCATACCTCCATATCAAGAGCTAATACAGAAGCCCTTTTCTCAAAGTCATGGTTGGGGGAGGGGCACTCTCTGCTAAGTAGGAGAGGTGCCTCTTTACCCTCATCAGTGAGCAGGGCTACTCCATTCCCAGCATGTAGTCTTACAGGTGAGCTCCAGTTCTGTGCATCTGGGGCTTTGGGAGTTCTTGGATCCTGTGCCTCTTTTTGTTGTACTGATGAGAGGAAATTTAGACCCAGAGACACGAGGCCGATATGCCCAAGGTCACGGGGAAAATATGTAAGTGGTTTGACCCAGACAAGACTTTACTGACTCAGATCCTCCTCCCGCCTGTGGCCACTGATCGGGAACCTGCCTCTGAATACCAATCCCTGATAGCTACTCTCCCACCCTCATTCCCGATGAAAGAAAGCCTGGTTAGAAATGCACACTGACCTCTCAGGAAGTTTCTTGGGAGATTCTTTCCTACCACTCGGGGTCTGGTACCTTGTCCACAGAAAAGGACCTCCTGCCTTAGTAAACTCTCAGAGTACAGTCCTTGGGCAAGAAGCAACCCAACGCATGGACCAACCCCGAGCACATAGTGTTCTGCAGACTGAATGGCTGATAAAATTCTCAGCTGGTTGTGGGACACACACAGGGATACACAGGCTCAGAGAAATGGGCCTCCTCTTGGTTGAGAGTCTGGAGGAAGCTGTGGCCAGTACGTGCCAGCATGTGCTCTATGGGACAGTCATCCTTTTGAGGATTCCACCCACACCCAGGGATCAAGCTGAGGCTCGGTAAAACATGGGCTCTTCAGTTTCCCCCACAGAGCTAGTGCCCTGCCCAAGTAGCAGTGGGGCCTATAGAACAGCGGTTTTCAACCTATAGGTCACAATCCTTTTGGAGGTCACAGGGGTCGCCTAAAACACAGATATTAAGATTCATAAGAGTAGCAAAATTACAGTTAAGAAGTATCAATGGAAATAATTTTATGGTTGGGGGGTCACCACCACATGAGGAACTAAAGGGGCACAGCATCAGGAAAGTTTAGAGCCACTGGGTGAGAAGCTTGCGAGCCAGGACAGAGGCCCTAATCCTGGCATTCTGAACCTGAAGCCCTATATCTTAGGAATTCTCAAGATGATGCTCCCAACTGGAGCATCTTCAACCATTAGTACCTGCATGTCAAATTCCCTGGAGAGAATTTTATCAGACTGTCAACGAGGCCATGACCCAAACATATTAAGAACCGTGATACTAAGAATAAGTTCTGGAGTTTGGAAAGAGTACCAAACTTCACTTGCTACCACCAGGAATCTTTCGCTGGGTATTTCTCTGTTGTAAAAATGAGGCTCTTGCCTACAAGCACGTGCCTTCGTTGGTATGACTAATGTGTCGACCCACCAAAGCATCAGGCTGGAAGTCCCACTCTAAACTAGACTTCTAGTACCTGGCCAGTCTCTGGGTTCTAGTGGTTCTCCAGGAGAACTCTGGAGCCTTTTTCCCTTTGCAGTCTCCTTACCCTAGCCCAGGTCTCACCACCCAAGGCGGTTAGAGTGTCTGCCTATGGTGGTTAATGTTAATCACCAATTTGACAAAAGCTAGTTTCACCTGGGAGAAACTAGTTTCCTACTGTGGAGGAGTCTCTCAGTCACACTGATTGAGGTGAGGGAACTCACCCATTGAGAGTGATGCTGTTCCCTGGGAAGAGGAACCTGGATGGATGGAAGGGTAAAATGAGTTTTAGAATACTGCGTTCATTGTTCTCTTCTTCTGTCAACTGAACCTAACCTGTGGTTTCACCTTCTTGACGACTTGACTTCCCTGTGACTAGAACTGTAAACCAAATAAGCTCTTTCTCCCTTCTGTGGCTTTTGTCACAGCAACAAGACAAGTAACTGAGAGTGTCTCACAAAGCTGCTGTGACGGAGACGGAGACGCGATCCTGTTGCCAGGTAGAGAAGCGGGAGCTTTCGGAGGTAAACGGGTTGTGAGTAAACGAACTAACGCTGTTTCCCAGGAGGGGCCTCCTGATGAAGGATGAGTTCTGCTCCCTTCTCACGCTTCTGGGGATGTCACCTCGCCTTCTGCCAGAGGATGACACAAGAAGACCCTTGGCCTTGGACTCGCCTGCCTCTGGAAGTAAAAAAAAATAGATCTCTATTCTTTAGAGGGTTCTCTGTCTTGGGGAACACAACAGGATGTATTGGGAAACCTCTCCCTTCACTGCCAAGTCCTTTCTCTTCTTCCTGCCTCCCAAGCACAAATCATCTTCATCTTTAAAAAAAAAATCTTAATTTCATAATCTCACTCACTTGCCTAAGACACTGTGAATTAGAGGTAGGCGAGAGAACGAGGAGACAGAGCGCCATGGAAAGGGGGACGGTACCCTAGAGCTGATCAGCACGGGTTCAAGTTTGGGCTCTGCCATTTCCTGGCTGTGTGCCACTGGGAATGCTCTTCAGTCTCTCTGAACATCCTTTTCCATTGCAATGTGAATTTAGGCGAGGTAAAATGAGAACAGTCTCCAGTGTGGTTGGTGATTAAGTGCTCCTGTTGGAACCCAAACTCACTGGCTGCTCATCCCGTCTTCCCGCATTACTAGCTGTGTGATGTTGGACAAGTTCCTTAACTTCTCCATGCCGCGGCTTTATCACTTACCAGAGTGTGGTGAGGATGGGATTCATGGAAGGAACTCAGAACAGCGCTTGGCATACACAGTGCTGAAGCCATACTAGTGATTATGACGAGGAGGGTTTGTGGTGAGAATTTAATTACCTGGAGCATACGCTGCACCTCGGCAGCTGGCTAGCATGTCGTAGATGCTCAATAAATGACAACATCTTTCCCTTTACTAGAAATGCATCGAATGAGTCAACCTTAAACTCCTAGAGTTTCGCATTAGTGGCAAAATATCCAAGTGGGAGCATTCCAACTCAAGCAGTTAAAAAAAAAAAAAAGAGGCGATGAGGCCTCAGAGATATTGAAGCAAGACTGGGATTGGGGTCCTCCACGCTGGGGGGCACACCAAAACCCCAGGAGGAGCTGAATGCCCCCTACTATCAGCCAGAGTAATAACAGACTGCGCTCACGGGACCAGAGCCCCTGTCAAAGATGCTGTTGTGTAATGAAGACCCTCATGCACGAACAGGGTCGGAACTGAGAGCTATGAGCCTCCCGGCCTATGACTCCCCCATAACCCAGCAAGCACTGAGACTCTCAGGAAACCCAGTGACGGAGACCCGGTGATTTCCAGGTGGGAGGCATCTACGAAGACCAAGAGAGAATTATTGCTCTCCAGAAGGGGCGGGGATTGGAACTGGCTGGGGTGGAGACTGGCTATTAATGAACTCTCATCAAAAGAACAGAAATCTCGGGATGCGAAGGACCCTGGTGGAAAAGCAGGAGTCATGAGTAGAGTTCCGACTCCAGCCTGTGTTACACAAGAGCTCCAGGCTCAGGGCTCACCAGAGACTAGGGAGGCGGGGCTCATGCAAAGGCATGAGATTTGACTTTGGAAAGCCCTGAGACATCACATTGCTCTTGGCTGTTCTCCTTCCTAGGGGGCCCTGCCAGCAGTTGAGAGCTTAGAATAGCTTCCAGCCAGCCCTTGGATATTGCCCTAGCTTATGAAAGACCTTTACAGTCATTAGCATATTGGAAACTCAGAGTATCCTGGTGAGAAACTTATAGCCCGACCCCTATGCTGTGAATCGGAGAAACGGAGGCTTTGAGGGGTTCTGTGGCTTGTCGGAGGGGGCACATGTAGAATGTTCTCCATGTGGGCTCCCAGATCTGAACTTCTGCTTTATGCCATAGGCCTCCTCCACTCATCCTCCGCCCAAATCCCCCATCCCACCCCGCTGCCTCTCATGAAGGCCCTTCTTTTTCAGACTGGGCTGGTTAGTTTTCATCAAGTTGACACTAACTAGAGAGACCTGGGAAGAAAGAGCCTCCGTTGAGGAAGTGCCTCCATCAGACTGGCCTGTGGACAAGTTTCTGGGACATTTTCTTGACTCGTTATTGACGTGGGAGGATCCAGTCCACTGAGAGCAGCACCACTCCCGGACAGGTGGTCCTGGGTTGTTTTAAAGGCAAGGTGAGCGAGCCATGGAAGGCAAGCCAATAAGCTGCATCCTTCCCTAGTTCTGCTTCAGTTCCTGGCCTCCAGGTTCCTGCCCTGGCTTCCCTTTCTGATGCACCGTAATTACACGATGAAACAAACATCCTTGAGTTGCTTTTGGTCAAGGTGTTTATCAGAACAACAAACAGCAAACTGGGCCATCGGGTAAAGACCCCAGGACTTGGTTCACACAGCTCCTAGGCCCACATCCTTCTTTACACTGGGGCTTCCTCCCTGGGCTTCAGTGGTAGAGATATGCTGGGAGGGAATCCAGGTTGTAGCCACAGGACAAAGCTGCTGAGTCTCTTATAATAAGAAGAGCTGGTGGTCTATTATGCACACATTTGTGAGTTATAAGCATTACACACAGAGAAGGAGGCACATAAATTAAAGTGGCCAACTTGTATGCACACATGCACGCTGGCACGGACAGAAGGCTGGCTTTAAATGGAAAAAATTAGCAGCTTGAAACAGTAAAAATCCTCAACTTTGCCTCAGAAAGATGCAGGGCCAACTTCACAAGAGTTTTATGTGGCCCATAAATTAGGGCTGAGAAAGGGCCTCTGCAGCATTCCTCAGCGAGACAGGGGCTCTCTGCCTGCAGATATGCCGTGTGGCAGCATTACAAATGTCCCAAGCAGTTTACATACAACGGCACAGCGTGAGTTTGCTGGGGGATATTGGAGCTGGTAATTGCTATTCTAAAACTGGCCTTGTAAGCTTGAAGAAATGTTTTTGGGGGGGGGGAGCCAATTTAAGAGCTTTATAAAGCCATAAATGCCTTCTGAACAGACCAAACGTAATCTATCTAGAGAGACAGGCCATCGCTCAAACCCAATGGCAGACCCCACAATGCTGCATAGCAGAGTAAAAATGCCCTAACGGGCCAGTGGTTCACCTGCGTGGAGGTAGGAAGCTGGCCCACAGGGCTTGGGACTGTCATCAGGTGACCCGAGGCAATCTGTCCCTCATAGCCCCTGGTCCAATGACAGTTCACAGTGAATTCTCTGCCAGCACCTGCTCTTCTGTCCCCTAAGCAAGCGAGACCACACCTCATCAAACTAGCTGGCTGTGGCCTCCTTAGTCCTTCTCAGTGTCCTTTTGCCTCCCTTGACTTTTGGAGATAAAGAGACTGAAGACTCAGAAAATAAGGCAGGGAGTCCCTCGGTTGGCCTCAGGCCCCTGTCTAGAAAATGGGCCAACGTTTGCCTTCCAAGGCTATGGTGAGGCTTGAGTAAGAACCCACATGTGAAGCACCTGCCACTTGCACTCAGTAAAAGGAGCTTGTATTCTTTTATTGTTGTTATTACTTGGAAGGAACAAAGTACCCTAAGCTCACTCGGGTGAGCCTCCACTTTCCCCAGACCTGACTCCTGCCAGGATCCCCAGCATCAGAGTAAAACATCATTTATGTCCCCCCAAACCCCCACCCTCCAACAGCACACTAGATGGACACAAGCCCAGCTTTTCCTGGGAAATGATCCCAGTGCCTGTTTCCCTGACTGAGCTGGTCCTTATCTCCCCAAGGTACCATCAGACACATATTTCAGCCACTGTACCCACAACTGAGCACACAGCCCTGCCTCCCCGCACCACGATGCCAGGACCTGAGTCCTCAGCCAACCCCATCCTTACTGAGAGCCTCTTCATGTCAGTGAGATGTGTGAATTTCTCCAGGTTCCTGATAGAAAAATCCAGACTCAGACAGATTGGTCGGCCACAATCTGCCCTCACCCGCCCCCACCTCAGGGTCCCCCTGGGTCTCCTCACAGCGCCCTCCAGTGCCACCGTAATCCTGCTCTCTTTTCCGATGTCAATATTTCATAACAGAAAACAAAAGCCATATAATGCGCAATTACCCCCTCTCCATTGTGTTTTAACAGCTCTGTCGACAGCGCAGGGCACCACACAGGAGCAGTAGAAAGGGATTCCAGATCAAGCTTCCCGTGAAATGTGGTTTGGGTTAGATGTATTTTTGTAGTTTCTGCAACACCTTATTAAAGTTGAAAGCTATATATAACAGCGTTACCGGTGACGCTTTTCAATGCCGTGGGGTTGGGTTTCCGTGCTGTCCAAAGCACATGTGACCGGCTGCCTGAAAACAGGCATTCCCACGCCCTCTCCTGGGCCTCCTGAGTGGCCCACCAGCACCCCACTCACCCCCCACACCCATCCACCACAACTTCTGCACCAGAGCCTACAGAGGTGAGTCTTGCATCTCTGGCATCAAGTACTCCAGACACAAATCCTGACACTCTCTTCCTTACCCTGTTCCTCCCCTACAACTCTCTCGCCTTTTAAATTTTCAAATCGCTTATTTTGTTTTTATTTTGAAATTAGCATACAAAATAACGGGTTTAGTTATGGTATCGTCACACAAGCATGTCTTGTACTTTGCTCTTATTCACTTCCGTTACCTTCTTTAGTGAACCTTCGGCCCTCCACTAATTCCCTTCCCCTAAAATAATCCCCCTTCTATCTTCATGTCCCACACATACACGATGTGTTTGTGTTGTGTGTATGTGCATATGTATGTATGTATGTATGTATGTATGTATGTATGTATGTGTGTGTGTGTTTAAACTCTAGACAATAGGGATTATCTTGTATTCATTGCTACTATCCCCTAAATTCTACCCAACATGTTTCTAGCATTTGGATTTTGCTGATACCATACTCCACCCCTGGTTTGCTCACTTTTCTTTTCCTCTACTTTCTAAATTCCTACTCATCCTTAAATTCAAAAACCAAAATGAACACAGACCTTGGTGACCAGAAAGTACTCTGACCTGGTCAAAAATCTGCATCTGAAGCCTGGCCCTCCCGTTCGAGTTAGCTAGACCTCTGCGCGATTCCCTTGACTTTTCTTTCTTTCTCTCTCTGTCTTTGCTCATCTACAAAACAGAGTCTAGCCGGGCGGTGGTGGCGCACGCCTTTAATCCCAGCACTTGGGAGGCAGAGGCAGGCGGATCTCTATGAGTCCTGGTCTACAAGAGCTAGTTCCAGGACAGGCTCCAAAACCACAGAGAAACCCTGTCTCAAAAAAACCAAAAAAAAAAAAAAAAAAAGTCTATACTATGGGGTGAGAAGGGTCTTCCCCAAATGAGATTCCTGAATGAACAGCTACTGTTTGTTTTACACTTAGTAGGCACTTGATGTTACCATGGGAATAAAAGGATAGCGAAGATGCAGCTCCTGTCCTCAAGAAACCTGCAATAATTTTATGGAGGACAACAGACAGGCAAAGATGCAAAGGAAATTCACAGCAAAGCCTTCCTGCACTGGTTCAAGACAGCAATCTATGAAAAGCCATGAGGCAGTACGTGATTAGATGCCAAATGGATTGTACAGGCAATAATTGCTCTAGGTCGAGGAGTTCAGAGGAGGAGAGTACGGAGGGGTAGGCTTAGTCAAAAGCGTGGCACGTGCAAGGTTAGAATTTATGCTGGCCTTAAAGCATGAACACCCCAGTTCGAGTCTGTGGGGATGGCCCAGGCAAGCAGACCTTAGTGAGAAAGTATTCACAGATGACCGTCGCCAGGCAGGAGCAGAGCACGGACCCGTGACTAATTAGAGCAGAACCGAGATCCCATCCTGAGAAGCTAGAAGAAGCAACGTGTACACTTCAGCAGAAACCAGACTACAAGCAAGGGTTCTAAGTGCCAGGCTACAGGTTTGAGCAATCTCTTGTAAACAGCAAGGATCCAGAGACACAAACTGCAAGGAGCCGTATCTTGAGAGAATTAATCGGGCAATGATTTGCAGAGTGGCTTAGAAGTGCAACACACACGTAAGGACACCAGAGAGAAAGCAGTTGAAGTAATCTGGCAGGAGGCGACAGTGTGGGAACTAGGGTGGCGGCGGCGGGAATGCAGTGACATGCCAGGCACGGACAGAGGGCAGCCTCGGCCTCTGGTAGGTTAAAGTCTGGCTGACCGTTTAATTTACTGTCTGAACTTGGACACTTTCGGAGTGGAAAGGGAGCTATTAACAACCCACACTGGGACAACAGATGTAAACCAGGACCCTCCTGGGCAAATGAGAGGAACAGTGACTGTTCTAAGAGAAAGGACAGAGAAGGGAGAGTCTCTAGGATTTCAAACCTGGAGGGTGGAAGAAAACACAAAATTTGGCAAGGTGGGAGGGTGGAAGAGGTAAATGGATCCAAGCATGGAGGAGAGAGACTCTGAGAGGACTTCGCTCCCTTGACTTGCCAAACAGATTCTGGTTTCTCCAAAGAGAACTGTGTCTCATCTAAATTTTTGCACGGATATTTGTTAAGCTGAATTGAGACAACAAAGACCTGCTGATGGTAACTAAACAGACTATGGGGGAGTTGCCTACTGCCCTCCCCCACTTCTGTTTGTTCACGTGTGCCTGCCTGGAATTTCAATGGCGGTCTTCCTTCATAGAATTGACAGGTAGCCATCAGCAGCCTAGGGAACCCTTAGGAGGACTTAACCAGTCTAAGGCAAAAACACAAACCAATAAGGGTATGGCAGCAAAAGCATGTAATCCCAGCCCTCAGGAGACAGAGGCAGGCACGTCTCTGAGTTCAAAGTCAGCATGGTCTGCAGAGTGGTTTCCAGGACCCTCTGGGCTACACAGAGAAAGCCTGTCTCAAAAAAACTTTTAAATAATAAGTAAATAGAACATGGCGCCAAAATGGCCAATGAGACAAAATAGCTCAGCAAAGATTGCTCTGAACACTACAGAAGGGGCAGAGATTCAGTGCACCTGCCTCCCTTCAGAAGCCCGCAGAGAAGAGGAGGAGGCCGAGCAAAGGAGAGTCAGCCATTACAAAGAGGGCACGCAAACAGAAACATAGCCTTCCCCTGCTCAGAACCGATCTAGACTTTGATGTCTAGGCATCTTCCAGGCCACCCACAATAACGTCTGCTGAGGATGAGCATCCAGCCCCAGATCACTGAAGACTCCAGGACGGTCGACAGGCTGCCAACCCCTGGGACTCCAACTGGCACTCTGTCCCACGTTCATGCTCACACTTCTTCAAAAAAAAAAATCCCAGAAAGGACATACAGTCCACTGGTCAGCTGCTGCGGCACTGCCAGAATCGGATCTTACACAGCTTTCTTGACCCAGAAATTTGAGGCAGAAACGAGCCGTTGGCTATGAATTATCCAGGCACCTGCGGTTGCAGTTACTCGATAAAGCCGATTCCGCGGGGAGTGTAGATTACTCTTGAGTTAACAGGACAGGGGCTTGGGGTGAGGACAAAGTTGCCAGGCCCAGCAGCGTCTCATTACACTGAAAAGCTTCGTTTCCCATCCCCCACCGGAACTCCCTCTTGGAACCTTTCTGAGAGCATCCCCCTCCACAAGACTCTAGCTCAGCTAGCCTCAGCAACAGCAAAGGAATAAAAACGAGCTGTGGCTGGCAACGGTGGTCACCCTTCCCACCGCTGCAGACCCAGGTCCCAGTGAGCTCTTGTCAGTCACGGCTCACAGCGACGATTCTCTTATGGGGGCGAAAGACTCCAGACATGATCAGGTCTACCAGAATGAGCCGAGGGACAGCAGCCCTGCAACTCAGGGAGACAGCCTGATGCATCCCACAAAGGAAAGTTGTCCCCCACTATCCTTAAGAATTGGGGAACAAAGACCACATCAACCTACAAACCAGGCAAGTCAGCAATTACAATGAACTGAGGAACACTCGCTGACTGTGTGTGTCACCTCATTTCGTAGCATTCATTTCCTCATCGCTCACGTGGGGGCAGCAATAATAAGGACTCTGTTTCCAAGGACTGTTTGTTGGAGCAAATGAGGTAATAAAAGTGCCCGCAACGTAGTAGGAGCTTAACAAACGTTTAGGTTTCAGTTCAGCTGACATTTTAATAATGTGGTTAGTGCCGCCATGAAAGGGATTTTTTTTTAATTAACAGGCATTTTCTCTGAGCAAGACTCTAAATATGACCCTCTGTCAGAAGAAACCTGTATGTTGGGCAACAAAGACAAACGAGCACAGCCAGCCCCAGGAGGGGCTATCCTCGGCTACAGGCAGCTAACACCCAGACTCAATGAGGAGGGACTGAAAGTGTCCCCTCCCCCACAAATAAGGAATCAAATAAGATGGCTGCTGTCACCTCTGCTAGAGTTCTGGCCAGAGCAATCAGATAAGAAAAGGAAATAAAAAGAGTCCAAAATGGGTAGAAAAGAAGGCGACCGTTCTATTCTTAGCTGCTGTGATTTTATAGAGAGACAATCCCAGGGAATTCACAAGAAAGCTACTAGAATTAATAAACAAATTCAGCAAGGTTTACAAGACACCAAGGAGAGACACCAGAAGTCCGGCTATGCTCAGGGATCAGTAGAACTAACATTGTGAAAACGGACGTAGTGCCAAAAGCAGTTAGAGATTCCATACAGTCCCCACCCAAACTCCAGCACATTTTCTATATAAGTAGAAAAAGCAACCCTAAAATGCTCACAAAAATACAAAGGACTCTAAACAGTCAAAGTAATTCTGAGCAAAAAGGGCACTCCTGGAAGATTCACAATACTGGTTTTAAAATATCCTATGTAGTCGCAATGACACAAACAGCAAGGTAGTATCGTAAAAACAGACACATAGAGCAATGGAATAGAACAGAGGACCAACAAATACAATCGAACACTTACAGCTAACTGATTACTGACAAAGGTGCAAAATAAAAAAAATAAAATAAAGAGTAAACATATGTAAGGGAAAAGATAGCCTCGTCAACAAATGGTTCTGGGGAAACTGGATATCCCATGTAGAAGACTGAAACTAAATCCCTACCTCTCACCCTTTTAGTCTCTAAAAAGGGCTCCAGCTGGTCTGCAATGACAAAAATCGACAAATGGAATTCAATGAAATTAAAAGGCCTTTGCACAATAACAACAAAATAATTACTAGGGTGAAGAGAGCCTACACAACGAGAGAAAATCTTTTCCAACTATTCCTCTGATGGGGATTAATATCCAGCATATATAAAGAACTCACAAATGAACAAATTATTCAATCAATAAATGGGTAAATAAACTGGACAGTTTTCAAAAGAAGAAGTGTCAATGGTCAACAAATGTATGAAAAATGCAAAAACATTATTCATCAAGGAAATGCAGTCAAAACAATATTGAGAGTACATCTCACCTCAGTCGGAATGGCTGTTGTGGAGAACAAAAGTGAGACACTAGTGAAGTTGGGAGAAGGAGGTATGGGGAAGGGTAGGATATTTATACACAATGAGTGAGAATTTACATTAGTCCAGCCACATAGAAATTAGAGTGGAGACTCTTCAAAACACTACAAACGTAATGACTATGTGATCCAGATACACCAGCGCTGGATACATGCCTGAAGGGATCAGTGTCAGAATACAATAGAGACACCTGCATATCCATGTTACTGTGGCACTATTCACAATAGTTAAGCTGTGAAATCAACCTCTGTGCCTACCAATAGATAAACATATGAAGACTGTATGGTATGTATATTTAGCAAAATTTAATTCAGCCATGAATTATGAAAATAATTCATGAATTATGAAAAATGAAATCCTGTCATTTGCAAGCAAATGAATGGAACTGAAGATCTTTGTATTAAGCCACAGATTCAGAAAGACAAAGGTTGCATGTTTTCTATCATGCGCAGAATCTAGATCTTTTCTAAAAGACACAAAAAATAGGAGGATTATCATGGAAACAGAAAGGAAACAGTGGGAGGGGGCCTTCTGAGTGAATAATGAATTTGGTTAAAGTATATTACAGACATATATTACAGTCATGGCATGCTTGGTGGTGGTCGCACATGCCTTTAATCCCAGCACTAAGGAGGAAGAAACAGGTGGATCTCTGTAAATTCAATGTCAGCCGGGTCTACAGAGCAATATCTAGAACAGCCAGGGCTACACAGAGAGACCCTGTCTCAAAAAAATAAAATCAAAGAAAAATCAAAGAAAAAGAAAAGAAAAAAGAAAATGTCACAACACCTATTTTTGTACAGTCAATATATACTAATCAAAAAGTTTCTAATTTCACATACACATTGGCTGTGCTTCTATGTACTAGTGGTGAACAAGCTAAAAAGAAAATTAAGAAAGCTATTTCATTTAAAATAGAACCTAAAAGAATGAACTACCTAGAAGTAAATTTGAAGAAGGAGGTGAAGGACTTGTACACTAAGTACTAAAAAACATTGCTGAAATAAAGAAGACGTTAACTACATGGAAAGATACCCCACACTCGGGGATAAGAAGACTTGATATTGTTAAGATGCAATGTCACCCTAAGGTGAATCTACAGATGGAAATCACTGTACAAATTCCAAAGTAGGGGTTGGAGAGAGGTCTTGGTGGTAAAATGCTTACTGTGTAAGCATGAGGACCTAAGTTCGAATCCCAGCACTGAAATAAAAGCTAGGCATAGTGGTGCATTCCTGTAAAGCCAGCTGCAGAAGGCTGAGACAAGCAGATTCCTGCAGTTCACTAGTCGGCCAATCTAGCCAACTGGTAAGTGCAAGCTCAGTGAGGGTCCTGCTTTAAAACACAAGGTTTAGAGGAAGATATTCTGTGTCAACCTCTGGCCTCCACATGCACACATATGTGCACATTACACCACACACACACACATCTTTTCATTGCTGTTTAAAAACAAAAACAACAACAAGGGGGCTGGAGAGATGGCTCAGTGGTTAAGAGCATTGCCTGCTCTTCCACAGGTCCTGAGTTCAATTCCCGGCAACCACATGGTGGCTCACAACCATCTGGAATGAGGTCTGGTGCCCTCTTCTGGCCTGCAGACATACAGACAGAATATTGTATACATAATAAATAAATAAATATTAAAAAAAAACAACAATCAACAATTCCTCCTCTGTCTTTTGGTAAAGATCAAGTGTAAACTTCCAACAGGCTTTCAGATGAAATTACAAAAGGCCTCATGCGAGCCAAAACTATCCAAAAAAGGAAGAACAAGTTTGGAAATATTATACTTCCAAATTTCAGATTTTACCACTGATTTACAGTAGTCAAAACAGTGTGCTGTTGACATATGGATGGACATGGAGGCTGGTGGAATAGAAGCCAGACTCTAAAAGGAATTCCATAATCCATGGCCAATTGGTGTTTGGCAATAGTGCCAAGTCCGTTCAACAGAGTAGTCTCTTCAATAAACAGGGCTGAAGCAGTTAGGTATCCATAGCCAAAGAATGAAGCTGGATCCTACTTCATACCATTCCCCCACATACACACAAATTAACTCAAAATGGATCAGTAACCTAGATTTAAGAGTTAAAGCCATAAAACATTTAGAACTTAGATTGGCAACAATTTTTTGATAAAATCTAAAAGCAATTAAAATCAAAAGGAAAATACATAAATTAGTCTTCATCAAATTTAAAGTTTTCTCATTATCAAATGATACAAGGGATATTATCAAAAAATGAAAAGACAGAGTGACAGGAAATATTTACAAATCATATATCTGGTAAGGGCTTAATATCCACTCTAGATAAAGAAAACCTGCAACCTGACCACAAAATGCCAAACTACCAAAGCTTGAAATGGGCAAAGACGTGAACAAACATTTCCCCAAGAATATAACCAAGTGATCAATAAGCACCCAGAGAGGTGCTCAGCATCCATAGGGGTGGGGGTGCACATGACTCAAATCAGCACAATAAGACACTACTGTACTTACTGGAGGAACTTACAGTCGTAGGTATTGGCAAGGATGTGGAAAGACTAGAACCCTCACGCAGAGCAAGCTGGCGTCTAAAGTGGTACAGCTACTCTGGGGAATGTTTCGGGGTTTTGTTTCTTAAAAAGTTAAACACAGAAGTGCCTTAAATATAGCCCAGCAACCCCACTCCTAAATATAGACCTGAAAGAAGTGAAAGCGGAGACTTTAACAGAAACATGCACCCCAGTGTCCATTATAGCATCATTCACAGAAGATAAAAGCCACCCAGGTGTCTGTAAACAGATAAATGGGCAAATGAGAGATGGTTTATACACACAATGGAATATAATTCATCCATAAAGAAGGATTGAAGTTGGGATACGTGATACAGCACAGATGAACAAAAACATCATGCTGAGTGAAATGCTAGACACAAAAGGGAAAATGCATTATGGCTTTATTTCTGTGAAGCTATCTAGAGCAGCCAAATTTATAGAGACAGGAATCAGAATAGAAGTTACCAGTAGTTAGGAATGGGTGTGGAACTCAGTGACAAAACGCACGCAAATGGAGTGACCATGGACTGAGGAAGGACAGACTGTGAAGTCATTGCTGCAATGTAATGCCACTGTGTTACACAACTAAAATTATTAAAATGGAAAATGCTATGCTAAAATTACGATTTTACATATATTTAAAGTATATATTTTACTGTAAGAAAGAAAATAGGGGAAAGGCTAAATGATTTAATTTTGCATGAGATTGTCATTGAACCCAAAAAGTCAAGTCAAATAACAGAACTCTTTCCAGTTAAAACTGGTAAATGTAAAAGGGTGTTGCCTTAGTAACACTACTCCAGTGGTTTTCAAGCTCCCTAAAGCTGCAGCCCTTTAATATAGTTCCTCATGTGCTGACCCAAGTCATAAAAGAATTTTTGCTGCTATTTCATAACTGTAATTTTGCTACTGTTATGAATTGCAATGTAAATATCTATGTTTTCTGATGACCCCTGTTGAAAAGCCACCCACAGGTTGAGAACTGCTGCTTTACAGACTAAGACAGCATACTAAGATATTGCTCTAAACGCAGGAGCCTGAGAAATAAACCAAGCCCCAAAAGAAAGCCCAGAGATGGCTGCATCGCGGTGGCATGTGTCTTTAATTGTGGCACTTAGGAGGCATAGGCAGGCAGCTTTCTGTGAGTTATAAGCCATTCAGGGCCACCTTTTCTCAACAGAAGAAGGAGGAGGAGGAGGAGGAGGAGGAGGAGGAGGAGGAGGAGGAGGAGGAGGAGGAGGAGGAGGAGGAGAAGAAGAAGAAGAAGAAGAAGAAGAAGAAGAAGAAGAAGAAGAAGAAGAAGAAGAAGAAGAAGAAGAAGAAGAAGAAGAAGAAGAAGAAGACCAGGAGGGAGAAATGAAGCTGGAACCGATGTCCCCTGAGCACATCTCACCTTCTACTGGGGAGAGGTGACCCACAAATAGGCCAAAATGGCAGCGGTGGGCTGTGGATTAAACATATATCACCAGTGACATATGAGAGTCTCCTGTCAGGAAACTGTTTGGTTGAACACACAGCCACCATGAGCTGTGTTCCTTGGGACTTGAAGGACCTCTCCAGACTGTGAGCCTAGCACCTGGGAGATACAGAATGCTGGCTGCCATTGGAGCCTTAGCTGAACCAGGTCCTTCCCAGACCTCAAGTCCTCACACCAGGGAACTTAACTGAAACTAGAGCACCCCTCCCCAACTGTCCCCCTACTAGCTCAGTGGATTCCAAACAGCAAGGAACCCTTCTATCTTCCAGAAAGCCAAAGGGAAAAATTCCCACTTAAGGCCCCAGGAGTCCCTGTGGCAGGGGCAATAATACCTACTTTGATCTCTCTCTCTCTCTCTCTCTCTCTCTCTCTCTCTCTCTCTCTCTCTCTCTCTCCCCCCCCCCTCCAAAAAAAATCTAAGTGTTCTTCCTTAGTTCCCGCTCTTCTGTCAGGCCAGGTCATAGGCAGGAAGCAGGACAAAGGCCATAGAGAAGCTAGAAGCTGCATCCTCACTCTGAGTTCTCTGACAATGAGGGTTACTTCTGCCTGCCTCGGCCCCCACATTGTGAATCAAAGCAATATTCCTGTAGTTCAACCTGTTACATGTAACACCCAGAAGGTACCCAGGCATTCACCTGCCTCAGGGCATGTGTACTCCTAAACAGCACCATGGCACGATTATCTCGGGCTCCATTTGTACAGTGAGGAAGGACCCAGGGATGTGCCGTTAAGGCACTTGGCCAAAGTCAAGCTGACCACATACATAGGCAGGGACTGGAACACTGATCTATTTTCTTCCACTGACTTCCGCTGTCACCGAGAGGGTGGAACCCCCAATCCCTTGCCATCACCTCATCCTGACAACTGATCAGGTGACCAACCAGCGTTGGCCAAGGATGCCAAGGCAGACAGAGTCATCATTCTCTGTGGGCTGACGGGAGACACTGATGGTTCATTCATTTTACTTCCTGGTACTAGGGAGCTAAGCATGCCTGTGCTGGTTACCAACAGCAGCCATTCCCAGCATTACCAAAGATGGCTCCCAACTATCTCACAGGAAACATAAGCAGTGGGCACCAGAGCCCCTGGGATGAAGCAATGGCCAGTGAGGCCGTGAGGTGACATGACTGGGGAGGAGAATCAAGGAAGCCAGCATCAGCACAGCAGACCCTCATTCCCAGGAGCTGCAAAGGCAACGCATTGTGAGGAGAGTCCACAGCAAAGTCTGTGAGCCTTGTGCTCATGAGCTGTGCTGCTTGGCCTTTCACAAGCTCTTTAACCTCTCTGGACCTCACTTTGCTCAGCTGTTAAATGGGAGAGTTGCTCAAAGACTAGAGACTTAGTGCCTCTTCCAGTTCTAATAGGTCATGAGTTCATTTCAGAACATAGTTTAAAAAATAAAAATCCTGGAACTCTAACACAACAACCAGTTCCATTCATAAATTCATTCATTCATAAACATTGCTTGAAATTTTACTACAGCTATGTACTCTTCTGGATTCCAGCAGAGAAGAGAGAGAGAGAGAGAGAGAGAGAGAGAGAGCGCGCTGGGGTGTAATTCAAAGACTGGAGCAATTGTGTTGCATGGATATGGCCCTGGGTTTGTTCCCCAGCACTGCATAAACCAGGCATGGTGATGCAGGCCCTGAATACCAGCACCGAGGAGCTGCATAGAGATCAGAAGTCAGCTCAAGATACTGAGTTTGGGGTTTAAGGGCATGCCGGGGAATGGAAGAAAGAGATTCCTGTTTGGCTAGAGTCTTTAGGGAAGATCATATTATAGAAGAGCATTTGGGTGCAAGCCTAGCAAAAGCATAGTGTCGACCACACAGGTATATAGGGGAAGGGTATTCAGACTGCTGGAAGAGCATGCACGGAGGCCCCGAGGCAGGAGCATGTGTGACTTGTTCCAGCCACAACAAAGACCGAGGAGGTGAGGGTAGACCAGATGGAGGAGGCAGTGACATGAGTGTGGGGAAGGGAGTGAGACTGAGTCAAGCCTTTGCCTTCCATTCAGTTATGAAGCTTGAGCCCTCTAAGCTTTCGCATAAATGACACTGCTTGTACGTGTGAAGGCCGAATATTTGGTGCACGTGTTCACTGTGAGCCCCCTCCTTCCACCGCAGCCCAACAAGCCAACCGTAGATTTTGCTGGATTGATTCCATCTGGAAAGATAAACCCAGGTAGTAGACACCGTCGCCTTCCCTGCCCAGGCCGGTGCCGGTGCCGGTGCTGAGCCTGGTCACTACTTCAAATCCTCAGACTGGACTCTGCTACCTCTCCTGAAGCGGCCAAGGTCTCCCCCCTCAACCCCACCCCTTTGATCTTCCTGACCTGTCTCTTCCCGACCCCCAGCTGCTTTCCACATCTTCCTCCTCCCCCAGGGCCTTTGGACCCACTGTCCTCGGCCTAAAACACACCCCCCATCCATCTTTACTGTCATATCCCATCTCCCTGTGGGTCCCCATGCCTTATGGCGTCTTCCTGGTCACTAACCCCATCCTTGAGGGGCTCCGGAAACTCAAGTTATACTTAGAGTCTTGTGTTTGTGTAGGGTTTCTGTTGGTTTGGGTTGGTTGACTGGTTTTGGCTTTTTGTTGTTTTAAGACAATAGCTCATGGAACCCAGGCTGACCCTGAACTCCTGAGTCTTCATCTCCCACGTTCTGAGATTGCGGGACTGAGCTGCCATTCCCCAGATCACTCTTTCTTCCCCCTCCCTCCTTCCCTCCCTCCCTCTTTCCCTCCTTTCCTCACCAACTCCCTCCCCTTCCTCACCTTCTCTCTCTCTCTCTCTCTCTCTCTCTCTCTCTCTCTCTCTCTCTCTCTCTCTCTCTCTCTCTCTCTCCCCCCTCCCCATCTTCTATTTTGAGCCAGGGTCTCTCAGTGGGCCTTGATCTCACTGTTTTAGCTAGTCTGGTTGGCCAGTGAGCCCCAAAGAGCTGCCTGTCTCTGCTCCCTCAGTGATGAAGTTACAGATGTGCCACCACATCTGGTGTGATGGTTTGAATAAGAAGGGCCCTCATAGGCTCATATATTTGAATGCTTTACTTGGTCCTTAGTTGGTAGAACTGTTGAGGAAGGTTTAGGAGGTGTGTCACTGGGAGCAGGCTTTGAGGTTTCAAAAGACTCACACTATTCCAAGTGACTCTTTCTGCTTCCAACTTGTGTCTCAAGATGTGAGTTCTCAGTCACTGCTCTCTTTGCTATTATTCCTGCCTGCTTGCTGCCATGCTCCCTGCCATGCTGGCCGTGAATTCTAACCCTCTGGAAGCATGAACTCGAAGTTAAACCTTTTATTTCATAAGTTTCCACAGCCATGATATCTTCTCACAGCGACAGAAAAGTAACTAAAAAACGTGGCTTTATAACATCGGGACACAGACTACATCGATTGATGCTGACCTCTCTAGCCCAGGCACTAAAACACCACTGGGAATACACTCTAGGCACTCAAAAATATCCGGAGAGTAATTACATGAAATCGTGAAGAAAATGAAGGTATGCCCATGGACAGTGGGAAACAGAAGAGGCACAAAACTGGGGCACTATGGGTATGACCAAAACTGAGAATGAAGCACGGATGGGGCTAGTGAGCCCTTGCCTTGTGCCATTTCATGACTGTTGCTGATACCTGAGTAGAGAATTACCATCACATATCACTGGCCAGAGGACAGAGGCTCAGGGGGTAAGCAAGTCCCCCCAGTGTCTGTGGTCTGACCTGCTCTCCCTGGCTCCAAGTTCTGCAGTCAGCAGAAAGAGTAAGTACAGCCCTTCTGTGGCTGGTGTGGAGGGGGGTGGGCTGGGTCACTGCCGCCACTTCACTGTGACTGTCCATGAAATCAGACTGGATCTGAGTGTGCTCAGGATCCAACTGAGGCTGCAACAAGGATGGCGGTGGGACCTGCATTGTGCAAAGGCAGCTTCTGACATCCAGCCCTGGAGGGGCTGATGCTTTGGGAAGTCAGCCAACCCCTACCCTGCCTGTGACGCTGCCAAGACAGGGCTCAGGCAGGAGCAGAGGCCCGTAGCACACTTCTGGCAGAGGCAGCTATCTCTCACCTTGTATTTGTCTCCATCTGGGAGGGGAAAAGAACCACGGCAGGAAGGCGCAGGGAGAGAGACCCCGGTAGAGAAACGGCCTAAGGCCAGACCAGAGTGTCTAGGATTCTGGCCCTAGGCCTCCCCTAGCTCTCTGCAACTCCTCCTTCATGCCTTGACTCCACCCTACAAGGCCCTCAGAGTAGGCTGAGCTTTGCCTGTGTTCCCGCAACTTCCTGGACTTTTGTGACCCTCTTTATGGTTTTGATTTTCCTACAGAGCCTAAATGTCTTCCTCTCCAGAAAGCCTTATGAATGAGAAGTCCAGCTCTAGTTCATGGCTGAGCACTCCATACCTGAGCAAGGTGCGCAGTAAAAATCTACCGAATAAACGATGCCAGCCCGGAAGAAACCGAGGCCCATTTCCGGCTGAGGGACCTGGCGGAGTACACGGAGCATGCTTAAGGAGAGTGTGCAGGCACTTAGTAGGCATACAGTTCTGCCCGGGAGACTCTGAGCTGGTCTGAAAAACTTCCAGGTGCTCCGGAATCCCCGAGGGGACCATTCGCGTGCCAGTAGTGGGGCAGCCGAGAAAAGCCGTTCTGCCAGCTTTCAATCACGTCAACACGGTTGTCATCACTCTGCGAGCCGGCACGAGGGGAGCGTGTACTTGTGTGTGTACGCTCTGCTTCAAACTAATAAGAAACATATAGTCTGTGCCAACCAGTTTTTCCCCCTCCCCATATTCTATGGGAGGCACTGTGTAGGCGCTGTTACTTATGTTTATACAGCATGTATAACACATTCACATACGTTAACTTTCATGATCTTCCCCACAGCCTTGTGGGGAAGTACCATCACCCACTAGTTGACTGACAAGGAAAACGAAGCCAGTTTTCACTGTCACACAACGAGCACATGGCTGGGCCAGCAGCTCCAGCCTGGGTTGTTGGCTTCTTCACTATCTGCATCCATCACTTTCCTATCTATCACTCTGATCCTCTCCCAGCCAGAGCTGGAGAACTCACCCTGCACCCTGCATTGTGCATGAGGATCCTGTGAGCATGCCATCCTGGGTACTTTAGAGCTCACTGCACAGTATGCAAGTGAGGTGCCCTGTACCTCACCCTACAGTGTGGGTGAGGACCCCTGTGAGCACACCAGCCTGGGTGGAAAAGGAGATAGAGGAACCCGGCTTTGTGCCCCACAGCTTCTGACCACAAGCAGCAAAACTAACTGGGTTCAGACACTGGAGACAAATCATATACAATCTGCTGGGTCTTGGACCAATTCTCCAGTCTGCTCTAAGTTTCACATTCCTTCTTGGGTCTCTGATGATAGCTCAGTGAATGAGTACTCCCAGGCAGAGGCTGGACACTCACAACACTGGGAAAAAGCTCCATTGATCTGGGGAAGCTGCACTCTTCCAACACTGACAGGTAGGTGCCAAGCCAGGGAGGAGCCACCAGAAGTGTCCCCTCCACACTGCCTGGAATGACAGGAGCAGCAGCCTCCAGCTCCCACACCACCTAGCTCTCACACCTGCTTCTGCATATCTTCCCCAACACTGGAGAGCTCAGCAGAACCTTCCATAGGTGCTCTCCCAAACCCCTATAGCCAAACAAGTGCGTGCCTTCCCATCTTCTACCGAATTGAAGGTGGCCAGACTCACAAACTGAATGTCCTTGGGCATCTTACAATCATCAACAAAAAGCATGGTGCTTGATAGGCCAGTGGACACGGTGCAGCCTGGGTAATCAACAACATCCTCATCCTCCTTTAATAGCAGACCGAGAAAAACCTGGAAGACTATTTAACTTCCTTTTCCTGCAAAAGGATCATGCTTACACCCCGAGAGTCTAAGATGTGAAGTCACGCGCTTGCTCCCAGTTAGTGTGTTAATCTGGTTGGGGAAGTGAGGCCCACACAGCTCACTGCTGTGTCTCCATGGAGAGTGGGCTCAGGCCACATCTGTTAAGTGACCAGTGGTGCCTCAGGGAGGACACAGAAGTGAAAATAAGCCATTATCATGCATCCTAAGCCCACAGCGTGATTCTGTGGCTTTGTCTCTCCCAACTCTTGGGCTTGGAGCTACAGTCAGAATGCAGGAGGAGGCAGGAGCAGCTTCCAGAGGGGAGAAAGCCTGGGGATCTCAGACCAGGGCAGAAAATGCCATGCTCAGCAGCACTAGAGAAAGCATAGGGACACTTCTCTGCCCTTTGCTCTGCACACTGGACCAGCATGGAAAGGAGGAAACCCGCACCTAGTAAGGAATTAGACCCCACTATGAGCCAGCTAGCTGCCTTTCGCGGGACTGATGTCTGTCAGGCAGGTCACCTGAGGAGCTAGTACTGAGCCCCCAAGGGCTTTTTATTTACACACACACACACACACACACACACACACACACACACACACACACACGCACACACACACCCTAGCCAGATTTGCCTTTAGCCTAACCCTGCCTGGCCTGAGGGTTTAGGAGAGTTTTTTTTAAATTCTCTCTTATAGGTTTTGGCTTCCATGACAGCCAATAGCTCTCCTCAGTATTTGTGAGACAAAAGGCTGGTGATAGGGGAGGTGAATTGAGCTGGGTTTCTGTTTTCAAAAAAATTCTTAGGAGAAACACAGGTAAAGTCTGGCTAAGCGCTGCAGGAACTCAGAAAGGGGCTGAGTCCCCACAAAGGAAAAGGACAAGAGGCCGTCAGAGAGACCTGGGCCATCTTAAAGGATGTCCCGTCACAGATCGGCCACCACAACTTCAGTTTCTCCTGTAAGCCTGTAAGATGACTTAATGGTATCCTTTGGCCTGCTTCAGAAAGATCAGAGGATCAAATGGGTATGTATTTTCTTTCTTACTTCCTTCCTTTCTTTCCTTTCTTTCATTCCTTCCTTCCTGTTTCTCTTTCCTCTCTTTCTGTTTTTATTCATTTATTTTATGTGCATTCGTGTTTTGCCTGCTTGTATGACTATGTGAGGGTGTCATCTTGGAGTTACAGAGAGTTGTGATCTACCACCTGGGTGCTGGGAAATTAATCTAGGCCCTCTGGAAGAGCAGTCAGTGCTCTCAACCTCTGAACCATCTCTCCTGCCCAGGGAATGTATTTTCTTTCTTTCTTTCTTTCTTTCTTTCTTTCTTTCTTTCTTTCTTTCTTTCTTTCTTTCCTTCCTTCCTTCCTTCCTTCCTTCCTTCCTTCTTTCTTTCTTTCTTTCTTTCTTTCTTTCTTTCTTTCTTTCTTTCTTTCTGTTTTTTTGTTTGTTTGTTTGTTTTTGTTTTGTTTTGTTTTGTTTTGTTTTCTGAGACAAGGTTTCTCTGTGTAGCTTTGAAGCCTGTCCTGGAACTTGCTCGGTAGACTAGGCTGGCCTCGAGCTCACAGAGATCCACCTGTCTCTTGCCTTAGTGCTAGGATTAAAGGCAAGCTCCACCACTGCCCCGCCGGGAATGTATTTTCTGAAAGAGGAAAGTACCATTGACAGCAAGCAATGAGCCACCGCTGCAGGTTTTTCCTAGAGTTTCCACAGTCCTCCTACGCCTGGCAGTCATAGTATCTTTACCCTATGCATAAAAACACTGAGGCTCAGAGGGGTTCAAGGATGTGCCCAAAGACACAGTTTAGTGGCGGTAGAATCAGGGTCAGACTGCAGATGCAAACACCAATGCCAGTGACTCTTTCTCCCAGTATGCTGCCTTCTGCGGCTTCTAATGATGGTGCCTCACACTGACAAAGCTACTCCCATGGGTCCCAGGAAGGCCTCTGGGAGCATCAGCTCCAACCCTCTGTGCACACGACCCTTGGTTCTCCAGGGACTGTGCTTCTCTGGTTGTTGTGTATTGTCAGGATTCCTCACTGGGGTTTGTGCGGTGGTCGCTGTCATAAAGGGATCCACGTGGGAGGAAGCATAGTCAGGGAACTTGGAGATGAAGGAAACACTCTGAGCCAGTCAAAGCTCCTGGTTGGTTGCCTGACAGTACTAACATTCTGAGAGAGAAAGTCACCTGTCAAACGTCACACAGTCAATCACTAGCCGGGTCTAAAGTGGAGTCCACTGTCTGTGGCCCCTGTTCTCTCGACCATCCTAACACACTGACTGTTCCCCTGAAGGGTCCAAAGCGTGAAAAGGGGGAGGGCTGGGCCTAGGGTCTCTGCTTCTTCCGCTTGGGTTCTAAGGAGGGTGTGGACTTCACACACTAACTCATTCAGCAGCACTGCCTCCACTGAGAAGTCTACACCAAAAAGTTGCCTCAGAATCCACCGTGTGTAGAAAGAAACAGGCACTTTTGGCCGCCTGGAACAGACAGAAGGACTGAGTAATTCTTTCTAATCCAAGCTGTCCCGCTCCACCCTACCCCCAGTCACCCTGACAGTCTAGCTGAGAGCCCAGAGCACGGTGACCTGGGGAGTGTCAGGTTTCGCCCCTCCCCCTCCAGCCCTCCCCTCCAACCCTCCCCACCCAACTGAGGAGAGCTCCATCTCGGTGTTTGTGTCCTCAGGGAAGGAGCTGGTTGTGGCCACTCTTCCAGGCCCGTGCTTCTCTTGCCTCCTCTGGTTAACAACTGGTGGGCACCTTTTCTCTCCCACGTCTGTATTCTCTCCCTCCTGAGTTTGTGTCTCCCAGACTCCCAGCTGCCCTGGGGGTTGGGCATCTATTTTTCTCTTCAGCCTCCAACCAACCTGCTAAATTCTCCATGCTAGTCCAAGGGGCCCCATGCCTTGTCCCAGAAAAAAAAACAATTTTTTTTTAAAGGAGGAAGCTGAACGAGCCACCTATTATTGGTTCCTGTTCCAAAAAGCTGTGAAGAGTGTGGAGAGAGCCAGAGTTGAAACACTCTTTCTTCTGTGGCTGGCATAGTCTCGGGTGATACACAGTCTCTCCTCCACCTTACCAGCTATGCTCCCTTATCCCCCGGGTTACAGGTGAGGAAACAGAATCCACGATCTTGAGCCAGCCTCTAAACCCATACAAGTAACACAGAGTGAGACTCTAAACACACCATCTATGCTGGGGCCCGTGTCCTGCCTCTGTAGGGCCCTCAGGCCAGGCTCCAGTGGCTTGTCTTTGTTGTCGTCAATGCCTAGGACTGTCCCAGACACACCAATGGCACTGTAAGTTCTGTGCAAGGCAGGACAAGTGTTTGTGATGCCCGACATCTGGACAGCTACCTGTTCTCTCTGTCCACCCAAATCAGACCAAGTACATGAAGGCTCCTCCAAAGGCCAAGTCAAGAACAGCTGGATTCCCAAACCTGAGAGCGGGCATACACTAAACACAATGGCTAGTTCTTCATGAAGTGGGGGTACTCTGTGACTTACACCTTCTGTGACCCCCCTTCCTGGCCCATCTGCATCTGCCCCTCTCCCAGCACAACCTCCCCCTTTGTTCCCCTAAAAAACGGGCTGGACAGAAACTGGCCACAGTCCTACCACGCAGAGAACAGTTACACCACCCCCCTGGTGTACCCCTCCAACACTGTCTGAAGCCTCCAGAGTCTGCCCGGGGCCCCAGGGCCAGCTGTTTTTCTCCACATTCCAGCCAAAAATAATATGAGAACCAGGCTGTTCGGTGGAGACTTAATCTAATCTTCATTGCTTCAGTTTTAAAATATCCTGCCTGGTTTAGGGTTTCTTCTTACACATGAGGGTGTGTTTTTAGTGAGATAGGTCTTAACGGCGACGCTCCTCCTTGTAATTAGAGACCCAGGCAGGCAAGGGAGACCTAGGGATAGGTGTCCAAGCCAAACATATTCCCCATTTGCATCAAGCTCTTTCCAAGTTCCATGCAGCACTATGAACTGGGGTGTCCCAGGGCTTGGTGTTTCCTCATGCCTAGGGGTTCTGGAAGAGTTCTGGGAGAAGGACCCAGCTGTCTAACTATGCCAGCTTCTGCCCCTATCCTCAATCTCACCCACCCCTAATCAAAATGGAGACCAAAATGTGACCTGCAACCTGCCCAGTTGGAAAGGGTTTGTGTGAGGCAGAAAGGCTTACCCCCTAGGAATCCCCAGCAGAGTGGGGGAGATTTAAAGAGGAAACACTCATTCTGCTGGAGCCGGTATCAGTGCCCCAGTATCAGTGTGAGTGAGTTACAGTGCTCACTGGGTTTCAAACCCCTGCGCTGGAGCTGAAGGCATCTACAGCAAGCACAGCTTTTGGAGAAGTGATGGTGTAACTTCTGGGACTTTCTCACCTAGAATCTGCTTTGATCTGCCAGAATGGAGACTGTTAAGTGAGCTCCTGGCTATGGCTCCTTCTTGATCAGCACCCATCCTTCCCTCCCGGCAGGACCAGACGTCACAAACCCTTCAGGACAGGGCCTTTATTCCCCTGTTGTATGAAAAAAAGCAGAGACTATATTTCTGGTAAATCAGATTCTGTGTCCATTGGAAGCACAAAGGATAGGATATTCCAGGGAACCACTGGAGGAGAGCCAGGCTGATTTCCCCAATCCAGCCTTGACAACCTCTCTTGGCGAAGTGAACAGTATATGAAATCACAACAGATTTCAGATTCAAAGATGGAAAGTTAGGCAGAAGTTGTACCCTTTCACAGAAGTCCAGACACTCCTTCACGGAAGTCTAGAAACATTGTGAAGACAAGTTCTGGAGCCAGGCAAGAGAGGGATTGCCTGAAGAAGACTATGACCTTGCTGCTAGGAAGCCTCTGTGGCTGTCTTCTCTAGTCTTTACAACAGGCCTTGGACTTGCCCCATGCCCACCCTTCATTCATTGCAACCTACCAAGGGACAGCACGTGCTACATTCCACTCAACAGATGAAGAAACCAAAGCCTGGCAGCTGGGGGACCCGCTGGAGCCACAGAGCCAGGCCCTCAAATTCCAGCCCAAATACTAGCTCAGCACGCTGGCCTGCCGGCCTTGGTTAGTATCCTCTGCTTCCTCCGCGTCTTCCTCCCTTCCCACCAGGTATTAGATTTAATTAAATTAGCAGAGCCCCATTGCGACCATCCTGGGCATGCTGTCTGGATAGAACCCAGTGAGGGCAGCTCCTCCCTCTAAATTCTGCTTCTCAATATAATTCAATTTCCAATAAGTCATGGGTTTCATACGAAGGGTCTCACACAAAGCGTGGTGTATTGGTTAGATTCGAGGCTCATGGAGACTCATGATGATTTCATTTTCCATATCACTTCTTCTGCCTTTCCTTGGTGGCACCCTTTCCACAGTCTCCATCCTGGAATCTGTGTTTTATATGATCCAGACACTTTGACTCACATATTGTCACCTCTAGCAATTGCATCACACATTTATATATATATATATATATGTGTGTGTGTGTGTGTACATATATGCATATATGCACACATATATATTACAGTGTGGCAGCCCCAGTGCAACACAGCAGAGGATAAAGGAAAATTCATAACAGCACCATTTACTTGCCTCCAATTAAATTTTTTGAAATGTGCTCCATATTAAGCAAATCAGGAACAAAAGTCCAAAATTGGAGGTTGCGCTTCTGAAAAAGTGGGGTGGTAGTGTAAATACATACCAAGGAATTTTTGCAACATGTTGGAAGCCTATAAATTTTATTGGTTGTTTCTTTAATAAAAAAAACAATTTCAATTGCTAACAACACGGTATTATTAAGCTTCTAACGTTTAAAAATCTAATTTGTCCTAACTCTGTGGTGGTTTATATTGCCCGATGAGTTCAGGAAGGGCAAGGTAATCAGGTTGATCGCTCGCTCTGGTTCAGTTCCTAAATGGAGCTAATAGAGACCTTTTTTAACAGCCAGCCTTCTGCTTCTTAGGCCTGCCTTGGTCTCTAATGAGTTACAGCCCAGGGTTGAAAATGGACATGGCAGAGAAATATAACACACACTCCCGTGCACCTATAAACTTTAAGGCCGAGAGAGAGGAAGTATGTTTCCAGTTAACTTAGAACGCCATGAATTTAGGATTCTACACTCACAAGACAGGAGTTCTCCTTATTTCATCACTAACTTACTTCAAATGTGTTTATGCAATTTATTGCTACTGAACTTCCAGGCAACTGGTGTAGAGTTAATGAAACCCAGCTTGGAGAAGCTCTGAGCTTTGAACAGCTAACCACAGTTTAAATGGTTATGACATGCGGTCAAAGCCACAGGCAGGCCCCACTACAGTTTCTGTGTTAGTCAAAATCCTTGTCATCTCACCTTCTATGCCAAATAGATTGAAAGGCAGGCGGGAAAAAGGAAAGAAAAAAAAAACACGCTGAAAAACAGCCTGCCTTGTTCTTCCTCGGGTTTCCCAGCCCTTTAACCCCATCTATCTTACTGAACGGCAAGGCAAGGCCCCTCCCCCAGGTCCCAAGTAAATGTTTTAGTAACAGTCTGAATTGGTAATCGTGTTGAAATCCTGAATCCCAGGTTGAGTTGAATTAAGCCGTGTGGGAGTGGGCGGCCAGGGAGGCACTGAACAACCTTTTAAAGGTAGCCTCCGAAGGATGAACAGACGAAACTGGACAGGCGAGAAGTTAACTCATCTTTCTGAATTACGTGGACACTGACTTTTATTAATCCTCATTGTCACATAGTGTCCTCCCCCCCCCCCGCCCCCGAGCTCTGTTCATGTGGGAACCCCAGCAAGCTCCCTCTTTCTAAATGGGCCCATTTTGGAAGAGTAAAGGGGAGGTACTGGGTTTGTCGCTGCCGCACAATAAAAAGGCCCTTTTGAAAGCAGCACTTTCATTAACTTAAAGCAATCTATAGACTTAAAAGCACAGAGCAGTAAACTCCTAGAAAGGATCATAAAACAGCCAGTCTCGAGTTGGGTACACTTCGCTGCGATTTGCACGAGGCATTTTACTGTGGTCGTTGCTAGGCCCATCTCCAGTAACCCCCTGGCCCTCATTCCCTGCAGCTCCTCTTTCTCTAGGCTTTCATGCCTTTCGCTCTCACAAAAGGGAGGCGGTGACCGGGGAGTCTCGGTAGGGTCAGCGTTCCCTCCCCCGCTCAGCTCTCGGCTGGAGAAGAGCGCGCAGGAATTCCAAGTCTGGAAAACAACAGCTCCGCCACCGCCGAGGTAGCTGTTGCCGCGCCCCGGGCCGCGGTGGCCATTCGTGGGTTCTGCGGCTTCAGTGCCCCAAAGGGCTGACTGGCTTTCTCAATTCAGGGTGCAAGCGTGCATGGAGGAAATAAACCCCCAACACACACACACACACACACACACACACACACACACACACCCCTCCATCACTCAGCCACTCTTTATCTAAATGACCAGAGTGTAACCCCCACCCCACCCCCAGCTCTTCCCCGCTGCAGGACCTCTTCACACTCCACTCACTGTTGAGCTAGGCCCAAACCTTGAGAAGGCAGTTTTAGTGTGAGATATGATCCCGCAATGAGAAACACCTCTACACTCCTACACACACACACACACACACATTTGCACTAAGGTCCTGGGGCCTCAGGAAGGTCAGAAGGCTGAGTGAGAGGGCAAAGGAGCTGGAGATTGGGATAAAACCGTGTTTCTTTTGAACACCATCATTTCACAGATTTGGGTGTGTGTGTGTGTTTGGGGGGGAGGGTGTCGTTTAAATCTGCTTTAGCTTGTTAACTTGGATTTTACCAGGCGATGAGCATTTGAATTCCCAAAAGTCAACATCCTGGAGAAGGCCCAAGAAAACGTGTAAGGGTAAGGAACCCCGAACTTCCTCCTGCCCCTAGCGCAGAACCTTGCACCGGTGGGCTGGCCTGTGCGCTCTCCGACATTGCGGAGGATGAAGCAAGCACCGCTGGGGGGGGGGGGGGGGGGGGGGGGGGGGGGGGGGGGGGGGGGGGGGGGGGATGAACAGGCGGCAAGTCAGATCAGGGCTCCCGAGTTCGGAAGTATCTTTCCCTCGGCGTCAGCCACTACTCCACAAGCCCCAGTGGCACCTCGCTACTAGCAGTCCCCTTGCCCACGTCCCGGGCCGCTGTACCGGCGGACCACCAGCAATCACTTCGCCAAGCTGCGGCCGCAGAGTGGCTGCGCCTGCAGGGTCAGGTCCTCGGATCCATTCCGAGCTGGGTGAGGCTACCTGATCACATCGCACGGAATCTCCCTAGATTTGTCTGCTTTCCGGGACCCTTCTCCTAGGACCCAGCCTTGAGCACCCCAAATCTTATCCTCCTCAAAACTGGCTTTGGAGGAGAAGCAACAAACATACAGGGCTCATTCACCACGGCTGGGATCAACTACTTTTCTTGCCTGTGTTTAAGCTTATCCTCCCTCATGCTGTCAGGATCCATACACGCAGTTCTCCCCAGATTCCAAAAGCCTGAACCCCAATAATGATCCTGTGTTTCGGTCCTAAAAAAACGTCACCCACTGAGGAGTCAGATGTAACTGGGAGCCCAGCGCCTACCTCCAGCCCTCTCTCTTTTGCCGGCGTGTAAACTACACAGCGACCCTTCCGTCCCAATTCTGAAAACAACCTTGGATCCTATAACCCAAACTCTAGCCTGCTCCAAAGCCCAGCCCTCCTTTTGGGGCTGATCCGCATCCCCCTCCCAATCCCAACCCGGTCTCCCGCCCGCGCGGGAACCCTGGCTGCCCTGTGAAGGACTCTCCAGAAAGCTCGGCCCACTGCGCTCGTTTCTTCCTCGGCTTGGGAGCCCAGCAGATCTCCCTCGCCTAACTGAAAAGAAACAGAAACTTCATGTGGCACATTCAGGACCCTGACCCATCCCCTTCGGCTCCGGGTCGATTTCCGTGCCCACCCTCCCCTCCTTTTACGAATTCATCTCCTAGTTCTTCTCAAGGGCCCCTAATCCTCCCCTCCCCGCCCCAAAGACCCAACAATACGCAGAAAGCCAATGACCCTACAAATTCTCTCCATACTCCCGGCTAGAGTCCCAGATCGTCGCCCCTCGGGTCCTGGTTTCTCTGACCCCCCCCCCACGCATGTTCTCCGGTCCCCTCTACTGATACTCCTGCAAACCTCCACTCTCCCTGCCTTCCCGGGCCTCTCAGGAAGCGACCGCCGCCGCTTGACTCCAGCCACCCGGCTGGTCCAGACAAGGGCTGCTCCCGCTTCCAGCCACTTGAAGGCAGCTCCTGGCTAGTGACACCGAGTAAGCGCCAGCCACCGTACTCCTAGAGCCCGGGAAAGGAGAAGCCGAAGCCGGCCCGCAGTTCCCAGCCTAGCCCCGCCGAGCGCCCAGCCAGGAGCCGCCGGCGCCGGGACTCAGGCGGACGCGCTCGTTCCTAGGCTCGAGTCCCGGGAAGCTCCGGGCGCACGGCTCCCGGCCCGCCCGTTCCAGGCTCGCGGGCCACTGCACTCTGAGTCCGCCGCCCGGCTGCTCGTACCCGCAGACAATGCGCGCCCGGCCCCGGGCCAGAGCAGAGCGGAGCGGGGCGAGGCGGCGGCTGCGGAGCTGCGCACCGACCGGGTCCGGGAGCGGGTGGGCCCCGCGCTTCTCGCCGCCTCCTCGCCCGGCCTCGCCTCCCCTCGCGCCGCTTCGCTCCGCGCTCTCCCGGCGCTTCCCCAGCTCCTCTCTGCACGCTCCCGCCGTCCCTCTCTGCTCTCTGCCTCCCTCCTCCCTGCTGCCTCCCTCTCTCCTCCCTGCTGCCTCCCTCTCTCCCTCTCTCCTCCTTGCCCTGTCGCAATGAATAATACTCTGGCTTGGGGACTGGAATAAAACACACGCGCTCTGAGGCAGCCGCCCGCAGCAGCAGCCGCCGCCGCTGCGCCGCCGCCGCCGCCTGCAAAAGCGTCTCTGACATGGAAATGAATGACAGCTTACCTGATGCCAATCTTCATCAGACTGACACCGGCGTGACAACACAGCCTATACTTCCCAGCACTGCTCGGGACGTCAGCGGCACAGGGACCCGCCCCCCCCAGTCCCCGCGCGCGCACACCTCCCCTCTCCCCACTCCCCCTTTCTCACCCCCCCATCGCCCCCACCCACTCCCAGCCCCGTCCTTCCCAGGCGAGGAGCTGCTAGAGTGTCTCCCTCTACTGGAGGATAGGCTCAGACAGCAGAAGCGGGCCTGCTTGCTGCTGGCGAGAGGCAGCACGCACTGGGGAAGAAACCTCCAGATCTCACTCAGGTTGCCTGGCATAGGCAGCGCAGTGGACCCCCAGAAATTCAGGCGCACCCCTACTCCATGTCATTCTTAGCGATCAGCTGGTGCAGAGTTCCAAGACAGCAGGTGCTGAAGAGATTGAGAGAAGAGGAGAAATTGTCTTTGGACCTCAAGAGAACCCCCAGAAAACAGAAGTCTTCAAACTGGCGAGAAATGCTCTCTCCATCACACCCCCACCCCATTCCTGCCTGGCTGGCCTCGTTCTTATGATTGCATTTGAATAATTCTCATTACCTTGGCCCCAGCAAAGGTGCTCAGATGGTTAGTTATCTCCGGTCTCAAGAGCTTTTTTTTTTTTTTTTTTTTTTTTTCTGCTGTGGGCTTCCTGGGGCGCTTGGTTCATCCAGGGGGTGACAGTATGATGGGATGGTTGAGGGGGAGCGATAAGAAGGGGAGAGGCTTTATCAGAAGCTTATCCCTGGGCAAATGTCAGGCAAGCGCCTGGAAACCACTGCTGCTTCTTTCTTAAAAGAAGTATATCCCAGTGTATCCTGGGAACTGGGGCCCAGTAAGGTCAGGGGCAGCTCTGTCTCAGCTTGGGCCTGCTGGGGTGACCTAATCTGTTCCAGACACAGAAAAGACTCTTCACCTAAGTCACATCTGCAATGGAAGACCAAAGCAAGCCGGTGACAACCATGCACGTTACCATTTAGTCAACAAAGACAAGTACCCTACTAAGTGCCAAGTATAGGCTCATCCACCCAGGATGCAGACTGGCTCTGTTCCTACACAGAGGAGAAAAGGATCCCTTCTGCCCAAACAGAGGAGCTGCTTCAGCCTCCGGCAGGTAGCAGGTGATCCTGTAACCCTCTCACCAGGTTGGAAGCCTGGATGGGAAGCCGAGACAAAGTGCCTGATAGAAGCAAGGGAAGCTGAAAGGGAAAAGATCTGGCCCAAGAAGTTGGAACCTGTCCTTTGCTCCATTTCAAGCCTCTGGGCCACTCCTCCCCTGCCTCAGACACAGGCAACAATGAGAGCTATTAGATGCCAAGGCTAAAGGAGACTGCATTACATCCAGGTCCTGCCTGCGACTCCACATTCACCTGCAATGTTCCTGTGGGGGACGGGGAGACAACTGTTCACCTAGAGATGCGCTGCTACAGATGGGATTGAATCCTCTCATCTTTCTGTAGATGCCCCCAAAGACTTTCACTAGGTAGATTTATGTCACCCCAACCTCTGATCTGTGGCCAAAAACTATGGCTGCTGACAGCATCATCGCTACGACATATTACACATTGTATAATAAAATAATAATAAAGAATCCTCCTGCCCTTTCTATGTAGTACAGAAACGCCAGACTCACTAACCCAGACACTGGAGGTCAGCCTGCCATAAAGTCTCAGAGGGAAACCTGCGGCATAGATGGGGAGAGGAGCTATCCCTTCGGCCCCGCCCGAGACTTCCAGGAAAGGGGATTGCTCTCTTTTGGAGGGGGTTTGCTGGTGAGTTACGAGAGCTAGTAGAGTCGGAGGGAGAACCAGGCTGGAGGTGAATATTTAGCTGACGAGCATACGATAGACAAAAGCCACATACCCTCCATCCATACTTATCCAAATCCTCATTTCCTAAAACCCAGTTCTGATGCCCAACTCATCTAAAACAGCAGACCCATGGGCATCAACTATTGACTTGTGGAGTCTTCTCAAACAGTACGATTGCCACTAATACACTTTTCATACTTTACCATGTGCATTGGAACTTTTAGTCACTTCAGCTTGCTTTGGCTGCTCTTGTAGCTCGCAAAGGCTTAAAAATGACATCTAACATGTAACCATTCTTTTTATAATTGCTGAAAAGAAATGTTTGTCCTCTGCCTACTAGTGGTAAGGGTAGCTTCGAGACAGAGGCCCACATTACAACTCCCTTCCTCAAGCCACTTTTATTCTCATAGAGGGAGACAAACTTAATATATAAGGCAGTAAAAGAGCCATCCAAGATTCCAGCTAGCAAATAATTAATGAACATTTGTCAGTATGTCAAATGCCTAGGTTCCACATCTAAATCCTGGATCTGCCCATGAAGAGTTAGAATAGAAATTAAGTTTGTAGAGTTTGTTCCAGATTTACAATGTATAAGTTGCAATTTCTTCCCCATCATCCATACATGAATTGTCACATAATTCAATGCCGCAATAGTAAAAGCAAGCAGTTTGCTACAGATCCCATCACACACACACACACACACACACACACACACACACACACACACACACGCACGCACACACACCTGCATGTTGGAGTTCTTAAGATTATCCATGACTTCCTTTCCTTCCACCTGTTTTTGTTTGTCCTTCAGATGAGCAGTCCACAGCAGGGAGTTCCTCTGTGCTCCAGATGTGTTTGGACAGTGGCTCAGTTGAATCCTTCCTGTATCATTCTATGAATAAAAACTTAGGACCTATCTGTATTGATCTGCCTAGGCTACTATAACAAAATACCACAAACTAGATGGTTTCAACAATAGACACTTATTTTCTCACCGTTTGGGAAGCTGAAAGTCCAAATTCAAGGGCGCTTTGCTTTCTGCGGAGGCTTGTCTTCGTGGCTTTCCGATGCCACCTCCTCTCTGTGTCCTCACACGGCCTTTCCCCTGTGCATGCAACAGAGAGACAACTCTTGTGCCTCTTCCTTTTAAGAGGCCCCATTCCAATTGGATTTCAGCCCCAACTTTATGACTTCATTTAACCTTAATTACCTGATTAAAGGACCCATCTCCAAATACAGTCATATGGAGAGGTAGGGCTTCAACATATAAGTGGGTCAAGGGGTAGAGACAAGTCAGTCTTTAACACTGCCCATCTACCAACTCTTCCCCTTCCCAGCTTAATTGTTTTTAAATGAACCTTGAGAGAATGTGATGGGAGACAATATCTCACTTTCTCTTAGGATCCCTAAAGCCTGGCATTATGCCCAGAATAGAAAACATATTAAATAAACGCTTACTGAATGGAACAGAACGTATTTCTCCACCATGGCTCCAGTTGTAGGTAAAAGACTTCTCACCTGGGGTACTTTGTTTTCCTAAACAGTCTAAGGACTTCTGATTCTTAGCCCCACAGACAGAATAGTCTTCCTAAAACAAAAGTTGGATTACAAGGCTGGAGAGATGGCTCAGAAGTTAAGAGTACCAGATGCTCTTCCAGAAGACCTGAGTTCAATTCCCAGCAACCACATGGTGGTTCACAGCCATCTATAATGGGATCTGATGCTTTCTTCTGGCATGTAGGCATACATACATGCAGACAGAGCACTCAGACCTAAAAAAATACATAAAGCATAATTTTTTTAAGATTTATTTATTGTGTACACAATGTTCTGTCTGCATGTATATCTGCATGCCAGAAGAAGGCACCAAATCTCATTACAGATGGTTATGAGCCACCATGTGGTTGCTGGGAATTGAACTCAAGACCTCCGGAAGATCAGCCAGTGCTCTTAACCTCTGAGCCATCTCCCCAGCCCCATAAAACATAAATTTTTAAAAAAAGATTGGATCACATTTTTATTTCCCCTCAAAATCACAATGATTTTTTTATTACCTAAGAGATTTAGCATAAAGGTTGGCTGAAATTTTCAATAAATAATAAAAATAATTTGCATATATACACACAAAATGGGATATTATTCAACCACAAAAGAATGTTATCAGTCATGGCATCATAGATAGATGAAGGACATCACATTAAGTGAAATAAGTCAGCCACAGAAAGACACAAGCCAGTGTTCTTATTTATATGTGGAAGATAAAAAGTTGATGTCAAGTAAGTACTGAAATGATTATGTGGTACACACTGGTAATATTAAAATTACACAATGTGATTCATAAATACACACAATCACTATATGTCAATTACACATACGAAGAAATTTTTTTAATGTATTTATTTATTTATTTATGATGTATACAATATTCTGTCTGTGTGTATNTCAGGACCTTTGGAAGAGCAGGCAATGCTCTTAACCGCTGAGCCATCTCTCCAGCCCCGAAGAAATTTTTTTTAAACAAGGATATAGCTCAGTTAGTAAAGTTTTTGCTTAGCATACAGGAAGCCCTGTATTTGATTCCTGGTACCACATAAACCGGTATATGATAGCTCATGCCTGTAATCTCAGCTCTTAGAAAGTAGAGAAAGGGGGCTGGAGAGATGGCTCAGTGGTTAAGAACATTGCCTGCTCTTCCAAAGGTCCTGAGTTCACTTCCCAGCAACCACATGGTGGCTAACAACCATCTGTAATGAGGTCTGGTGCCCTCTTCTGGCCTGCAGGCATACACAAAGATAGAATACTGTATACATAATAAATAAATAAAAAAAGAAAGAAAGTAGAGAAAGTTCAAGATCACCTTCAACTATATAGCAAGTTTAAGATTAGCATGGAGTATAGGAAACTCTTCCTCAAAAACTAACAAAACAACAACAAAAGTTTGTTGGGCTATATAAGAAAAAGGAGGACCCTTGCCACTACAATACCACGAGTGGACTTCAAATTCCTCCTCCTCTTCTTTCTCAACTTCCTTTTCTTCTTCCTCCATTTCTTTCTTCCCCTCCTCTTGTCTTCCTCCTCTCTCATCTCCCTTATATTCTTCTACTTACTTTCTCTCTCTCCTCATTCCACCATCCACGGGATCATAGTGTGTGGATTGCCGGCATCAGAACTTCTGGATGTTTTGATTCAGGGTTCCAGGTCCGATTCTAGAGAAAGTAGTCCTAGTAAGGGCTCTGGAATCTATATTCTAGGAACTCTGTGATGGAGAGCTTTGGGGACAACCATTCCTGATACTGCTAGGCTCTCGGGTCCCAAAACAAACCCTGTGCCCTTTCTCTCCTGTATTGGCTCTGGCTATTTCTCCAGCTAAGTCCTCAGTGCCATTTCATCGCCACACTCTGTCTCTAAGACTTAGCCAAAACATCACCTCTTTTAATCATGACCTTGGGTCTCACTCCAGGTCACCAGGACCTGGCTCAGATCTCCAGGCTGCCACAAAGTAACCGGCCATCTGGGATGTTGCTGGTGCTCGCCGGGTCTTTGTTTCTGCACTTATAAAATGAGGATGGCAATAGAAGCCAACTCATGGGACCATGGGGATTAAGTAGAATCGTGAATGTAAGGAGCTTAGCACAGTCCCTGGCACACGAGAGGCTCTTCAATACGCGGCAGCCATTAGCTTTAATAGCTCTTTACCCAAGGCTACCACAGCACTTTGCTGGGACTTTGATTAGACTGCCTATTTAATTGGCCTGAGGAAGAGGGACACTGTATACCAAGAGTGCTGTGACAGGCCCTGAGGGCCATAACACAGATAGTGGAAGTAAAAGAAAGAGGAAGGGGAATCCTGGCTGCCAAGGCCTCCTTTCCCACCCTGGACCCTGGTGCTTGAGGGGCCAGGGCCAAAAGAGAAAGGTTCACTTCTTTCCTGACAAAGCACAACAGGACTCTGTAGAGTCCAGGCCATAGTAAGTCTCCTGAAAGGTGGGGCCCCTGAGTTCTAATTAGAATCCAAGCTCCTGGCCCAGCTTGGATTCCTCACTTTTCCCTTGCCTTCCCTCCCCTTTCTTTCCTCCCACCTTTCTTCCTTCTGACCCTGAGAAAGCAAGCACCTTTGCTGATTCTTTCCCTACCTCTGAGGCGGGAGGACAAAACTTGACCACTGGCTAAATAATGGCAATATAATCTACAAGCAGTGATGGCTTCCTCTTTGGGTCTGCTTCTTAGCGCCTCTGCTTCTCCAACTACACATACAGGTGCATATGCATTTCTCTCTCTCTCTCTCTCTCTCTCTCTCTCTCTCTCTCTCTCTCT
>NW_026068124.1:542618-568392 GCF_014885135.2 Alexandromys fortis
AATTCCCAGCAACCAATATGGTGGCTCACAACCATCTGTAATGAGATCTGGTGCCCTCTTCTGGACTGCAGGTGTACATGCAAGCAGAACGCTGTATACATAATAAATAAAGAAATCTTTAAAATAAGAAGAAAAAAAAAAAGAATGATTTTCGAGCCAGGCAGAGGTGATGCAAGAGGTGAGGGAGGAAGACTGGGACTCCACAGCAAGCCCTGGGCTGAACAGCAAAACCTTACCCTTTGTCTCAAGGAAAACAAAATCAAAAGACCCAAACAAACAAAACATAAGAATAACCAAACCCTGTGGCTATAGCCCCATAGAAGAATTCTTGCTCACATGGGGAAACCTTAGGCCTGATCTCCAGGAAAACACACACACACATACACACACACATACATACATACACACACACATACACACACATACATACACACACATACACACACACACACACACACACACACACACGCCACAGATTATTCTAGGACTGGTGGGTAGTCCAGTGGTAGAAGGCTTGCCTGGCATAAGTGAGGCCCTGAGCCCAATCCCAGGTGGTGGAATACTTTAAATACACAGGGTTCAGAAAAAAATTATTTCCATCTGTTTCTTTTTCTTTTTAAATGTAGCTATTAGAAAGTTTTAAATTGCCATGTGGCTTCCGTTCTATGTTATTGAAGACCCCTGACTGGAGCTGTTGTCTTGTAGTATCAGCTGTGTTTCTAGGCTGAAGTCTGCCGTTCATCACTGTGACATGTCACTCTGGCTCAATAGCTCCTCAATCTCTTTTGCTTCCCCAAGCCCTACCTGACTGCAGCAAGGAATGAGGGACATTGTTAAGATATCCATTGCCTTCCTCAAGCTGCAGAGGGAAAAATTCCATCTCTGCCAAAACAAAGACTCCTCTCTTCTGTCCCGGAGAACCCATCACCCTCATCATCATCCCCAGTGTCACCCCTCTGTCCCCATGTCTTCATAGCTCCATCAATCTCCATTCTTCCCACCCTCATCATCCTCATCCTCCTCAGACCACCCTGCTTCCTTCTGCTCCCCTCCGCCCCGAGGGATGAACTCTGCCGGCCACAGCTGTTGCCTCTGAGATTGCTTCCCACCATAAATGCTTCCCAGCTGAGGACTGCATGGCTGGCTTCATTCAACTTTGTTCTGGCCACCAGAACCTACAGCTACCAGACTATAGGGAGGGAAGAAGCGACCAACAGCTCTGGGAAGGATGCAAGCCACATTTCCCACAGGACCTGGGTCCGTCTTTTGTGCTGTAAAGGAAAATCTACAAGGAATTAGCAAACGGAGGAGCAAGGTAGCCCAGCTCACCTAGCACTGGGAACAGGATTTGCTTAGCAAGGAAGAAGACAGAAGTGTAACAACAATAATAACAGTGTCAGTTGACTGTGTCTCAGCTCCAAAACCCCAATTGCTCATCACCACTCCACAGCACCCCAGTGGGCCTGCTACATGCCACCAGATATGAACTCAGAAGCCACATTATAGAATGGTCACCATTCTATATTGCCTGGACTCCTTTTGTTCTTATCAGCTCTTCTGCTTCATCACTATTGGCTACTGTCACTATGGCAGTGGCAATACTCATACCCAAATCATAACCCATCCCCTCTAAGAGCTCTACTTAGCTGTCAATACACAGATCCAAGGTCCTTCTGAGTTCAAGTTCTCTCTAGAACATGATGCACCTGGAGCTTGCTTTGTTCGTATTCTACAATATCAAGTTTATATTTGTGCCTTGGCTCCCAACCCAAATAGGCCTAGAATTTCATAAGGAAAAGAAGCACATATTTCTTTCCTATCTTCCCATCTCTTTCCCATTTTCCTGCATTTGGCAATAATGTCAGCCTATATAAACTGATGAATAAATGCTAATGGCTAGACCTGGTGTGAGTGTATACACCTATCTGTCTACCTAGATAGTGTCCTGCACTAGTATTTAAGGCAGGAATGCTTCTGTGTACCAGCTCCAGAGTAAGCATATGGACCTGGCTGTGTGGCTGCATTTTCCAGCTAGTACGGTCATGGAAGCTTAGCCACACATCAGTGCAGCCTGTCAATTTCCAGACATCTCTCATGATAATTTCCTGCCAAATCTTTGGAGTTGCAATGAAGAAAGCGGATAATTTGAAGCATTTTCCCATGCATGTTGAGATGGATTATAATCCTAATTTGATAAAGGCTCTTAATGACTCATTAGCCACCCTTGGCTTCACCTTGGGTCAGCTAGCTTCCCAGAGCTGCAGGCAGCTGGCAGCAAAAGGGCGGTGCTCTGGTCATTACACATTCCCACGTCAGCAGCCCTAAAACAAAGACACAAGGAAGCCTCAACTGCGCAGGAGCCTAGGGATTCTCTTTTCCTCAGCTTCTGACTTTGAATAAAGCCTCCAATTCCCTGATAACCAAAATGCCCAGTCAGGGCCTCTGGACAATATGAGGAGATACAATATACGGAGTCTCCCCTGCACATATAAGAGAGCTGTGGTCTCATCCTCACTGTGATCTGTGAAGGGGTGACTAGGTCCTGTCACCCCTTCCCAAAATCAGAAGGTGTGGCTTCCTGGCAATTTTAATTTCGCCAACCCATTCTATTTCAGCCCACCAGGGCTCCAAAAGCACAGAAGGGGATTGGAGGAACCCATTCCCTTGCCTCTTGGAAAAGTAGCACTTCCTATAGTCCTGGACTTAGATGATAAGATGGTCACAGAAGTCAAGTTCACAGGTTTCCTCAGGTCACCTACTAGAGACTATAAGAACTCCCCCTTGAACCCTGCAGAAGGGGGGGGAAGACTGTAGAAGACAGAGAGGTCAAGGACACGAGGACATGGCCCACAGAATCAACTAAATAGGGCTAATAGGGTCCCACAGAGACAGTAGCAGCAACCACGGGGCCTCTCCATATATGTGGTGCCTCTTTAGTTTGGGGTGTTTGCGGGACTCTTAACAGTGGGAGAGGGGTGTCTCTGACTCTTTTGCCTGCTCTTGGGATCCTTTTCTTCCTACTAGGTTGCCTCATCCAGCCTTGATATGAGGGTTTGTGCCTAGTCTTATTGTATCTTGTTATGTTGTGTTCACTGATATCCCTGCTGTTTTCTGAAGGGAAACAGAAGAGCAGAGGATCTGGGGGAGAGGGGAAGTGGTATAGGGACTGGCTGAAGTGGAGGGATGTATTATATGAGAGAAGAATAATTTAAAAAAATTAAAAAGAACTCTGCCCTTCTCAAAGCCCTGAAATGTTATGTGGGTTCATATGGGCACGTGGGCTTGGGGTGCTCACCTCCTTTGGCCTCACCTCAGTGTCTGTTCGGCCTTTGGTTTTCCTCACAAGCAGAAAGGGCTTCCAGTTTCATGGAATTCTACCAGCCTCACAAGAAGACAGAGATGTACGGAACACCCCTTTCCCCCGCTCAATTTCTCTTTATTTATTACAAAGTCAGGCACTGCTCAGGGTGCTAAGATTACACTCATCAGTGAAACTGACCGCTTCCTGCCCTCATGGAAAACCTGTATTTAAGAGCTCCACAGTGGCTTTTCTGAAAGAATGAAGAGAGGCGTGTAACACACTCAGCAGAGAGGAACCACAAGCCTGGGGACTGTGGCATGGCTACTCACTCCAAGGAGCACCGAGCACAGAGCTAAGTCCTCTGGGATAGAGCACACTGCCGGAACAGACACGGGGATCTGGCTAGACAGGAACGTTAGTGAAAATTTGGTAGAAGAGGTCTCTGTTCACCTTGAATGGCAGACAGTCTTCTCTGTCCCTCAAGAAACCATAGTGTTTCCTTTGGATTAAGTGAAGAGGAGCAATAATACTGTACTTGGGGATGGCAGCTTCCAACTAGGAGACAGGAAGAGATGAACATACCCAGAGACAAGGCCCGGTGTGCTCAAGAGAAAGGATGGCTTGCCACCTGCTCGCCTGATGTCACCAATCAAGCTTCCAGAATCGAATTGACTTACAGTGTTTATTTCTTAGAATTCCTTTTTTTCCTTCCCGTCCTGGGGCTTGAACCCAAGCCTTTGTACATGCTAGGCATGATCATAGTCTAGTGTCTCCCTACTAGATATATGCACAAACAGCTACAAGCACCATAGATTTTATTTAAAAGCCTCAAATGTGGAAAAGGAGACTGAAATAAATGGGGGAAATGGACTTCTGGGGCAATAGGACTATTACAAAGAGTAAAAGGTAAGCTACAAAGAACAAAAGCAATTCAAAAACATATCATTTTTACAAAAAAAACCCTCCTGTAATCATAAATCATGAATAAGTAATAATGGAAAATGAAATTTTTAATTTCAGAAAGTCTCTGGGGGTCCAGATTTACTCTTCAATGTCAAAACTAAAGATAAATTTTAAAAATTGCAATTAATAATATAGCTAAATTTATTTTTCAAAAATTAAACATAGGGACAACAAGAGGGGCCAACTGGTAAAATTGTACCACACCCATGTACTCACTCACATACAAGATAAACAAAGGTTTTCTTTAAAAAATCAAATATAAATTTTAGATGATAAAGTTGAGGAAATCTTCCAAAGAATGAACTAAAAAGAAAAAGAGATTGATAAATGGGTACTAGGGGATAAAATGCTCTAATTACCTCAGCAAAAAGAATGAATAAAGATATACTCCAATGCCCACAACCATTGTCATTTCTATAACATAAGAGATAGAAAAGTTTCTAAAACTTTCTAAAAAGAAAAATGAAAGAAAGAAAAAAGACAGACAAAAGATACAAGCATAAGAACAACATCAAAGTTTTAAAACAGCAACATCAGAAGTTAAAAGACAGACCTGGAATATCAACTCAGTTCTGAAAGAAAATGTTTTTAATCTAAAATTCTACATTTCAATAAATTATCAGTCACATTTCAAAGGGATGTAGAGATATTTGTAAATATTCAATGGCTCAAGAACCTCACCTTCTAGGCAACTTTTCTTAGGAAGTTTTTAGACAGAGGAACATGGAGTTAGATGATAACACCCACATGGCAGCTCACAACTGTTTAACTCCAGTTAGGGGGATCCGACCCCTCACATAGACATACATGCAGCAAAACATCAATGCACATAAAATAAGACAAACAAATTGTTAAAAAGCATGTAAAATATGTATAATATATGTACATAAATATATTCACATGAATGGCAGAAATGAGTTGGGTTGATATGACTGCCTTTGAGAACTTCAAAGGGTCAAGTAAGACAACTACTGATTTCCAAACTCTGTATCTATAGTATCTTAAATATAGTATAGTAGTATAGTAACTTAAACGAAACAGTTTTTCAAAGCCAATATGCTTCACACATGATCCACCTGGCTCTTCAAGATACAGAATCAGATAATGATTTAAGATTAAACCTTAATCATAATAAATAATGTACATTTATTAGAGACCTTCTTGGGGATTTGACTCAAACTGGAGATGGCTCAGTAGATAAAGGTGCTTGCCACACAATCCCGACAATGCCAACAAAGACAGGTTTGTGGTGGTTTGAATGTAACTGGTCCTGACAGACTCATAGGATGTGATACTATGAGGAGGTATGGCCTTATTGGAGTAGGTGTGGAATGGTGGGACGAAATGAGGCTCAGTTCACTGCCTGCTGCCTGTGGATCAAGATGTAGAACTCTTAGCTCCTTCTTCAGCACCATATCTGCCTATGTGCTGCCATGTTTTCCTGCCATGATAATAATGAACTAAACTTCTGAAACTGTAAGCCAGCCCAGATTAAATGCTTTCCTTTATAAGAATTGCTGTGGTCAGGCCATCTCTTCATAGTAATAGAAAAATCTAAGACAGAAGTTGGCACCAGGAGTAGGGTTGATAGACCTGACAATGTTTTTGGGACTCAGGGTTGGGAAAGCAGTGGAACATTTTAACCACTGCTTAATGGGCCACACTAGTAGGAGCATGGAAGACAGTGGTGCTGAGGGCAAGTTTAATGGTGGGGGCCTGGCTCAAGAAGTTTCAGAGGAGAAGAATTCTAGCATGTGGTCTAGAGACTGTTCCTGTGATATTTTGGCCAAGAATGTGGCTGCTTTTTTGCCCTTGCCCTGAGGCTAAAGTGAAGAGTTTTGAATTAATTCCATTGGCAGAGGAAATCTCAAACCAGACTAGCACTGACTCAGTCATGTGGCACGCAGTTCACTTCCTGCTGCCTTCAGATCATGATGTAGAACTCTCAGCTCCTCTCTAGGACCAAGTCAGCATGTATGATGCCATGCTTCCCCACCATGTTGATAATGGACTAAACTTCTGAACTGTAAGCCAACCCCAATTAAATGTTTTCTTTTATAAGTGTTGTGGTGGTCACGGTGTCGCTTCACAGCAATAAAACCTAAAAAAGACAAAACAGAAAACTGAACTCAGAAAGCTGTACTCTGATCTCCACATGCACAATAATTATAATAGTAAATAATAAACAAAATCAAAGAAAAAAGATTTAAAGAATAAGAAGCCTGATTTTAAATCAGGCATGGTGGCTCCCACCTGTAATTCCAACACTTGGGGAGACAGAGATAAAAGGATAGTGAGTTCGAACCCAGTCTGGGCTCTACAACAAGACCCCGTCTTTAAAAAATGTGAAGGAAGAGTGTAATGGGGATGTAACTCAGTGGTCAAATACTTGCATAGTGACTTAGGTTTGATTCCCAGCACTACAGCAGGAGGAGGAAGAGGAGAAGAAAGAGGAGAAAGGTGTAGCTGCTGCCACCATTATGTGAGTTCATCCCCCCAGTGTGGGCATTCCAGGCAATTTTCAAACTATTCAAATAATTATGATATTAAGATGATTGGTTTTAATGGCAACTCACCACAAATTAGAATCACCTGGGAAAGGCCTTCAGCTGATGAATTGTACTGATGGCCTTAGCAGATGTGGGGGGACCCACCCAAGTGTAGGTGGCATCACTGATAACAGCCCCGACAGAAGGGCATGGATGGCAGAGGAGGATGGTGCCCCTTTTGATGATGTGGCTCCCCTTTTGCTGCTGAACTAATTTACCCTGGCACTGCTGTTGCTGCTGCAGCTTCCTTCACTGGTAGCAGGGCCAGAGTTTCCAGCCTTGACCAGCAGATCTCTAAAGAACCTATCAGGTTTTCAGAGCCAGGTCAGGACACTGAGGCACCTAGCCTTATGGACTGAGAAACTACTGGATTCTCAGTCTCTCTGGTATGAGACAACTTGCCTATTTTAATACAGCTGATTTAATAAATTATATATGTGCATATATTCATGACTATGTATATATTCATGAATGCAGATGCTTCAGTAAACAAACATTCCGATCCCCCTGCTTGGTGAACGTTTAGCCATTGCCTCCTCTTGAAAGCCCTCCCAGATGCCTCCTCCCCAAAGTTATTGCTCCCAGTTTAGTCTGATCTCTCCTTGCACCCATGTTTCAGCTGTCCATGAACTGTCTCTATCTGCTTGCTGATCCTTCATGTAGACATAAGCTCATGAAAGCTATGCTACAGGCTAAAAAGTCTCAACATTTCAGTGACTTACTGCACGGCTTCTTAGCTCTCTTTCTGCTTTCTGCTACCATGTCTTTCCATTGTGGGAACTTTCTGGAAAGCCAGTTTTACTCTGAACATGCCCTTCCTGAGAGAGAAAAGAGAAAATGGAGGCAGAACCATGAAAAGCCCCTGAAGGATCTAATCAGAAATGATATAGTATTGCTCCTTGAATGTCATTGGCCAAAGCAAGCCCACAAAATGATGGATATTTATATTCAGACACACAGATCAGTGCAGTGGGCAGCAGAAGGTGTTCAACCCTAAATGGAATTTCTCTATCAACCCCACCTGTCCCCAAGGCTGAGGGAACTTTGCAGGTGGAAAGGGGAGGGTGGGGAGGTGCACTGTGAAAATGCTGCTTCTGAACAAGACATGGCCATTATACTCGCGCACTCACTGCTGCTCTGGTTACCTGCACAAGATCAAGCCAACAAGATCTGTTAACATTCCAACAGGCAGCAATAACTGGACTCAGTGGGTTATTTAAAAAAAAATGGAAAGGACATGAAGATGGAAGGGGGATGTGGTTGGGAAATTGAAAGGGGAACATGATCAATGTAAACATGTATGAGATTAGCAAAGGATAATTAAAAGATAAAATTATCCAACATGGATGGAGGAGGGTCATGAGGCCCATCCTTAGCCGCGGAGTTATTGGCAATTGATGGTTGTGAGGAAGGAGAGTCATCTCCTTTGGCTGTGTGGCTCATGATAGGTGGCTCAGGCTCCAGTGGCCCCACCCCCATGCACATCTGACAGCAGGAACTGGGCTCAGTGGATTATAAAGAACCAAGGAATGCCGGGCGATGGTGGCACACGCCTTTAATCCCAGCACTCGGGAGGCAGAGGCAGGCGGATCTCTGTGAGTTCGAGACCAGCCTGGTCTACAGAGCTAGTGCCAGGACAGGCTCCAAAGCCACAGAGAAACCCTGTCTCGAAAAACCAAAACCAACATGTTGGGGGTAGTCTGGGTGGGGGAGTTGAAGAGGGTTTGGGGTTTAATATGATCAAAATACATTGTATCCATGTATGAAATTCTCAGAATAAATAAAATTATTTTTGTATAAGACAGAGAGAGGGAGGAAAGGGAAATGGTGAGAGAGCAAGAGAAAGAGAGAGAGCGATGTGGAATTCCCCTCTGTATGCTGTGAATATGTTTTATTGCCACTTGTAAATGAAGAAGCTGTTTCAGTCAATGGCTTAGCAGAGTAAAGCCAGGCAGGAAATGTGAACAGGTACATATAGAGACCTAGTAGGCAGAGTCAAGGAGATGCTATGTAGCTGCTGAAGGACACAGACACCAGAACCTTACCCAGTGAGCCACAGCCTTGTGGCAATACCCAGAATAATAGAAATGGGTTAATTTAAGATGTAAGAGGTAGCAAGAAATATGCCCGAGATATCAGCCAAACAGTATTATAATTAATATAGTTTCTGTGTTATTATTCGGGTCTGAGCATATGAGAAATGAACGAGCAGTCTCCATATATAAGAGAGAATAAAAGTAGAGATATCTCAGTGCATAAAAGCACTTGCCACCAAGCCGAATGACCCAGGGTTGATCCCTGGGACTCATATACTCAAAAGAGAGAACTAACAAGCTCAAGTTGTCTCATGCCTTTCACAGTCCTGCCGCAGCTTCCTTATCAAGTGAATTAATAAGTAAGTAAATAAATGTAACTTATTGATTGAGGAGGACACCTGACACAGACCTTTGGCCTCCACACGTGCATGAGCACAGGCATGCACACATGCACAGACTCAAAGGAGCAAGTACATACCACATAAGTCCTAAAGACGTTCAAGGCCTGGCTGGAGAGATGGCTCAGCAGTTGAGAGCACTGGCTGCTCTTCCTGAGGTCCTGCGTTCAATTCCCAGTATCCACATGGTGGCTCACAATCATCTGTAATGAGATCTTGCGCCCTCTTCTGGCCTGCAAGTATACATGCAAGCAGAACACTATATGTAATAAATAAATAAATCTTTATTTTAAAAAAAAGAAGTTCAAGGCCATCCTCAGCTGCATAGCAAGGCCAGTGTGGGCTAGACGAGATCCTGTCTCAGAGAGAGAGAGAGAGAGAGAGAGAGAGAGAGAGAGAGACTTAAGAGAACCTACTTCAGAGGGCATCCACACTGAGCTCACAGCATGAGGAAAATCATCAAACACTAATGAGGACACCAGAGTGCAGAGCACCAGGTGAGGCCCCGAAGTCATGCCCTCTCTCTGAGTGCAAGCCAACTGAGTGTGAAAACACACTTGCAAAGAGTTAGTTCTGTTATCCTACAGCACTCTACGGGAGAGTCCTAATTCACAATGAGCTCATCTATGTCTATGATTTATTTAACTTTTGATTTTATGTGTATGTATGTATGTATGCCTGCATGCATGCATGTGTCTGTGTATGCACGGAGGTGAGTACACTCCGAGGCCAGAAGAGGGTGGTAGGTCCACTGGAACTAGAATTATAGACAGTTGTGAGCCATCCAATGTGAGTGCTGGGAATGGAACTCTGAGGTCCTCTGCAAGATCAGTGAGTGCTTACTCTTAATCGCTGAGCCACCTCTCCATCCCCAAGCTTATGTATGTATCTTTGAATGACTTAAAAGAGAGGAATTCACAGGCTCCAACAGTGAGAAGGAAATGTAAATTACCCAGATTGGATCAGTGCATATTGTATACACATACTGAGATGTCATACTGTACCTCATAAATATGTACAATTATTATGTGTTAATCAAAAAATTAAAAATCTTTAAGGAGATGGAGATGTTTGTTAGACTGATTTGATCATCCCGCACTGTATACATGTATTAAATTATCACACTACACCCCATAAATTTGTATTACAATTAAAATAATAATTAGTGCGTGAGTGTGTGTGAGTGTATGTGTGTGTGTGTTATGCACTTGTTCATGTAGGTGTGTGGAGACCAGAAATCAACATCCAATTTCCTCCTCAGTCACTCTCCATCTTTGTTTGTTTGTTTGTTTTAAAGGCAGGGCCTTGGCCCCAGTGGCTTGGAATGACCAGCTCAGCTACCACCCAGGCTGTCCACACCTGAGCCTTGGGATGGCCCACCCTAGCCTCTACTCTATCTAGGACCTGGGGGAGCTTGTGAAGGGACTGGTCTTGTGGAACAATATCTGCAGATCTCCATGACTACGGGTGGGGGTCCTAGGGATATCCCAGAGGAGTTCCAGTGAGGACCCAGTGAAGATGGTGTGTCAGAATCCAGAGGCCTTGAACCAGACAGTGAGTCAGTACGATGAACATTTGCTAGCTGACTGTACAAAAGTGTGACACACTGAGGCTCCCAGTGTCACCAGGAAATATGAAGAGGTGTTGGGGAGGCGGGGGAAAAGGAGAAACAAAGAGGGTTTTATGTTTTTAGTTTGTTTTGTTTGTTTGTTAGCTTACTTGCTTTATTTTGTTTTGATTCTTTTAAAATTTTCTTTTGTGGGGGGCACTGTAGGGGTGAGGGCAGGATATGGGGGGGGGAGGGAAGTGAGCAGGATTGGGGTGCGTGACGTGAAACTCTCAAAGAATCAATAAAGAAGTTAAAATTTCAATAGACAAACAAGCAAATAAAGGCGGGGTCTCTCACTGAACCTGTAGATCACTGACTGAGCCAGGCTGTGCACTTCGGGCATCTTCCTGTGTTACCCCACCTCCAGCCCAGCTATGTGGTCCATAGACACATGGATGTTGGGGATCCATACTCAGGTCCCCATGTTTGCTTAGCAGGCACTTCAAGGACTGAGCCATCTCCCCAACCCATACTAACTTTTATTTATTTATTAATTATTACTTTTAAATAGGGTCTTACCATGTTGCCCTAACTGGCCTGGAACTTGGTATGTAGACCAAGCTGGCCTTCAAGTCACAGAAATCCTCCTGCCTCTTCCTCCCAAGTGCTGGATTAAAGGTGTGTGGCACCATGAGCAGCCAGTGGTTTTTTTTCTAAGGCCAGAATATGAGCTCCATGATCCCTTAGGTCTCTTCCAGCTCTAGCCTCTCAGGAGCTGCTACGGGACCCCTCGTCTGGAGTCATTGGTGCTCACTTCTCTTAGGCACAGCGTTCAGGTCTATGCCTTGGGAGCAAAAACAGTTTCTGTAGTCACGTCACATGCCAAAGGAATATGTAGAGGGTAAAAATCCACGCATGTCAGTAAAATGAAGTGAAAACTATTTCAAACACGGCTAAGTTCGCAACAAAAATGTTAAATGGCAAATGCAGTTTCAAATGAAGCATTTCTGTTTTAAACACATTATTCCAGTCACAGGGAATCTGCAGCTACACAAAAGCTACTTGTCACATGACGTCCTGGGGATGATTTCATGTCTGAATGTATTAACCCCGAATTCAGGTTCACAGCCTTTCTTCGAGCTTAGCGCCCTGCCTGCCTTGGTTCAGAGCGGGGGCATTTGTTTTAGAAAGGTCGCGTGTTTGTTTTTTGGGGGGACTGAAAGTGTCGCTCCTGATCGTGTGCTTGTCCCCACCCCTCTGCATCTGTACCTGGGCTTTAGCTTTTAAAGTGTGGGCAGGGGTAGCTAAACTAAAGGGGGTTAAGAAATCATACGTGGCTAATGGATTGATCTACTCAGAGAATGCTGGGGGCTGAGCCCCACGTTCACATCGCTAGAAGACAAATGCTGAGACGATCCTGTGTGGTTAGAGAAACCTGAGCCTTTAAGCTCCACCCAGGAGCGGCAGCGTCCCCTCCAGTGGGTGACTGCAGTGACTTGAGCTCAGCGTCCCTAAGACTCATTCTGTGTATAAGCTACCCTGTAGCGACCATAGCAACTCTAGCAATGACGGTTTCTGTCATCTCCACTTTAGAGACGAGACGAGCAATTGCAGAGTGGCTAATTGACCCTCATAAGGCTGCAATTGAAGGAGCAGGAACTGGCTTTGAACCCAGGCCGTCTGGCTCCAGCGTCTATCCTAAGCGTCTCCCCTGTACACCTCCTGTCGAAGAGCAGCGTGCTGCCTTATGACTTGGGTTCGTTCCCGGCTACCCACCGCTCCCTGCACCCACACCAGCCTGGGAGACGGTAGGGTCCACCCTCTAAATGTGGGCACCACATACAAGATATGTGTGGTTTTAGCACACCAGGAAGGCTGAATTTCCATTGTCTACCTCCATCCAGGTTCTGACTGGATGCCATCCTGCCTGGCGAGGCAGGGGAGGGGTGTAAGGAAAGGTAACCTACTCTAGGGACAAGAGGGTCCTGCCTTTTCACGGTCACCCCATCCCTAGGCAGCGCTCTTTCCCGTAAAGAGCAATCAATACTGCCCCCATCCCACATCCCCACCCTTTCCTGCATCTCTGTCTATAACGGCTATCGATTACAGCTGAGTAGGGAAACAAATGCCAAAATACATCCATCAGTCCCCAAGGTGGCAAAGAGACTTATTAAGGCCACCGCACCTTCTTCTGCGTTCCTGCTTGCCCTAGCTTCCTCTGCCCAGGGGCCATTTCTTTTGGAAGGCCTCCAAGAGTTTTGCAGACATGATCTGACGGCTGGTGGAATTTCCTCTATTTGGGGGAAAGTTTAAACCCAGAGAAGGAGCAAGAACAAGTCCCGCAGTGAGAAGATGAAAACCAGGTGTGTGAAAATGCGCGCCGTGTCTGTGAGCTGTGTGTATGGAAGTGTGCACCGGCCTGTTTGTGTAAAGAAAAACCCTAGGACTTAGTCACATCTCAGAAACATTTGGTAATTATCGCTGAAATTTTTACAAATCAATTCCTTCTGGTCGCTTAATGTCCTTCACTAAGTGGCTTAATTGTAAGATTTCACTTTATAATTGGGTTCATTTTAATGCAGAAAGAGGTGGATTTGCATACGCAAATGACAAACAGTTAACAAAACCCATTAACAGAGAAACAAGGTTCCGAAAAGCCACATACCTGGGTTGTCGGTACGGACTCAAAAGCTATGCACAGTCCCAGTCCTGGGAATCCCCACATCCCTGGCCCTGACTAAGGCAAGGAGTTAGAGGATTGCTGGGCCAGGAAATATTTCAACAAGGTAAAGTGGGCAAACTAAGGAAAGATTTTGGTTTGCTAACGAAAACCTGGAGATATGTTCTTTGCAAGGAAACTCAATGGGTTTTAAAGACCCGTCAGTCTTGGGCAGGTCTTGATTACCCATGTCGCAAGTCAACAGCACTGGCTTCAGGGTGCTTGCTGCCACTAACCTTAACGACCAAGGACCACCATGCCTCTGTTTCCTCTGCTGTAGAGTGGGGAAGCTAAACTAGGTCAAAGAGCTGTTTTGGTGGTGCATGTCTTTAGTCCCAGCTCTTGAGAAGCAGAGGCAGGCAGATCTCAGTGAGTTCGAGGACAGCCTGGTCTGCAGAGTGAGTTCCAGGACAGCCAGGACTGTTACACAGAGAAACCCTATCTCAAAAAACAAACAAACAAAAAACAAACAAACAAATAAAAAACAACTCTTACCATCAACGTTCACTCCATCGCCTACCAACTGTGCTCTTTATGGAGCTACAGAAATGACAGAATCGCAAGGTGATGGGGGCAGAGTGAGGTGTAAGTTCTGGGACACACACACATAAGCACTGGCAGAGTTCTTCCCTTCTAGAACTTGTTTTCTGCTGGGGTGCCATGGTCTGAATGCACCCTACCCTTCACCTTTAAGGTATCTATAGGTAGAGACAAGACCTTAAAGGAAGATTAAGGGTACGGCTCTGATCCAACAAGAATGGTGTATCTATAAGAATTTTAAAAAGATGAACTGGGGAGGCATAGTGATGGATAGATAACTAATCCCAGGACCCAAGAGGCAGTGGCAGGCATATCTCTGTGAGTTCAAAGCCAGCCGGTCTAGTGAATTCCAAAGCTATGCAGTGAGACCCTGTCTTGGGAAAAAAAACTCTCTCTCTCTCTCTCTCTCTCTCTCTCTCTCTCTCTCTCTCTCTCTCTCACACACACACACACACACACACACACACACACACAGAGCAAACAAACAGAAAAGATGGTCGTTTCTCCCCTGTCCCTGTAAAAATAGCTGAAGAAAGCAGTCCTCTACAAGCCAGAAATAAAAGGAGCCTTAGCAGAAACTAACCTAACTGATACCTTAATTTTGGACTTCCAGCCTCCAGAACCATCCATATATTAATTTCTGTTGTTGGGGTGCTGTCGCGTGGCACACACTAACACAGGAGGGAGAAGGGAAGAGCGCTGTATTATGGGAACACAGGTTAGAGACACCGCCCAGGCTTTAGTGGAGGTTTCCCTCAGGTCCTGCTGTCTGAAGGGCCAAGAGGATTCATAGATGAGGAGGGGAGAATACTGGATTGGCCACCTGCATAGCAAGGATGCAGAGGTGGGAGCTTTGGGTTCACTGGGAAGCACCGAGCACAGTTTCTCTCAGTGCAGCCCAAAGGGTCAGAGGAAGAGGCCCCGGGATGAAAAAGAGGGTGGGGGATGGGGACCACAAGCAAACATGGCCCTGAAGATCTCCAAGGCCAGCGAGCTGCTAGAACTTCGAATGATTGAGATTCGTCCCATGATGCTTCTGATTCTGCTGAACAAATGCCAAGATTGGTTCTGCAGGTGGAGAGAGACCGGCAGCTGCTCTTACCCCCTTGTTGGCAAGCATGCGAGCCCCTCATGGGCAGGCTTTGCTTGTTCATACAAAGGCTTCCTTCTTATCTTTCACACACATCTTCTAGGACAGCCTCTCCTTCAGGTATAGGCCTTCAATTTAACAAAAATCCCCTTGTTGTTATTAATAACCTCCAGCGTTTATTGCGTTAGTTAACACCAACCAAGCATTAGGCGTTGTTTTAGGGGCTTTATGTGAATTAGATCTTTTAATCCTCACATCAACATTATGAAGTAGATTCTATTAACTCCAGTTTATGGATGAGGAACCTGATGCACCAGAGATTAAGTCACCTGCTCACAGAGCTACTCAACTGACAGAGAAGCCAGGATTAAAACCCTGGGCAGTCTGGCAGTCTGACTTGGTGTCCATATGCTCTAAAGTAAAAGAGGGAGGGGGAGGGAGGCAGAGAGAGACAAACGGAGACAGACAGACAGAGAAAAACTGGGCCTTGGCAAGGCTCCCCTGGCTAGTTTGTGCTGTAGCCAGGGCGAGAACTGTGATATTTCTGATTCCAGAATCTGGGCTCCCACCCACTGGGAAGTGCTGCCTCCTGGGGGACTGGTGAAGAAGCAGATGGCTTAGATAGCCACTCAGGAAGTAGGTTAGATAGGCCTGTCGCGAGGTAGTTGAAGAATAGGGACATCAAGGAGAGTAGCCAAGCAGCCCGTGCAGCCAAGTGTTGGCCATCTTGCACCACTCACCCCTTACACATTCATCCTTTCACTCATTCATCAAAAGCTGATTCTGAGCCTGCTGTGTCCTGGGCATGGCGTTGAGAATAGCAAGCAGAGGGAAGCATGAATGGCCGTGATACCCCCAGCCTTCTAGATGGTAGGGCTGATGAATAAATAAAAACAAATTATTGTAGTGTGATTACATTTATAGATCAATATGTATCTCTTCATCCACTGATAAGATTTCAGAAGGAAGATAGCCTACCCCTGCCTGCAGAAATCACCACAGCCATCACTCTAAAGATGGCACTGATTGAGCCCGACGAAAAGGTTGACGGGAGCATCCTGGAAGAGTAGGTGAGGTGCTCAGAGTTTCCCAGAAAGAACATGACGGGAGCCTGCACTCCTGGACCACAGAGTCCTAGCATTAGAGCTGTCCGCATCGAAAGACTTAGAGCAGATGAGCAAAGCGAGCAGGGCCGGGCATCAGCGGCTGAAGACAGCATCGCATCTCAAGGCACCGTGCGCGCTGGTCCTGCTGCAACCTCAGCTCTTTGTCTACGGCATGGCTTACCCCAGGGTTACACAGGCTGAGGCCGGCTGATATTCTACAGCTAGTAGTGCAAGAACCGCTACAGCTTCTGTACCTGCCTCCTGGCCTTTGTGAGTATGCCTGTGGAAAACCATGCGGAAGGAACAGGACAGGGGAATAAGAGAAGCCGCGTAGTTTGTCATGGTCCCTGTTGGTACACCTGGAAAAGCTAAGTCTAAATCTCCATGACTACCTCCCTTCAACCCACTTCCTAGCCACAAGTCTTAAGTTTAGAAATACAGATTGCGTCCCGCAGCGCCATCCCGTATTCTTTGTTGCCTGCTTTGCCAACTCTACACCTTTTCAACAACTAATTTCATTTGCAGATTCCCTTTTCAGCTGGAGTGGGGTAAACCCTGCCAAGTCCTCCTCAAAGATCAAAGGGTTGCAGTTCTACAACCAGCCAGCAGGGGGCAGTCACGCTTCAACTCTCTGTACTGCCCGGGCGGCCCCAGCCCCCAGCCCAGTCACAACTCCTTAGAGATGCAAATTGAGAGGCAGCCTTCCTAACCAGAGAGGGCTGCTAATTCTCTGACGAGTATGCAGATTTCCATCTTGCCTTTGCCTGGGTTTATTTGTTTTACTTTGCAATAAATTTAATACAGACTCCCTGAAGCAGAGAGGCAGATGGACTATAAACTCTGCATTTTGAGCAGCCTTACTTACTAGGTTAGTGCGGGTTTTGATCCCTGCTTAAATTATATCTATGAAATTTGACATGGATTTGGGTCTGGGGTTTGCTGGCTTGCAGGGACTCTGGAGCTGTTCTTAGGGAATTTACAAGGGTGGATTTGATTATTGGGGCTTTAATTTCTCACAGAGACTAACAAGGTGGCTGAGGAGACTGGCTGGGGTACAACAGGAAGATGGGAAAGCAAGAGAGTTGGGTTTCTCTGGGGCCCCAGCGATGACCTTATCAGGATTGTTTTCACACGCCTCTTGCAAGGTCTGAAGCTAAACAACATGGACCTGTTTGGAATCCTTCCTTCAGCCTTCCTGGAGGGAACTGTATAGTAGATATACTCAATAGGACACTCAGAGCCTAAGGAAGGCAAACTCAGACACACATAAGGGGTGGATATCACTAAATACTAAGAAGAACGGTATAAATTAACATTTTATATAAGTGTGAATTGTACAGAAATGCAACAGCCCTCGCCAGTGAGCAGTCTTGGCCCACACCAGAGTGTAAAGCCTTATCCTGTCTGCTTCCTCTCGCAGGTCACTGAAGAAAGACAGTGGCAGGAACCAGGAGCAGTATAACCTGAATTCTTGGCTCAGCTTCACCGATTCCTTCTCTGTCCAAATATTTGGGCAACGTATTTAAGCTCCCCCAGCTTTAGTTTCTCTATCCACACAACTGAGATCACCTGATTACCATGAGGAGCAAGAAAAAAAAAAAACTTTGATAAGGATGAACAGGACTGGACTGTTAAAAGTGAGCCATGAACAGACGCCATGCTGAAGGCCTCAGTCAGGGGAGCCTTGTGAGTGGACTTTCCGGGCCCTGTCAGTGGAGCGGACATCCCCAGGTGAGTCTAGCAAGGTGTGGTGGTCAGCTGTCTTTCTCGGCTCACCTGGTGCAGAACCTGCCTGAGAGCCAGAGGGAGAGGACAGTCATCTGTGAAGTTTCTAGAAGCGTGATATTCCAGGGATTGCTCCACAGAACTCTAAGGAAATCTTGGCTCATTGTGGTTGAAGGAAATAGTGCAATTTGGACACCTCCCCACCCCCAACCACAGAGCCCAGGCAGAGTCACAACTGAGGGAGAGGGGGAAGGGAAGGGAAGGACCCCTGGCTTCTGCCTCTACTGTATCTTTTGGACCAGAGACAAAAGGGAAAGCAGGGCCCCAAAAGGAACACATTTGAAGAGCACAAAGCAAGGAGAAGCAGAGATTTGGGAGCAGCCGGAGAAAGGAGGCAAAGAGAAGAGGACAGGTAAGACACAGTGGAAGGGACAGTGACATCCTGACGCTTATTAAACTTTGGCTAGAATCAGCCACCGGAAGGGAGAGGAGAGAAAGGCAATAGGAAAGCTGCACAGAAAGGAGAGGGTGGGCGCCCAGGATGGGGAGGCTGAGATTAAATGGAAATGAGGGGCTTGGTCACCATGGAGAAAGGAGCTGGGAGCTTTAGCAGCGGTTTGTCTGTAGCAGGAAAGGCAGGGATCAAAGAAGCGGCAGTGTGGCTGTGCACATAGCCGGGTTGGGAAATGACTAGCTGAGTTCAGCCCGGAGCCAGGGGCTGGGGGAGGAATAACTGGGTGAATTCCTTCCTACTAAAGCGGTTGTTTCCTCCTACACTCCAGGCTGCGGCCCCAAGAAGGCACAAAGCCGCAACTGCTCATTCGGAAGGTTTTGTTCAAATAAATTTGGAGGCTTTACCCCACCCATGGCACGATAGTCTTGGATTTGGGGAACCCAGGTCCTGTAGCAGGGAGATGGCAACTGAGCGTGGAGAAAAGTCAAATGTCACAGCAAGGATAACAGAGCCAGGTGGCGTGGTCTTCACAAGCCCTGTTGCGGAGGGGAAGATGACCACCAAGTAGAGGCTTCAGGGCCAAGGACAGGACCACACGTGTCCTCTAGAATTGTGGTGGGGCCATAGCACCCCTACTTGCCTCCACAGATCTCTCCCTCTCTTTTGGGAAGGGGAGAATTAAAGCAGGGTTTCTTCTGTAGAGCCCAGGCTGGTCTCGAACCTGCGCTGTCCTATCTCTGGCTTTCAGACTGCTGGAATTCCAGACCTATGTCGCCACACCTGACTCTAGCTCTTTGAAGAGCCCACATTAGCTCTCTTTCAGAGCACTCCTCCCTTAGAGGCAAGGGACACTGAGCGAGCCCTGCGAGCCCTTCTAGACCATTCTCCAGGTACCCAGGCTGGATAAGGGACGGCTTATTTAGGTAAGAGTGGAAGGAGCAGAGCAGAGAGTCACGCCCCAGCACGGGTTTCAGACCTAGGGTCAAGGGCCACAGGTTCCTTGGAAGGCAAAACAATGCTTCCGACAGGAATTAGAATGCAGGGTTCTAAGCTAGGGTCTCTACGCGTACCCTTGCATTGGCCCGCATGTGGCAGCCCGAAGGCGTACAGTATGACTCAGGGCAGTGAGCATGGCAGAGGAAAGGGGAGAGGCAAGGGCTTATAGTTGATCTGCAATATGAGGAAGACTGTGTTTTTAAAAGCTCATTCATTGCTCACAAATTGACGTCTGGTGGCCTAGCCTGTTTACCAGGCACTTCTATCCCTAGGCTTCAGACAGGTCTAAGGCATGCTGAGAAGCCATCAGGATCAGACTGTTAATCTCCTGCTATAGATGGCAAAATGATGTTATTTCTAAAGGTTCTGTGTCACATGGGGAGTGTGGCCATGTTCATCTCTGCCAGGTCCTCTAAGAGGGGGCCAGAGTCTCCATAGGATCAGAGCAACTTCTCCAGGGAAGAAAGATGCCTCAGGAGTAGCCACCTGGCCGCTGAAACTCTAAGGAGGCTAAGGTCTAAACTGATAAGAAAGAATTTCTCTTCCCTGGGAGGCCATCTTGTTTAAGTCTTTCTTGATGGGGGTGGGGGTGGGAGTAACATTTGATTTCCTCAAGTACATTAGAACCCCTTATCCAAGGAAAAAAGGGTCCAAGACCCCCACCTTCATGTCACTCTTGTGCCTTTGGGGCCAATCTAAGTAAAATAAGAGCTACTTGAAGACGGACACTGAGATGCAGCAGCAGGCTTGATAACCAACGGGTGCTGGAGACAACAAGAGGGCAGCTCTGCAGCAGGGGCGTCCTGGACACTGGGAGGTGAGGGGCTCGGAGAAGGACGTGAGGTTTCATCACGCTGCTGAGCCCTGCTCAGAGAGCGGTCCAAAACACGCGAGTCCTTTACCTCAGAATTCTGCAGTTGAGATTTTCAGGCTGCCACTGACCTTCGGTAACCAAAACCGTGCAAAGCAAGAACGGGGACGGGACAGCCTGTTTCACAAGAAACCGCCATTCCTCCCTCACCTGAAACTCCGCGACTGCTGCTGAGGCGCTTCAAATTGCTTCCAGAATCCAGCCTCTCAAATGCCGCATTCCGGGAAGAAAGTAAATACATACATACCTCCACACACAAATCAATAATCATCCTACATTAATTCTAACTCGGTTAAAAGCACAGACGCGGGAAAATAAGAAGCAGCGATTGCCAAATGAAAACAGTCGAAAAGGAGGCCTGTTTAATCCAGAAAACTTTTACAGTGTTATGACAAACAATAGAGAATAAAATAAAATTAAAACAATAAAAAAAAGAATACCCAGCAGTGTCCTGTTAAATAATTGGATGAGATTCATCAGGGTAGCAACTGGCGCTGAGCGTTTTTTAATTTTCTCCCGGCTGGATATTCTCTTCTCGCAGTATCAACAAATAGATTAACTGCCTGTCAGGGAGGAGGCCCTCGCAGAGCAAAATTGAATTCTTTAGTATTTATTTTCCCTTTATGTCCTTTCCTCAAAGAGGAGCATCTGATTTTCCCCCCTCCTAGTGACAGGACCCGATGCTGTCACTTTGTAGCCCAGACTAGCTCAGAACTCACTGCATAGCCCAGGCTGGCCTCAGACTCATGGCAGTCCCCCTGCCTCAGCCTCCTGAGTGCTAGGATGCCTGACATGACTCATCACGCCTGACTGAGCACTTCTTCAAAAACCCCGGATCTAGAAACGATTCATTCTGCTCCCAAGGACTGCTTAAGTGCATCGTGCGAGCCGCTCGCTCCACAATACGTCATCCATCCCGTTCCTGTCTTTTCCATTGAAGGCAATGAACTTCAAAAAGGCACGAGACAGAGGTGGACCTGGTGCTTGCTTTGTGTGTTTGTGGCAAGCGAAGACAAACAGTGCCATGGTGCTTTGAACAAACATGAATTTTTCAGAAGTTCAAATAAAAAGATGGTGGGGGTAAAAAAAGCAAGGCACACCCCGTAATGATGTATAACCACAACAGACCAATGCTGTCTATGACAGTGACTTACTTTCAGGAGAACATTACCGTTCAAATTGGACAAATAGCACCCATATGTTTTTTAATTATTTATTTTTTGAGACAAGATTGTATGCATACCAGACTGACTTTAATCTACCTCGTGGGTGTTGGGAATTCATGCATGCACCACCATGCCTGGTGTATACGGTGCCGGGGCTTGAACCCAGGGCTTTGTACATGCTAGCCCAGAACTCAATCAGCTTTGCTATGTCTCCAGCCCCATGACTTTTTTAATTTTAGAATTTTGTTGAGTATTTAGTTATTTTTTTAAAAAAGCTATAAGTAGCTGGGAAATTATATAATTTTTTTGAACTTTTAAGCCATTGTATAGTGATGTCAATATCAGATGTCTAGGAGGAGGCTTTTCCTTGTTATAAAATGGGCTGTGCTGGGGGTCTAGTTCAGTGGTGCAATACTTAAATAATGTACTGAACGCCCTGGATTCAATCTCTGGGGCCCCTGAACATTAACCGGCTGTGAAAACCTTGATAGAATGAGAGCATTTGAACTAGGAAATCAGAATGTGTGGCAGTCCAACCCTAACTGGACAAATATCATCCGGGCAAGCTGGGACCTCAGCTTTAAATTCAAGGAGAAGCCATAGGTGCGCCTTTTGTTCTCTTTCAGACGGACTGAGAACCTGATATGACGAGGAGCTCAGGTTAATAATGAATATGGAAAATGTGTAAAAAATTGAGTGTTTCCATAGCTATTTGGGGGGGGGGTAGGGTTCCAAGACACAATTTCTCTGTGTAGCCCTGTATATCCTGGAATGTGCTCTATAGCCAAAGCTGGCCTCAATCACAGATCCTCCTGCCTCTGTCTCCCAAGTGCTGGGATTAAAGCAGAATACCACTACTGTCTGGATGAAATGTTATTTATTCATTTGTTTGTTTATTTATTTATTTTTAATTTTTAAGACAGGGCTTCTCTGTGTGATAACCCCAACTGTCCTGGAACTCACTCTGTAGACCAGGCTGGCCTCAAACTCACAGAGATCTATCTGCCTCTGCCTCTTGCGTGCTGGGATTAAGGGAGTGTGCCACTACACCAAGCTAAACACTAATCACTCTATTAGAGGCAGGTTGTTCTTGTCTTTGCATGCTCAGAGTCACTGAGATTAAAGAACTACCACCTTCATTCTATAAAATATAGAGACTTGATTGTGGCAGAGAAGGAAAGAATATAGCAAGAGGTGGATACAGCCCACAGCCCCTAGCTCAGCTGTCTGCCCCCCACCATGGGGTGGGGGAATGTGCCCTGCAGCTCTGCCCAGGCCCAACTCTGCATTCTTTGTTCTTTAGCTCCAAAGATCCCCGACTCATTAAATCTGGGAAGTGAGACAGAACAGAATCACTTAATGGTGTCTGGGAAAGACAGTTGTCAGTTTTTCTGCCCTGGCCCTGGCCCAACTTTCCAATCAACAGAATTGCACTCAAGGTTGGGCCCACCTAAGTGAAGCTAGGGCAGGTCCAGTTCAATCAGATCTTCCAGGGCTGGAGTTCTCGGTGGTGGGGAGGAAGCAGAAGTACAAGAGACGGGATGTAGACTGGTGCCAAGCCAGCAGTCCTTGAAAAGAATACTAAACATAAATCAGAGAAGGGTTTTCCTCCCCGTCCTGTGGTCCAAACTCAGGACCTTGCACATCAGCTAGGGGAGAACTCTAGCACTGAGCTACATACCCTGTCCTAAATTTATGGCATTTTAATAGATGGTTCAGACCTTTGGTCTTCCCAGATAACAGCAGCAACTTCAGAGCAGTTATTGGCACCAAAATGCAGGGGCTGCTCAGACACTGCATTTCTTCAGTACTTAACTTCCCTATCATATTTGATATCAACCTAACTCACCAAAGGAAAATAAGATACAAAATCTTTTTGAAAGTAAAGACAATGGGCTGGAGAGATGGCTCAGCGGTTAAAAGCATTGCCTGCTCTTCCAAAGGTCCTGAGTTCAATTCCCAGCAACCACATGGTGGCTCACAACCATCTGTAATGAGGTCTGGTGCCCTCTTCTGGCCTGTAGGCATACACGTAGAAAGAATATTGTATACATAATAAATAAATAAATATTTTTTTAAAAAGAAAGTAAAGACAAGTTTTAAAGCCAATGTAAGATAGGATCCCATTTACAATAGCAATAAAATGAAATAAAATAAAATAAGCTGTAAGATACTGGGGGGATAAGAATTTGTATGCAGGACTTTTTATAGAGAAAGTTTCTAAGCCCTGGTAAAGGGCATCTGAGAGAACCTGGATAAAGGATCGATTCTGCCATGCTTGTGTAAGGGATGACTTCCCTAGACTAACTGCGAGTTTTATTTGCTGCAGTCAGAAATCCCAGTAGATTTGGATGTGGGGGTGAGGGCACAGATGCCCAGAAAGACCCTAAAATTTATGAGGACGAATTAAGATCCACTAACACTAAGATGGTTTAAAAACGCAAGAGCCAAACCCAGAGGACATGGAATCAGGTTCTGAGAGGTGCCACAAAGGTCAAACTCCCAGCAGCATGTAGCACTGGCAAGGGATAGAAAAGCTTGCTGGGGGCACTGGGGTGTGAGGCCAGAAGCAAATGGGAATGGTACATGATGACCTGGCACATGACATATCTGGCATCATAAATCTAACAGTATAAAACATGAACTATTTTATAAATGCTGACATAAGTTCAGATCTCCACCTCGCTTCTGGATGGGAAAATAAACTCTATGGAGACTCAGTCCTGAACACGAAAGGTAAAACTACAAATTCATTAGTAGAACATACATGATCATATATTATGACCTTGAGGCAGCAAAAGAATTTTAAAAACAAGATTCAAAAGCAAAACCACACAAAGGAAAATGCGTGGATCTTTACATCCAAATTAAAGATTTCTTTCGAGTGAAGTACTCCATCAGCAGAGTCAGCAGACGGGTAATGCCTAGAAAAGACATTAGCAACCAACACTTGCTCGGGGAATCCCAGCAAATTAGTTAGAAAGACAGGAATCAATAGAAAAGCAGGCAAATTATGAGTAGGTAGTTCATAGAAAGAGAAACCTTAGCTATCAAGTATCTGAAGTAATGCCTAATACCAGGAATGAAAAAAAAAAACACCAAACAAAGATTCTACTTTATATTGAATAAATTAACAAAACTCAAAGCGTGATAATGTCAAGAACAGCCACGTGAGGGACAATTTGGTTGAACCTGTAGAAGGAAGACTGCGCACGGCCTGTGACTCTGCATTGGCACATTGTAGATAGCTGCACCCAGGCGACATCCTCACACGAGAGTATTCGTCCCCGGCTAAAGAACCATACAAAGAACCGGCAGCAGCCCGAGAGTCTACTCTCAGGGATACCAGGGGACTTGTGGAAAGACAGGCTGTGAATGCTGCAGGGTGGTCGGCAGTATTGTCAGCTCTGCTCACAGCACTTTCGTAGGTGCCTTACGAGGTGTGGATTAGCAGAACACGCATGACAGCAGACATGATGGTGTTGGACTGTCACTTTTTGTGGGTCCAATCCCCCCAACTCTCCAGCTTCAGGACCAGGCTCAAGCGGTCTCTTGGGAAAGTTGCCCTGACAAGTGACAGGGGATTTCCTCACCGAAAGTTTTCTCCCTCCTAGTGGAAGACCAATAGTCATCGACTGATTGATTGATGCTCTGACATATTTGCTTCAGTTTGGGAAACTCAGAAGTGTCCAGAGTGTTGTGAGCTCTGCTCAGTTTTTAACTGTTTCACATGCCCTCATCTTCTGTCCATCCTAACCCCCTGACTTCCTTCCCGTGTCCTTCATGGGCAAACCTGTCTGGATCCCACGTCTCAGAATTTGTTTCTGGGATGCTCTGCCTAAGCAACACATTAACTAATTAAGAGTGAGAGGCATCTGTGAGGGGAACAAAGGGGAAAACAAGAATTTAGGAAATCATCAACGATGAAGATGGCATACCCTCAAAAAGAAGTATGATTGCCTCAGTTCTGCCACCCAAAGACAAGAATAAGGAACATCTGAAACATGTAACATGTCTAGGTGACCATGTGCAAACCTGTCTCCCCTCTTCTCTGTAATGCAGCACCATGTAATCTTCTGCCTGGAGATCAGCCAGAAGGAACAGAAGTGGAGGAGATCAGTGAGCAAGGACTCGTGTTTTGTCTCTTTGTAAACGGGGCCATCCTCAAGAACCAGATTGTAGAGTAGTGGCCACCCAAGTCTGTCCTTCCTACAAAGAGCTGAGAGAGATGGAAACAGACTGTCCAGCATGAGAAGAGGCCTCTCTCTCTCTCTCTCTCTCTCTCTCTCTCTCTCTCTCTCTCTCTCTCTC